>NC_056523.1:148820954-149150706 GCF_019175285.1 Sceloporus undulatus | reverse complement strand
CACCATCACATAGTGTGACGACAGGGGAAAGACCCTTCTCAGAAGACTGTGGAATTCCCTCCACTCTTAGGTTCATTTAGACCCACCAACCCACCCCTTTCCAGTGGAAGATAGTGACTTTTTTTTTATTTAGTCAGACTTTTGCTCTTAACCCATGTGGCAGAAGGGCTTTAAATGAGGCATGTTCTGCTTTTATCATTTGTTGTTGTTTTTGTTGCATGCTTTCAAGTCATTTCTGACTTACAGAGCCACTAAAGCAAACCTATTGGGGATGGTTCTTGGCCACCATCACATAGTGTGACGACAGGGGAAAGACCCTTCTCAGAAGACTGTGGAATTCCCTCCACTCTTAGGTTCATTTAGACCCACCAACCCACCCCTTTCCAGTGGAAGATAGTGACTTTTTTTTTATTTAGTCAGACTTTTGCTCTTAACCCATGTGGCAGAAGGGCTTTAAATGAGGCATGTTCTGCTTTTATCATTTGTTGTTGTTTTTGTTGCATGCTTTCAAGTCATTTCTGACTTACAGAGCCACTAAAGCAAACCTATTGGGGATGGTTCTTGGCACGATTTGTCCAGAGCAAGTTTGCCATTGCCTTCCTCTGAGGTTGAGAAAGAACGACTTGTCCAAGGTCACCCAGTGGATTTCCATGGCTGCGCAGGGACTTGAACCCTAGTCTTCCAGTACCCTAGTTCAATGCTCAATGCCACACTAGCTCTCTTTTGCCCTTTTTATAAGTGTATTAAATTGTTTCAACATTGTGCTTCTAAAATATTTTTTTTATTTAATTGTTCTTTAAACTTTTCTATTAGTAAGATTTTATCTACATTTGTTTAGCCAGCATGGCCTATATTTGGTTTGAGTGCTGCACTAGGACTATGGAAGACCTGTTTTTAAAATCCCAACTCAGACCTGGCAACCTGCTGGGTGACCTTGAGCAAGGTACACTTGTTGGCCAAATGCAAGGGTCCCAGAAGGCAAGCCACAATTAATATTCAATTAGGGAATTTTAGTAGCTCAACTGAAAGCAGTGAGAGGGCTTGGGCAACTGAGGAAGGGATTCACCCTGTGTATACTGCTTCCAGAAAATAGGACACCAGAGTGCAAGGTTCAAATCAGTTTTATTTATTAATCAGAAAGAAATCATTGCCCTCACAAACACTCTCTCTCACATACATATTTCAAGAACTAACAACATAAAAGGTGGTAGCAGATAGAGAATTAAAGGTCAATACTATACCAATTCCAGAAGCAAAGCTCTAATCAAGGAGACATGATGAAGTGAAAGTGGCTCAGCAAACTGCCTGGAGATCGTGGCATGGCCAGCAAACCTAGGAGTCATGTGCAATACAGACAAAAAGGGTGTCTGACCTTTTGAGACCAAACAGGCATGTTTAAAATGCAAAACCTGTCCCAAGGCAGGATTAGAGTGGATCTTCCAGGAGAGAAGAATGGGAAAGGAAGTTGGCAATGATCAGACATCAATGCAAATGTCCCTGGACAAAGAAACATCACTCTCAGAGAAGGTACTCTTGGCTTTACTGTTTACTTGCAAATATGTTTTTCACTCTCAGTTGCTTCCATTGGTGAAAGCGTTATGCAAAATTCGATCTTGATCAATCTATCTGTGGCTACGTGCCTTTCAGCTTCCCCATGAAGAGCATTTTGGATCTCGAAATATGGTCCCAAATCTCCTTATATGGCATGGCTGTTTCCTTGCCCTGAGACACATTTGCAGCTAAAAGCCTCAAACAGGCCCTTTATATCAACTTAATATCAAAAAGGAGGCGAGGAGGTGAAAGGAGAATGGGTCTTGGGTAACACACTCTCTCAGCCTCATAGGGAAGCAAAAGCAAACCCTTTCTGAACAAATTTAAAGAAAACATCATTATAGGTCTATCTTAGGGTCACCATAGGTCAGAAAAGTTAAAAGGACACAGCACATACACATACTTTGTTTTAATTTGTTGCAAGCCATCTTAAGTCCTGTGCTGGGAGCAAGGTGGGAACTCAGTTAAATAATTAGTTAATGTCTGATGCCCTGGATTGCATATGAAGAACTTACATAGCAACTCAATCCCTCCATGCCATGAACTTTCACACTGATATTGCTTCTTCACCCAAGAGGAGAGCCATGTCCTTCTCTGTCCCAGTATAAAAGATAGAGAAGAAAAGAAAAAGAGAACTCTTGTACTGCCCTTAATACGAATTGGTTTGTTTTAGAGGCAAATATGTGCTAGCCTGGAATATCAGTATGCAAAGGAATTTTGTAGCACCTTTAAGATTAGGGGGCTGCACATACAGCCCCAAAGGGGCAGCCTCCAGCCTAGTTGGATTGGAGCCGTGGCAACTTCATGCTGTGGCCCCGATCCAGCCTTTCCAGGGTGCAAAAAGGAGCCGCAGAAAGTGGCTCCTTTTAGTGGCCAGGAAAGGCTGCAATAACCACGGTGGCATGGCTATGCAATGTTCCTTCGGCGTTGCATAGTATGGACGCAGTGCTGGAGGAGTGCAATGATGCTGCATGCTATGTGGAGTGACACGTGGCATCACAGCACCCTGGGGGCAAAGTTGGAGTGTGCGTCATGAAGGTGCTATGCCCCAACTCCACCCCCATGTCAGCCCTAATTGCTGATCTGTATAGGACCTAACTGTGTGAAAGAATTTGTAGCATAAGCTTTTGTAGACTTGGGGGCCGTGCAAACAATCCCGAAGGGGTGGCCTCCTTCTGCTCCTTCTTTGGACAGAACAAGGCCGCAGCAATGTCATGCTGCAGCCCCAATTCAGCCTTTCCAAGGTGCGAAAAGGAGCCGCAGAAAGTGGCTCCTTTTAGTGGCCAGGAAAGGGTGCAATAGCTGCGGCGGCATGGCTATGCAGCGTTCCTTCGGTGCTGCATAGTATGGACACAGCGCTGGAGGAGTGCAGTGATGCTGCACACTGTGTGGAGCAGTGTGCAGCATCACAGGACCCTGGGGGCGGAATCAGAGCATGCGTTGTGAGGACGCTATGCCCCAACTCCGTCCCCATGCCAGCACAATGTGCCAATCTGTATACAGATAAACTAGGTGAAAGAATTTGTAGACTTGGGGTCTGTGCAAACCCATCTGCCCCTTCTTCAGCCAGATCAGGGCTGCTGCAACCACATGCCATGGCCTCGATCTGACCTTTCCAGGGTACAAAAAGGAGCCGCAAAAAGTGGCTCCTTTTTGTGCCCTGGAAAAAGCATGATAGCCATGAGGAACACCATGACACCGCGCACCTTGTGGTGTGGCGCATGGTGTCACGGAACCCTGGGAGGAGCCAGAGCATGCGGCGTGGAGACGCTATGCCCTGACTCCACTCCCCAGCCAGCCTTTAAGGCCAATGTGTACAGGCTCTTGGTCTACTTCCTCAGATGCCTGAGGAACTCTCAGTATGCATCTGAGGAAGTAGACTAACTCTATGAAAACTTATGCTATAACATCTTTCACACAGTTAGTCTTAAAGGTGCTACAAGATCCCTTTGCACGCTGGCTTGTTTTATGTGTGGTACACACTGCGCTAAAGTGCCATGCTGGCACTGTACTAGGGTTAAGGGACCATGTGGGAACTGCATGGTCCCTAACCCTAGTATGGCGCAGCGCCGTAACAATGCCGGTGTCCTGTGTATATGGGCGCCGTCATTGTGATATGATGGACGCATAGTGTCTGTACATCACACCGCATCTGCAATGTCATGAGTGTGCCATTGGCGTACTCGTGACGTCTGCCCTGTGGGGCAAAAAGAGCCCACTTTTCGCAGATTCTTTTTCCTCTGCAGGGAAGCCACACAGTTTGGCGGCTGCAGTTTCCCTGCAGAGGAAAAACAGGCACCGGCAAGCCGCCCTTTTTGGGTGGTCTGTCCCGCGCCTTAGTTGAATATTGTACTCCATCACTGCATCTGATGTCTTTGTGGTAGAAGCAAAAGCTTCACTCCAGTAGTCTTTACATGGCATGGATAATATAACAAAAACTCAATGAATTGATATTAAGCAAAACAAGGAGGCAGAATTTCCCTCCCAGAATTTTACCACCTCTTATCCATCTGCCTGTTTATTTCATCTACAACAGGCTGTAAGAAAGGAATATACCTACTCCCACACCTGCCACTGATTTCTGAACTCTGAGGAATCCAGAGAAAGAGCAATAGTCTCACCCACATTAAATAAGATTCCACAAAATTGGTTGCTGCCAAGGTTCAGTTGCACATAATGGAACATTCATTAGACAGACAGGACAGTTGATCTGGCTTGTGCTAAGCTTAGAAAGAACCATAGAGCTAAACATACATACACACGTGTGCGTACACACACATGCTGTGTAATACCCATATGAACACTTCTCCTCTGAGAGCAGACAGATCTATGGCCTCTGACAATCTTGTAGCTAGCAGCTAGCAAGTAGAGTTCTCCATTCATTTTCTTTGCACTGTGAAAATGCAAGAAGACAAAGTCTGCCCCCTCAGAATTTACTCGGTCCCCTAAATGTCTCCCTCCTTCCAGTGCTGTCACTCTCATTCTTTGCTGGGATGTATCAACCTAGTGTGGGTTGTTCCAGGTGATAAGCTCAGGGCAAGCATTCCTCTCAGCTCAGAGAAGGGGCAGCATTCTCTTCTTGCCAAAGACTAAATCAAGGGCACCATTCACATCCCTCTCCTGTCACACGTGACTGCCACCTCCATTGCCAGAACTCAATGTCAAACAGGACAAATAGCTGGCCAGGCACAATCCAGCTGTCACTGAGAGATAGGATTGCCACCCATCAGGATTTTTTTAAAAAGATATCCTGACTATTCTACTCTAATTCCCTTGCCTTTTGGAGCTGACTCTTAAAGGGGCAAATCCCCACAGCCCACATAAACGTGTCTTTGTTGGATTTTGTTTTGTTTTCAGCTAAAGTGCCTCCCCACCACCCAAAAAATCCAATAGGCCCTGCTGTCTCAGGGCCTGCCTTTGGTGACTAATGTTGCCAGAGAGAAAACTGGAGAAGGCTTCTGGACCTTTAATACTGTAGTTGGTATAAGAGGGAATTTCAGCAGGTGTCATGCAGCTAGGTAGAAAGCAATACTTGCTGAAATTCCCTTTTCCTCACAACCATAAAAAGGACAGGAGGCATCTCTTGTTTTCACTCTGGCAAGTCTATTGGGGGGCCCATCAAAAATCACAAGGCTTCACCACCTGCTTTCAACAGGAGAGTCCCTCCAGGCTCCATCTAGATAACAGAAGTTAGTCTTTCAAGAGATGGCAACCCTTGATTCCTCTACCATTTTGTTTGTTTACCTGTTGGTAGGCTGGGCAGATTAGCTGACAGGGAATGTTGCTTTTCTTCTTTCACTCTCACGTTCCTTCCCAGATAGTTTGGCAACGCTGATCCTCAAGCTATAGAGAAATATAAGGGAAAGTTATTTTAGGAATGTAAGTGATAATAATTTGGCCAAAGAAACACATTTGAGCAGCAGCCAAAAACTTTTGAGCAAGGACCAAAGACTAAAATGAGATGTTGGACTGGGTACCGTTAAAACTGACTGCAGTTAATCCATTTCCCGTCCAGTGCAGACTAAGCTGGCCCAAGACATTTAGTCCTGCCTATTGAAAAGTACAAGAGGATGTTTCCCTTTTCCACTGATGTCAGACAAAGCAAAGTGGCTGATGAATTTGACTGCCAGTAGGTCTTCCTTTGGGGCTTAGGGCAGAACCCTTCACATGTATCCTCTGAAGAAGGTTCAACAGGATGTACCCCCATCTTGCAGAATATGTTCTCTTTTAATTTAGCAGCTGACAATGCAAGCCAGGAGTTGCTTTCTTCCTTGTCTCAGTATTATGTTCAGATGCTTTCCACTGCTAGCTCTCTGCAATGCACAGAAAACTGCTCAGCATTTGCTGTCAATGAATCTGTATTAGCTGGCATTTTGAACATGTCCAGTGGTTGGGAGGATTGTTTTTCTTGGATGACAACTCCCAGAATCCTCCAGTGAGTAGTCTGAAATAACATTTCCAAGCTCTGGATTTGTGTATTGAACCCACGCTGGTTTTTACAAGCTTGGTGTTATTAATGTGACAGGATTAGACCACTGAACCAAGAAGGGCCCCAAAACTGAATAGCAAATACTGTTTGCTGGACATGAGCATTTTGTATGTGGTGTGTGTGTGCGCGTCCGCACACACACACCAGTTTCAATATGAAGGGCAGTAGCTCAGTGACAGAGAACAATGCAGAATATCTTGGGATCTTTGACCTGGTACAGACTGCCGAAAAGAGGCAGTCTGGGGCCAATTTTAGGGCTTAGGATTGTGGAGCAACCGCATGATCCCGAGCCCTAGTACATGGTGGCAGCACCATCATGGTGGCCTCTCGTCCACACAGGGGCTGCCATGATGACACAAGCACGGCACAGAATCCGGATATCGCAGCACCACACTTGTGTTATCGACACACGACAGTGCACCAATGGAGCAGTCATGGTGTCTGTCACATGCAGCAAAAGTAATCCACTTTTAGCTACAGAGGGAGGCTGCACAGTTTGGCTACTGTGGCATCCCTCATGAGGAAAAACGGGCACCTCCAGCTCACCCTTTTGGGGTGGTCTGTTGAGCCCCTCTGTTTAAAAGAATAGGGCAGCAGGCTGATGATGGAAAAAAACAAGTTTCTTTCCTAGAAAGCTACTGCAAATCAAAGTAGATGACACTGTACTAGATGGACAATAGACTGTCATGGCATAAGGCACAGGCTATTGTTTGTATGTAATGGTGAACAGCCCGGTATTGTGGTCCTTCCTGTTGATGACCTTCTTGTTGTTGCCTTGTTGAACCCCATGCCACACACCAGAAAGGAAAGAAGTTTGGAAAATGTAAAGTTACTGCCAGTAACCCACTCCATTGTTTGCCCTCTTCCTCTTCCCCACTCCTCGCCATGGGATGCTGAAGGAAGAGGAGCAGGTGCTGCCAGAGGAATCACTGCAGAACCTTAAATAGCCAAATAGCTAAAAGGGTATATACTGTAATTTGCCCATACTAGTAGGTCAATGGTGAGAAGCAGGAGTAAGATATTTGTGTAGAATAATGCATTCCCAGGATGATGGTGGCAAGTGGAAACAAACCATCACATGCCCCAGTCTGAAAATAGTAGTATTGCGGGACTGTCTACAAATTGTATATGTTATCTGCCTTCAAGTCATTTCTGACATATGGCGAACCTAAGGCAAACCTGTCAGAGGGTTTTCTTGACAAGGTTTGTTCAGAGGAGGTTTGCCATTACCATCCTCTGAGACTGAGACACTGTGACTTGCCCAAGGTCACCCAGTGGATTTATGGCTTTATGTGGATTCAAACCCTGCTTTCCAGAGTCATAGTCCAGCACTCAAACCACTATGCCACACGGGCTCTCAGCCTACAGATTACCCTCCCTATAACTAACTAAAAGCTGAGATTCATGGGGAGAGACTGGTCCAGCCCAGTCTTCTTCCTCTTCCTGTATACGTATCTGTTTGAGAAACTATATATAGGTTTGTACTATGTGTGTAATTGTGCTCAGTTTCTCTCTGGGGTATATATGCGTAAGATACAAAGTCTCACATCTTTATTTCCTTCTTTCTTGTCTGTATTATGAGTGCATTATAGAGCCAAAGAGAATACAGTATTTCTCTGTGTCTCAGGCTGCTGCCACATTTCACAATTAATAGTTTGACACCATTTTAACTGTCATGGCTCCATGCTATGGAATCATGGAATTTGTAGTTTGTTATGGCACCAGAGCTCTCCAACAGAGAAGACCAAATACCTCACAAAACTACAAATCCCAGAATTCAATAGAAATGAGCCTTGGCAGTTAAAGCAGTGTCAAACTGCATTAACTCTGGAGTGTAGATACAGTGTCTCTGTGTGTACAATTGTGTTTCTGTATACAAAATGAATAGTTTCTATATGATTAATCATACTGAATATATGTGATCTGACGTGTAGCAGCCTGTCTTTGAACTCACTTTCCCAGAGAATTGCATGGTGACATATAAATTATGAGTGCAGGACAGAAGAATAGTTGTTGGAATAGCAACAGCTCAGAAAAAGGAGGACATGAGAAGGTAAATATGTACAGTTTGTTCAAGATGGCCAGTTCCCTTCATTTTGCCTTAGGCTCCAACCGTTCAGACAACAAAGCCATCGACCTGCTAGAAAATAATGATTAAGTGGGGTTTGGCCTGACAATAGCCCAGCTGGTTAAATATTTCCAGCAGCTCCAAGAACCACTGCAATGTTTAGCACCAAACACAAAACAGTTTGTAGCACTGGCTAGTTATGCAAACTCATGCCTCAAGTCCTTAGGGATCAATGAAATAATTTCTGGGCAGGTAACTTAATAGGTTTTCTTTTCTTTTCTTTTTAATGGCAGCTTTCTTGTACATGCTGAAATTTAGCAGGAGAAGCAGGAAAGCAGTTTGTAATGTTTTGAGGACTGGGGGAAGGGATTCTCCAAACACTGCTAAAAAGTAGGATGTTTCCAGCAGACATGGTGCCATTTTGGGAGTGGAAAGACTATTACAAATCAGAGCACACACAGGTGATCAGAATGGTTGCTGGATTGTATAAAGAGGCCTGGTCAGTGCTACAGAGATCAGACCTACTTCTTACTTATTTTGTAGTCTTATAGAACTAGTCTCCTTCTGGACAGCACCCTACTTTTTCTAAATTTTGTCAAACCTCCACAAAGTTTCTACACCCACTGATGTTGTCGTTGTACACCTTCTATTAATTTCTGATTTCATGACAACACTGAAGGAAACCTATCATGGATTTTTCTTGGCAAGATTTGTTCAGAGATTAGCCACTGCCTTCTCCTGAGGGTGAGAGCATGTGACTTGTCCAATGTCACCCAGTGGGTTTCATGGCCCAGCGGGGGAATCAAACACTAGTCTCCAGTTGTAATACAACACTCAAACCAATACACCACTCTGGCCCTCTTTCTACACCCATGGTTTAACAAAGGCCAGACCAATTGGAGGAATGCAGCGCTCTTAAATCCTAGTCAGTATAGCAAGTGGTGAGCAATGCTGTGAGCTGCAGTCCAAAATCTGCAGGGCCACACTTTACCCACCCCTCTTCCAACCAGAGACCAACACCATTTGATATTCAGATACATATTATACCCAGCATCTGGCATTCAGATGCTTATTGCTTTTGAACATGGAAGATCCACTTAGCTATCATGGCTTGTAGGAAGTGTTGTTCTGACTTACAACAACATCAAGGTGACTCTATCAAGGGGTTTTCTTGACAAGCAGGGGTTTGAACCCTGCTTTCCCAGTCTTAGGTGAACACTCAAACCACTACACCCTGCTGGCTTTCTGTGGCTTGAATAGAAATTTGTGTTGGTAGAGCAAGGAAGGTGTGTTAGGAGTGGCACCCAAATATATCCTGCCTGCTTCTGCTTCTTTTCCAGCACCCCTTCCCTGCACAGTGGCAAATTGTGAGAAATGCCTTACTTGTCTGTAATGAGCAGACTTAAAAGAAAAAGATCAGGGCTGGAAAAATGAGTGGCAAACCCTAATTGTCAGTTCACCCAGTTATCACCAGTTTCACCTTCTTTTATCTTAGCATCTAGAAGCTATCATCACGTCTCTTCACATAAGCTGTTGTGCAACCAGGACAACACAAGTCACTTCACAAATGGTCTCAGCACGTCTGATGTTAAGCAGTCTTAAAGAGAAGCCTCGGGGCAGAGACCTAGCAAACCAAAAGGGACCCAAGAGAAATGCAAAACAGCATCAGGAATTTACCAGGAGGAATTTATGACTGTTACCAGCCTCTTAGGAAATGACTTCTTGACTTGGGAAATATCATTTCAGGCCTAGAGGTGTGGCTAGATTACCAAAACTTCATTTTGATTGTAGCTCAGAAAGGACCATTCCTATTATGTGAAGGAAGAAAACTTATCTCCAATCGATCTGTCCAAGGAAGCATGAGGCTCAGTAACTAAAGCTAATAAGGAAACCCTACATGCAGGTTCCCGCAAGCTAAGAGCTCCCTAGCCTATCTCAAGGAGAAAGAGAGGTCACAGAATTCCCACCAGCCAGACCAAGGCATTTCAGGTACTACATAATTCATTAGGCTTCAGTTTGCTAAGACTTCCATTTCCTGAATGGTAAAGAAACTGACAGGAAGGAAAAGATATCTGACCAAGATCTGCCCCACTGGCCCTTGTCATAACCTTCAGTGTCTACCTACCTACTTAAGGAAACATTCAGAAAACTTTGATGCTTTGGGTGTCTTTTTAAAATAATGCCACGCTTCCTCAGAGACAATGATCATTTCACGTCTCCTGCTTAAATGCATTCAGCATAACAAACATTCTGGAGTGCACTATAAAGTGTGTTTTTCAACCTTTTTTTTCCAAATTTGTGTAGTGTAAATATGCTCCAGCAAAACACAACATCAGTTTGATACCATTTTATCTGCAATGGCTGAATCTTGTAAAATTCTGGGGTTTGTCATTTGATGATGTGGTTAGAAATCTCTGCTAGAAACCTCTAGGATTGTAGTTCAGGGGAATGGATTAGAACTCTATAGAAGAGGAATCTAAGCACCCAACCATACTACAACTTCCAGGATCCCATAGGATGGAACCATAGCAATTAAACTGTGTAGTGTAGTTACATTCTTGGTTTTTATAAATCAGTGCTGTTTTCATATTTCCTGTCTATGAATGTGTATGTCTGGTTATTTTTAGGTGAACTATATAACACATTTCTGTTTGGGCTCACTTTGCAGGGCATGAATACAGTATCTGAGAATCATTTCAGTGCTGCCACAGAGGACACATTGTTGCTATTTGGGTGTTTTAGTTGTCACATCGTGGTTTATAGATTTTGCTGTTGTTGTGCATTTTAAGTATTTAGCTACCAGGATCTTTTTTGAGGAGAGACAGTACATAATGGTTACTTAAAACACAAATGTATTTCCATTAGAGTTGCAGGAAATGCAAATAAAAATAAAAATGCTTTTAGTGCCATGGTGAGACCTCTGAGAAGAATGGCTCTTTCAGTCAAGTTACAAAATGCAGGTGATCCAGAAACATGGGAATAAGTGAAGATTTAATAAGAAGCAAACAAATGTCACTTTGTGTATATGTCCATTAATACCTAGAATCCTGGGATGCAGAAATTAAAAAACAAGCAACTGTACAGCCTGATGGAATCAATATTTATGCCCCAAGGAATAATTCCTGTCCACCTTAACATTTCAAGTCTTTTGTTGTAGTTGTGATTTGCTGTGCTAGAAACCCATGTGTCAGCCATGATGTCAGCGAGCCATCCAGCCATCTAGTTCTGCTTGGGTTACCTGAACAGAAGAGGCAGGAGGGCACAAAGTTCATAGGACAGGCAAGAAACCAACATCCCAACCTTTAAGACTGATATGGTTGGGCAAAGTTGGACTGCACAAGCCCACAAACCACCAAGATACCACGGATGGCAAAGACACAAAACTTGGTATTCTCAAATAGGTTGGATGACAATTCCCACAGTCCCTGGCCACTGGTTATGCTATATGGGAATTACGGGAAACATAGTCCAAAGCAGTTGCAAAACATTGCCTTACAAACCTGAAACATGGAAACCAAGTAGGCATTGGGAAAAGGGGTGGGCAAGAAGGATGCAGGACATAAGAAGCTGCCTTATATAAAGTCACACTACTAGTCTAGCTAGCCTGGGATTGCTTACTTTGTCTGGCAGCAGCTCAGGCAGATGGCTTTTACATCACCAACTGGTCCTTTTAGCTGGAGGTGGCAGGGATTGAATCTGAGATCTGCATGGAGAGCTTGTGTTCTCCCACAAAACCTTGCCTCAAGAAGAAGAGCCCTCCCTCCATGACATCATCATCAGACCTGAGAGGGAGTGAAAAAGAGAGGCCCAACTTCCATCAGGCCTAACTGTGAATGTACTCACTTTGCTCTCTTTAATTTTATTGTATTTTATTTATTTATTGTATTTTATTTTCTTTATTTTTATTGTTGTAACCCGCCTGGATTCCTTGTGATTGGGCGGGCTATAAATAAATCATTATTATTATTATTATTATTATTATTATTATTATTATTATTATTTGGTAGTTGAATGCGGTGTTACCACTTGCAACTTTTATGTTGCTGACTGTCACCAATTAACTGATCTTTTTAGCTGGAGGTGGCAGGGACTGAATATGAGATCTTTTGTATGGAAGGCTTGCATTCTCCCACCTAATCTTATTTGGTAGTTGAATGTGGTGTTACAGTTTACAACTTGCATGTTGCTTACCTTGCTGCCTTAAGGCAGGAAGTTGACTAGGATAGTTCTCCTTGATCTCTTCTAGCTTCTGAGCTCAAGTGCCAGAAAATAAGCTCAGCTCAGCAGCACAGGTTGCACAGGAATCAGGGGAATGGTTTCTGCCATATCACCTGAGAAGAGTGGAATGGGATGGTAGGGGAGAAAAAAAGCTCATCCAAAAATTATAGTTACAGCTGGGATATTATTTCACACTGCAAGAAGGACAACATTGTAGCCAATGGATTACCTAACCAAGGTTTAACACAGGGGTAGGCAACCTGCGGCCCGCGGGCCGGATGCGGCCCAGCAAGGCCTTGGGACCGGCCCCTGCCCGGTCCTGCCGCCAATTGCCGCCGGGGCCTTTGGGAGGCAATTGTCTATAGAAGCCTCAGAAACATGCATTTATATTAACATTTTTTAAAAAACCAGCAAATTTTTTCACTTGTCCTCCATTTTTTTAAAAAAAAGTGTCTTCCATTTGAAAATTTTGTCCTACATTTGTCTTGGTTTATTTATATATTTAATTATTTATTTTTTGGCTTCGGCCCCCCCAGTTGTCTGAGGGACAGCAACCCGGCCCCCAGCTCAAAAAGGTTGCCTACCTCTGGTTTAACAAATAAATCAGGATCATGAACAGCAACATTGCTAATTTATACCAATAGAGGCCAACCTGGCTGGAAACAAGATTGTAATATTCTATTCCTCGTCTTGAAAAGGATTTGTATTTTAAAGCAAAGGGTCTCAAATTTGAGGTCTTGGGACTGAATTCCCAGATCAACTATGTAAACAGCATAAACCAAGTGGATTAGTGAATTAGAAAATGGTCAAGAGGGGGAGACTGGAAAAAAAATGAACTTTTCGGAGGATCAGAATCGCTTTTGCAGCAAACAGAACAAAGCGTTTTGTGGTACCTCAATTTGTGATGGGATACGCTTTCACAGAAGTGGACTGTAGCTTTAAAAAGCTCATGAGATCATAGGTGGTGGTACAGAACCCTTATTGTCATCTTCTCATTCATCCCCCACTCTTCAACTTCAAACTCATTGAAGGAAATTGGAAAGCAAGAAAGCCACAGTGCCATTTAGGAAAAAATGGATTTAATTTGTCAGATAGCTCTGGGCTAAAAAAGCCACGTCCTAGGAGGACACGCTTCCTTCCCCCACCCCCACTTAAATAACACTTAGATTAAACACAGTCTCTTTCACTCTCGCTCTCTCATACACTTCTCCTTTTCTTCCTACCATTCACTCACAACCCTTATTGAAAAAAACAAAAAACAGAGAAAGATCATATCATACATCATTATCTGTATAAAGACTGTCTCACCCAAATGTTATGTGCACATACATACATACAGCAAAATCTAGAACTTCATTCTCAGCAAGGGTGGGCAGAAATCATAATTCAATGCAAGTCTTTATGACCTGCCATGGAGAGCATAAATTGGCCCTTCATATTCTGAGCACAAAGACACAGGGCAAACTCTACAGGTCGGAAATGGTCCTTCCCTCCCGTTGTAAATAGAGCCTGCTCAGATAGAGAGTTTAAGAGAAAAGGATGGCTCATCGGCCAAAGGCACTGAAGACACCAATCTCAGGGGCCTTGAGAGGACCATTGAAAAGGCATTGCTTGGAATATGCAGTGCTTCCTCACTATTGTTATTCAAACTTTTTTCAGCTTGGGCCCTGCAACAGGAAAAAAACATACTCTGGGGAGAAACAACACCTCTTTCCTCTCCAAAGCAAGAAGGATAAACGGTAGCACACTAGGATGCATATGCAGGATGCATAAAGACCATGCTCAGGACATAGCCCAGCAACTAGCACATAGAAGTGTGTGGGAAAATGTGATATCAGGGTGCTGCTAATGATAAAGAATCTGACTGACAGATTTACTGTGGCAGATATTATGTGGGCCAGAGCCCCTTCATCAGATACAAAAAGTGCCACCCTCAGTTGGCAGATGCATACATGGGTACAAGGCAGAGACTGGGGGACAGGATTGTTTTTGTTATTACCAAGTGTGTTCAGAACTAGACAGTCCAGCAATGGATGACTGCATGTCACTTTACTATTCACAGCTCAAAAGATAGCAGATCCATTCAAAAGCAGAAAAGACTCAGAGTGGGTGTGACCTATTTCCAATGGGTAAGGAATAGACAAAGGCCACTAAACAGAGCTAGTAGCTTTCTGCACTGAGCTGACCATACTCAGTTGCTCTGGAGCCAAATTTTGAGAGAATCACATCTGCCAAAGAATCCCAATTCAGCCGCTTCACCTTTCAAAAGCGAAGCAATGATAACATGGTGCACAGTTCTGCAATACACCTCATCTCTTGCCCTGTCAGGGCCTCTGGCTTCATTCTACCTGTAATGAGATTACTCCCTCTCTTTCTCTTTACTCTCTCAACTTACATGCAGAGTTTAGGAGAATTACCTTTTGGAGTATAACTCCCAAAATACACACACACCTAGTTCACTGGCCAGAGGATTCTGGGAGCTGTAATCCAAAATGGAACGTTTCCTACATGCATAACCTGATGCTAATACTTCATGCACCTGACAAAGTAAATGTGACAGACAGAGGGGGGTGGGGACTGAGAAGGCTTCCTGTTGACCAGAAGCAGCTGTTCACCAAATAGCAAATATCATAGATCTCCCACAATTGCTAAACTGCATGGGAATTAGGGAATACCATTTGAATATTCAGAGTACTATACATAATCTATTACTCCGTGCTTTACTCATCAGTTGTTGCCTCTTGGACGTTAATGGACAATATCAGATCAGACACCAGTAAATTGAAAATATAGAGCTGCATCTACACTACAGGAATAATGCAATTTGACACCACTTTAACTGGCATAGCTCAATGCTATGTAATTCTGGAATTTGTAGTTTTGTGAGATATGTAGCTTTTCCTGTTGGAGAGTTCTGGTACCATAACAAACAACAAATCCCAGAATTCCATACGATGGAGCTATGACAGTTAAAGCAATGTCAAACTGCATTAATTATGCAGTGTGACTGCAGCCTAAGACCTCTTAGATGTTACCCAGAAAGTCAGTTCAAGCCACCCACACATCATCTTCTTCCAATAAGATTCAGAGTAATTATGAAGTCCAAGCATAAAAAGTCTGTATTGCTGCCTTAATTTGTGTTGTAGGATAAGCAGAGAAGACAAACAAAGAATCTGGGAGCAACATGTTATTGTGAAACTCCAGGGCTTGGTCCAAAGGCAGGAAGAAGACTATAGGAGAGCTGACCACAACTTAAGACTAGAGTCCCAGAAGTCTTTCTCCAAATGATAAGTCTCTTTTTCTGCAAGACCAGCATCCTTGTGGAACTCCATGTAACTTTCAGCTGTGAAAAACTTCTTTGTGAGATCTGGCAACAAGGTGGAAAGGAAGGTACTCCAAATTATCCACTGTGGTTGGCTGTAACTTGTGCAAGATCATTACTTTACCAGAAAAGGCCTAATTTTGCAGCACAGGTGGGGGGAAGGAAGATTGTAGGAGAAGGTGAAAAGCAAGAGAGTCACCATGGTCGTTCAAAGGGTGTGGGGTTAAAAGAGGGGGCTCTAATGAACTGATTGGCTGTACTGGAGAGAGGGCACTAAAGAGAGCTTGATTGAAGCTTCCAAGAAGAGTAGAAGTCTCACCATCAAGTATATACCAATAATCCCCCTCAATGGTGCATGTCAATGGAGTGATCCAAATTTTCTATAGCAGAAGTCAAGCAGAGCACTTGGGTTACACATAAGAAAAGGAAGTCAAGCAAAGCACTTGGGTTAAGCATTATCTCAGCTTCCATGATGTCATCCCAAAGGCAAACTGAAACCGTGATGCTCTTTCACAAAGGCAGATTTTGCAATCCATCCTTGAAGAACTGGACCTGCTGACATCAAGGCTGAAGTTTCTACCATCTGCTCTTGCTGTATGGAGATGAAGCCTGAGGTAAAAGACAATATCAAGACATTTGGTTACTTACAGCGGGAAAGTTCTTTGCAGATCAACAAAGTAAAAGCAAGTGAGCATGAGAGCTTGTGAGATAGAGACGTTCTGTAGATCAGTTCCCTGTCTGCAGAGTGGATTTGAGCTCAGTAGGGCAGGAATGGACTGCACTAGTAGGCTGGGATCTGACTAACATTAGATCTCCAAGGGATTCTGTCTTCCAGCAGTTTAAAAATTGCTAGTAAACTTGTGCATTAAAAAAATTCTCTACCATGGTTCAATCTGTACTAATCACTTGCCTCTCAGCCTTGGTGTTGCCCACTGGTAAAATGTGAATCTTTTTTGGTTATCTTTGACCAGGTATGGTTCTGACATATAGTTTTACAGTTTGGTATTAAGAATCTCTGATCTGCAGTAATTCAGATGCAGGCTTATATCTGCAGGGGTATATGTACTAACCCCAGCTCCACCCACCACATGTTAGCATTTTGCATCTGGCTCCATTCCCCAGCCACCACGCATTCATCTCTAGCTGCTGGACCTGTGTTCTCATAAAAAGAGCCCTAAACCTGAAATCTTCCCACCATTGTAGCTGGGTACTAATACAGGTCAAGTCTCCCTTATCCAAAACACTTGAGACCAGAAGTGTTTTGGATTTTTGAATATTTGCATATACATAATGAGATATCTTGAAGATGAGACCCAAACTTAAACATGAAATTTGTTTATGTTTCATATACACCTTATAAACATAGCCTGAAGATACAGTAATTTTATACATAATATTTTAATCATTTCGTGCATGAAACAAAGTTTGCGTACAATAAACCATCAGAAAGCAACGGTGTCACTGTCTCAGCCACCCATGTGGCCAATTTTAGATTTCAGAGTATTTTGGATTTCAGAATTCCAAAAGGGATACTCAGTGTGTATGAACCATCACCATTCTATAATTCTATGATCATCAATAGGACCCGGAACAATGGCTGCAAGCTATAGGAAAAGAGATTCCACCTAAACATTTCCTGACAGTGAGAGCTGTTCACAGTGGAGCAAACTCCATCAGAGTGTGGCAGACCCAGGGTCCTTTGACTGTGAGTTCTTGCATGGCAGAAGGTTGGACTGGATGGCCCTTGTGATGTCTTCCAACTCTATGATTCTATGATCATATAGGTCTCATCAACAGTCATGTCTGTATTTGTTGACAGCTGGTCAAACCCACCTCCTGCTTATTTTGTAGTCTTGTAGAACTTAATTTATTCTTGCCAGTATTTTGTAGAAGTTGTCTCCTAGACTGTACCCTGCTTTTTCTAATTGTAGTCAGACAGAAACCATTAAGAAGTTTCTACACCCATTGTTGATATTGTGTGCCTTTAAGTCCTATCTGACTTATGACAACCTTAAGCAAACCTATCACAGAGCTTTCTTGGCAAGATTTGTTCACAGGGTATTTGCCACTGCCTTCCTCTGAAGCCGAGAGAGTGATTTGTCCAAGGTCACCCAGAGGTTTTCCATAGCTGAGTGGGGATTTGAACCTTGGTCTCCAGAATCATAGTCCAATGCTCAAACCACTACATCAAGTTACCTCAGTGAATTCCAGAGTGTGCAAGTATAACTAGATGGAAGATCTTCAGGTCTGTAGAGGACCCTATTGTGATGTTTACATATGTACAGTCTGCCCTTCCCTTACACGGGGGCAAAGGAAAAAATGCAGATGCTCAAGCCCCATTCAAATGAATGGGGCTTGTGCCCGCGGAGGTGGGTGGCGGCACACAGGGCACATGCTGTGGGAGCACACACCATTGTTTCCTTCCAGCACGCGCCTCCCTCACTTCCATCGCGGCTTCCAGCGTATGCTGGAATGCGCGCTAAACACCGCCATGTATACCACAGGAGCACTGTATATATTTTATTCAGCCAAGCCTTTAAAACATAACATTTTTGAAGAACGCACTAGGAGGCGCTGCAATATATTAACAACTGTTTTAAAGAGCTCTTATCTTTTTCCAATTGCATGTTATTCTTTTATTGTGTGATTTGTTTTAATACTGTGATCAATTCTATTTTAATGTTCTTTTTTATATGTTTTTAATTCTAGTATTCTTTTAAACTGTGAGCCTCTTTAAGACCCTATTTGGGGGGAAAGGAAGATATAATTAAATGATGACAACGATGATGATAGGGGCAGGGAAGGAGCTGCGAGTTTGAGTAGCAGTAGTTGGGACTAGTCTGAGATGAAATGCAGTTGCCTAGCACTCTACACACCTGTCCACCCTTTCCATCCTTCTGGGCCATTGCTTGCTTATTCTGTGAAATGTAGGCCTCCTCAGCACGCAGTGTGGAATTGGCACTGCCCATCACTTGGCTGTTAGCTGTGGCACGAGGGAGGATGACATCGTATGGGCCCTCAGACTGGAAGCAAAACAACAGCAATGAAAAATGAGCTAAACAGTTAGAACTGAAAATATAGTCAGGAAAGGAGCCAAATGATTAGAGAGTTAAAAAAAACTAACAAACAAACAACTAGCCAATGTATATCTCAAATACAAGGGATTTTTTTTCAAAAGCCAAAATATTGATCAGTCAGGAAAAAAACTTATTTAAAAATTTTTCAGTGGACTGGGCCATATAACAAACTATGGAACTGTCTTCCCGTTTTTCATCCATCCTCTTTCCACGCCAAAATCATACCCAGGGAAACTAGTAGGATCAAGCCCAGTAAACCCTTCTCTTTTCAGGACATGTTCTAATAACAAAGGTAGTGGTTAACTTCAATCTGAATTGTCCAATCCCAAAAGGCAGGTGAGGGCTCCTCTAACTGATCACTTCTCCATGAAACAAGACAAAATTACATTAGAACACCTGTGAACAGGAAACTAGGTGTCAAAGAAAAGAGCGATATATCATGTACGTTTATCAGTGAACTCAGAACTCTAAGTCAGAGTTTCTCAACCTGTGGGTCATGACCCCTTTGGGGGTCGAACAACCCTTTCATAAGGGTCGCCTAAGACCATCAGAAAACACATATTTCCAAAGGTGTTAGGAACTGAGACAACTCTCTTCTATCTGAGAGGTCACCACAACATGAGGGACTGTATAAAAAAGTCATGGCATTAGGAAGGTTAAAAACCACTGCTCTAAGCAGTTTACAATCTGTAAACCAATTGCCCCAACAAGCTGGGTACTCATTTTGATGACCTATGAAAGGATGGAAGGCTGAGTGGACCTTGGATCCCTGCCTGGGATCGAACTCACAACCGTGTGGATGCAGTACTGGCATTTAACCACTGCAGCACCAGGGCTCCCTATGCATACTGTGCAAAGAGGGAGGTTTACCAAAATGAAAACTGGAGATGTATCCTGTACCTTTAGCAGTTGTATACTGGAGAGAATTTCAGCAGATGTTGCTTGTTATGAAGCCAGGTAACAAACAACAGATACAAAATTTCAGATACTGAAATTCTCTCTTCTACACTGAAAGTGGAGGAGCCCTCTCCTGTTTTCACTCCAGTAACTCTAGAGACAGTCTAGGGACCGGATTGGTTCCCAGACAGAAAGAAAGAAATCTACACTCAAAAGACCTGACATGAGACTGTAGATCTTCATCATCTGAATAATCATTGCCACTGTTGTGTCTTCCTGTATGGAAAGAACCTAGATTTAACCTTTCAGGCAAGCTTTCAATCCTCTGGCTAACAGAGAAGTTAGGGCCTCTACTAATGGATGGCTCAACGCCGCCCCTTTGAGGTCTGGATGGAGGCCGCGGCAACTAGACGTCGCAGCCTCCGGAAGCACCAAAAAGAACCCACTTCCCGGTAGGTTCTTTTTGCATCCCAGAAGGAGCGCCACAGGCATGATGATGCCGCTTCTGCAGAGCGCTGTTTGGGCACTGTGCCACCCATGTGTCATCAGGGCACGCCTGTGTGAAGAGGTGTGTGCCATAATGGCTCATGGGCGACAGAACAAGGTTTTGGAGCATGTGAACGCTCAGCCCTACCGCAGCCCTAACACACACGCAGGCCCCCATAAACTAACTGTCAAGCTTCTTAGTCTTCAGTTGGCTGGTACCCACTTCTCCATCTAACAAAGCAAATCACTTGTCAGAAAATTATTTAGAAAGCCAGGTTTTAGTCAAGTTGGATAAGAAAGGGCAGCAGCACCACACACTCACTTACAGGTCCTTTATGCATCAGAGCCATCTCTGTGGGTTGATACACGCTCGTCAGTAGTTGCCCGTTGTATCCACTGTATGGGGACACAGGCTTTTTGGCTGAAAAGAGAGAAAAGCCACAGTACAATGACATTTTAAAGCAAGTCCTTGGGCACATTTTGGAGACACTCTCGTCAGTAGTTGCCTGTTGTATCCAGTGTATGGGGACACAGGCTTTTTGGCTGAAAAGAGAGAAAAGCCACAGTACAATGACATTTTAAAGCAAGTCCTTGGGCACAGTTTGGAGACAAAGCTGGTATCTGAGATAGCACACATTAAGCTGCAGAATGAAAGAACTTCTGTCAAATGGCTTGTTACAGAGACAGAACAGTGGGTGTACAACTGTACAATGAAGCTACAACATGAAGTGAAAATCACATTTATTTCTTATCATGGCCTCTTGAAGCAGGTGTTCTCAAAGTGGCAACTGCTCAGGGAAAAATAAGCAAATAAGGCAAAAATTAATCTGAATGCAACCTTTTTGAACAAGATTGCCCAACCTGGCCATTGGATCCCTCTGGACAGAAAGCTCTCAAAAACTTCTTGTTGGTCTTGAGCATTGGTTGAGCCACACAACATTTCTTAAATCTGGCTCATCTCTGACAGCTGCCTACAGTTCAGCTCATACAGACAGTTGGGGCTGTGCAGACTGCAGCTGCCTCCATTTTCCCCAGATCGGGGCCGCAGCAACCACACGCCGTGGCCCCGACCTGGCCTTTCCATGGCATGATAACCGCACTGCAGTGGCTTTAAGGAGCTCCTTTGGTGCTGTGCCATGTAAACGCAGTGCCAGAGGAGTGCTGTGACACTGCACGCCATGTGGAGTGGTATGCGGCATCATGCTGCCATGGGGGCGAAGTTGAGGTATGCATCGTATGGACGCCATGCCCCAACTCGTGCATGATGTTTCCTTTTGTATAATAAAGCATTTAAATTGGACATTATTGTTTTAACTATCTCACCAACTATATCATTCCATTTGTCAATGCAAGATACAGCATAAGTAATGTAAATGCTTCAAATATTGTACTGTCTAGTGAACATCCAAGAACAAAATGTTTTTTTAAAGAAGGAAAGCAAACCTTTCACAGGTAGATATACTGATCACCACATGTGATAAAGGGATGAGGAATGGTGGGGATAGATGTGGCCCATAGAAATGCGAGGGACCCTAAGGTATACAAAAAAATCCTTCCCCATGAGCCCTTCCAAAAATGGTGAAGGCCAAAGTCTGGGCTTGTCTGCTTCAATCATGCTGCTGGCAAAGTTGGAAAGAGAAATCAATGTACCTGCAGGTGCAAGTCCACACAAATCCTTACAGGATTTGGACGTTGAGCTGATTTCCTTCAATGTGAGGCCTAAGGGCAGTCAGGTATGGGAAGGATGTTTTTAGATAGACTGAAATCTCAGACATGTCTCCCCCAATACTTCATGCCTCAGGGTACACTTCTCCCAAGCAAACACATCAGACTCAGAAAGCCTATTTAAAAGGTGAACTTTACAAATATAATACAATTTTAAAATAAAGGGGGGAAAGGGAAGAACATATGCAAGAAACATAAAACAATGAAAAGCTGTAATATTTAAAAAGATGTACATGAATACACCAAAGGAATGTGTGTGTACTCCTTCATGTTACATGTGCTGTTCAGTACATAATCATGCCTAGACAGATTTTTAAATTCATAGCAATGGTCCAAAACACACTGCAGAAATAATCCAGTCTGAGACTGCTTTAACTGCCCTGGCTCAATGGTAGGGAATTCTGTGAACGGTGGTTTTTTGAGGCATTCACCCTTCTCTGTCAGAGAGCTCTGGTGCCACAATAAATTTCAGTTCCCAGGAGTCCCTAGCCCAAAGCGTTCTCAAAGTGGATTATTTCTGCAGTGTTTTGAACCAGTATCTCCTGTTTGGACACTTGCAGGTCTGCCCCATGTATACTAACCCATTTCCTGATGCTTGAACAGCAGCCTGCCACTTTACACTTCAATATTTAACGTTCTCCTTTACACTGAAAAAAAGTGTCATTAAAAGCTTCACATGTTTTATTTTTGTTTGTTGTCTGCTGTTAAAGCATTAGGAGGAGAGATAATTGAAAAGCAAGCTAACATTAAATGACTGTATAAGAAACCATCATATATATGACCGGAATCCATTTCAGCTCTTTTTAAAAAATATATATACACATGAAGAAACTTTACTCTCTCATGGATAATTTTTATGACTGATTAAACTGTCAGATTTCCTCTCCATTATATATTACGCTTCATTTCATATGCCACTAGGAGACAGCAAGGACCTTCACCTCTGATCACAGATAGCTCTACAAAGGAGAAGTGATTGCTATATTTCTTTCATGCTGCTTCTTACTGCTGGAAGCAAAGCAGAAAGCACCAGCTAATCAATGTATTCAAGTGAAGCAGACATCAGGAGCCTGCTGGGGCCTTTATTTTTTAAGCCAGCCATAAAACAAAGCCTTGTTTGTGGGTAACTACAGACAAAGTAGGTTTTAATGAGCAAGCTGTGCTCAGAGACCTTCCTTAAATCAGAGAGTCCTCCAAGGTTTATGTAACTCAAGAGGCAATGCTTCCTGTCACAAAATTCTAGCCAGCCATCTAGTCACACTCATGTGTTTTTAGCCACTCAGGTTCCCACCAAAAAAAACTGTGAGTATATGGGTATATGAGAAATGGCAGCCATCTTAGTTAGTGTACTGTCATCTGCCTCAAACAAGGGGACTTTCACACTGGCAGTTTTTGCTTCTTTAACTGTGCTGTAATCCAATCTAGGCAACTCGGATGTATTTGTCACAGAAGGGTAACAAAAATAAAAATATTATTTTGGATTCCTGCAGCACTGTAATAGACAGGCCTACACGAATCCCCAGAAGATTAAGATTTAAAAAACAAAAAGGAACAAGTTGGAGATTCTGTACCTGCTCCCTGGAGTAAAAGTAGACTGTGAACTTCTGCTGGGAACCCTAAAAATTGACATGAGATTCCCTCTCTCTTTTAGGACAAGATGGTACAAGATGGTTATAATATGACTGAAGTACAGTGGACCCTTGTTATCTGCTGGAGTTTGGTTCCAAGATCCGCCGTGAATAACAAAATCTGTGTATGCTCATGTCCCATTAAATACAATGGCATATCAAAATGGTGTCTCTTATAGAAGATGGAAAAATCAAGGCTTGATACTTGAAATTTATACTTTTTTGGAATATTTTCCAGCCATGTATGCTTGAATCCGTGCATAAAAAATCCATGTATAAGGCGGGCCAACTGTATAAAAGTTGCAGTTAAGACATTAACAGAGCAGGGAACATAGCTTGCCATGTAAGGCTTAAACGTTCAATATAACATAAAGTTGTGATTGTAAAAGATGAAGTAATGAACTAAAGGTAGCACTGCATGCAAAAGCTTTTTATGATGATGCTCAATGCCATAAGAATATGAACAACATGATATTTGTTATAGTACTATGTAACAATCCCATTGAGCACACTGTTATTTCCTTCCTAGGAAGGACTGCAGTTATACCTCTTTCAAAATCATACTTTCATTCACGGCAGCTTTGAAATGAAGCTGCAGAACATTCTTACACTAGGATGGTATAAGGAATTGTGGCATACAAACTGATGGGTGAGATTTACACAGAGGAAAGAAAATCTGAAACTGCATTGTGAAACTATGCCAGAAAAAAAAGATCCCACAGTCATCTTTATTTCACATGACTAGATCCCCAAGTTACCAAGCTATAAATGTTGATCATTCTCTGTTCAAAACTCCAGATAATATAGTCAAACCACAAAAGGTGGTCTGCTCATACAGCCAAGTTTATGTCCACTTGTTCTGATACCTATCGAAAGGTCTTCTCAGGGATTTTAGTATTCACGTCTGAGAAACCATCCCTCTTGCCACTTCTTCTCTTTCTCTGTTCTAAACATACTTATACTTTTCTTAACCCTTTGGAATTTCCCTTCCAAAAATGCCTTGATTTTTCCAACTTGCTTTCTCCATAATACCTGAATGGAATATTTCCAATTTCTATTCAGTCGTAAGCAACAAGTGCTCCCCAGCGTTGTTTCTTAGATAGAGAAAGCAAGCTGCTTCATTTTGACATTTAAAGTGAACTGTGAAGGCTTGTGAATCTTGAAGCAAAGTACCGAGGCCTGTTTGATGAGGAAGCAGAGAATGTCTAATCAGGTCCCTATATCCTTATGTTCTGAACTTCTGCATCCAGTACTACAGCACTCATAGCATATTGTTCAAAAGCAAGGTTTCTTACATATTCTCATGGGCTATCATTTAACCTAGGGTACAGCCTGTACAAACTTACTAGAGACCAAGAGTGAACACAGAGGGACTTGCTTCTGAGTAAACGTGCATAGGGTTGAGTTGCCATTCTCCAGACTGTTTTTCATTTTCCTTTGCTTTAACAATATAAACGAGATTCCCATATTTGAGACTGTATGTTTTTCTGGACCTTTAAAAGCAGGCAGCCATGGGGGAATAAAAGAAAAGCTTCACACAAAGCATATACACCCAGCGTATTCACCTCTTCAAAGGCACAGGAGAGAAAATGTTAAAAGCTGGAAAACCAACCCATCTACAAGACTGTCTCTGCGGAGGCATGCCTACAAGTACATATTCCTCTTCTAGATAATATGGGAAACTCATAATAGGCCCGTTTTACAATGACATTTAAAGGCATAAGCATGTTAGTCTGGAAAATCAGTATGCAAAGGGATCTTGTAGCAATTTTGAGACTAAGAGGCTGTGCAGACCGCCCCTAAGGAGTGGCCAGCAACTGCCACTGGCTGTGCCAGATTGGTACCGCAACAACTGCATGCTGCAGCCCCAATCTGGCCTTTCCAAATAGCAGCTCCTTTTTGCGCCCTGGAAAGGGTGTGATAGCTGCGGTGCCGCAGCTTTAAGGTGCTCCTTTTGCACTGTGTCATGTGGACGCAGAGCCAGAGAAGCACTTTGATGCCATATGGAGTGGCGCATAGTGTCATGTCAGGGCATGCGTCATATGGATGCCACGCCATGACTCCACCCCCAGGCTAGCCTTATTGGCCAGTCTGCACAGCCCCTAACTGAAAGAAAGAAGCTGTAGCATGAGCTTTCATAGACTTCAATCTACTTCCTCAGATACATGCACCCAAGAAAGTATGCTCAAGTCAACTAAAGCTCATGCTACCAGTTTCTTTCTTCCATTTAGTCTCAAATGTGCTACAAGATCCCTTTGCACAATGACATTCATCGTGGGATTTATATGGAGTCTCTGGTCAACAGCAAACCGAGATAATATCAGTTGGCGAGTAAGCAGCACTGGGAATAGTGCAAGTAATGTCTCCTCCTTTCCCTAGGGAAAAACCTTCTTTTTCTATACAGGCCCACATACCATACTTCATTTGGGTCTCATTTCCACTACGAAAAAAATCGCAACAGGAATCGAAGTAAATGACTCCAGTTCCCATTTGAAATCGATCCTGATCCTTATCAGATCAATTTCAAAGGGGAAAACATGGGGCAAACACAAATACCTTGGCGTTTTCTGACACCACTTTCAAAATGTTGCTTTTTGGGATGAATTGATCTATTCTAAAATAAATTGATTCATCCCAGAGGAAACCATAGATGGATTTGCTTCCTCCACCAACCTTTTCCCCTCCTCCTCTTTCTCTCCTTCACTCCCTCCGCCGGCTGGCCTGCCTACCTGGCTGCTGGTGGCTTTGAGGGGCTTGGCGGTGGCGGTGGCAGAGACTTTCAAGGCTCTGTGCTGGCCCTCTCCTCCTCCTCGGGATCCCAGCCGGATCCTTCTCTGCTGCCCATCCTCCTTTCCCTACTCTGCCCTGGTAGGCCTACCTTAGAAGGAAGCCAGGGTGAAAGGAGAAAGCCAAGCCAGGAGGACGGGGGCCGGATCCTTCTCTGTTGCCCGCCACAGCTTGCCTCCGTCCTCCCTGTGGCAGTGGGTGGTAACGGCTGCAGCAGTCAGGCTCATTGGACATGCCTCCAGCGTGCCTCTGTCCTCCAGGAGACGAGCCCCGACAGCCGCCGCCTCTTCTGTCCTCCAGAGGGCTGCTCTGGAGGGCTGCTCCCGGGGCTGGCGGGCCCTCCGGCGGTGCTACTGCACTGCTGCCGCTTGCCTCATGCTGGCCGGCAGAGCAGCAGCACTGTCAGAAGGCCTGCCAGCCTTGGGAACAGTGGCGGCGGCACAGCAGCAGGCCAAGCAGGAATGAAGGGATAAAGGTAAGGAAGGAATAGGGATAGGTGGAAGGAAGCCCCGCCAGCACTGGGAAGCGGTGGTGGCTTTCCCCAGCAATGGGGAACCCAGGAGGAGGAGGAGGAAGGTGCGAGAAATTTTTTGAGGGGGGAATAGAATTGATCACAAAAGCACTCTATTGCAAAAGCCTTCCCTGGCACCTCCAGTGGGAACGACAAGTGTTCCCAGCTAAAAAAGCAGTTCTAAACAAGGTCCCTTTTCATAGTCTGAACGAGGGACCTTTTGGAATCGCTTTCCTTAGTGGAGCAGAGCAAGATTCCAATGCAGAGTTTTCCGCAAGTGGGAGTGGGCCCTTGGAAGGGCTACAGAGACAGTCACAGAAAGATTCTGCATGAGCTACAATGGCAGATGTATGAATGGATCAAATTCAGAGTCCATTAATCGTATGTAATTTGGTCATTTCTAAAATTTATAAACCACCGTTCTGAACCCTCCAACATTTTACAAATGAAAACTGGGAAATATGTGGCCAAGCATCATCAAAGTGTGGTCAACACACCAAAAGTTATTAATCAGAAAGAACAGACAAGTTAGGAGATGTCTCACCACATTGCTTCGGCTGAACCTACTGGGAAGGGCAAAATTCCACCTCGACTCTTCTCACCACTGCTCAGCTAATTAAGAGGAAACTATATTTACACTTTGAACTACATTTGCAGCAGTTAAAGTAAGCTGAGGACAGTGGGCAGAAGAGAGAAAAACTAGACTATTTAAAAGGCAGATGAAAAATTGGAATGAGAGGATTAATCGAGACTGTCCCTGCCAAGCCGGGACAGTTGGAGGATAGGTTCTTTATCCACAAAGAATGCCAGAGCAGTTCATTTTATTTTAATTGTATTGTTTTAGAAAGGATACTAACAAATATTGTGGTACCACACTCTAAGACGGAAGAGCTGGACTACAACTCACATACTGCCCAGCTATTGTTCCTGCTGTCTGGTGAGCAATACATCTAAGAGCTTCAGGATGGGAAGTGATGCTCTAGAAGTAATAATAAGCATCTCCATGCATCTGAGGATGTAGACCAAGGGGCTGTGTACCCTCTCGGGGCGGAGTTGAGGCATGGCATCCATATGATGCAGGCCCCAGCTCCGACCCAAACCAGTGTGATGCCACATGCCGCACCACATGGCATGCAGCATCAGAGCACTCCTATGGGGCTAGGTCCGCACGACGCAGTGCTGAAGAAGAGCCATAAAGGTGTGGTGCCACAAAAAGGAGTAGCTTTTGGCGGCTTTGTTTTGCACCTTGCAAAGGCCAGATCAGGGGTGCGGCATGCAGTTGCCGCAGCCCCAATGTAGTGTGGCTGAAGGCGGCTGCAGGCAGCTCCTTAGAGGCACCCTGTACAGCCTCCAAGTCTACAAAAGCTTATGCTACAACTTCTTTCACACAGTTAGTCTTAAAGGTGCTACCAGATCCTTTTTTCCATAGGAGTAAGTTAGAGTCGCCAGAGCCTGGGCCCAAGTTTTCTTGGGTCATCTCCCAGCAGAAGACACAGGTCCAGATTCTCCAGCTCAACTCTAGGCAAGAGAAAAGAACTAAATAGCGGATCAGCACATTTACACAGTTAGCTTCCTTTTCCCCTCCTTGTTGTTGTAACTCCAGGGCTCACCGCCTGCTCTGCTCTGCACTAGACTGCTCTGGCTAGAAGCAAGTAGGCTACATTACACATTCCTTATCCCTACTGCTTAAGTTAAATGAGAAGTAGCAATCCCCTCATGGCATCGTATTTTGGAAACAGCCCATTTGGCTAAGATTTCTATCTTCATTTCCAAAAAGGTAAATATGTTCTCTCTTTAATTTTGGAATTGCTCATTGAGGTCAGATTCAGAGACCTTGTTTCTGTGTCTTCCAGCAAAAGCAATTAGGTTGGTGGGCAAAAAGGACAGTGTCTTTTTAATGGTGGCCGCATGCTTTTGTAACTCAACTGAAATATATTTGGCTCCTATAATAATAATAATACATTTTATTTATAGACCGCTATTCCGCAATGATCATAGCGGTGTACAGTACAAAAATGCAATACAATACAATATAATACAATCTCTCTCCCTCAAGATGGTGGCTGAAGGGAGGGCTTCTTCCAGGCAGGGATGCTAGCCTGCCCTTCTCTCCCTCAAGATGGTGGCTGAAGGGAGGGCTTCTTCTTCCAGGAAGGCCTGGTGAGCCTAGCCTGGCCCTCCTCTATCCCTCAGATGGTGGCTGAAGGGGAGGCTCTCTTCTTCGTCCAGGCAGGCCTGTGGCTGCTAGCCTGCCTCTCTCTCCCTCAAGATGGTGGCTGAAGGGGAGGGCTCGTCTTCCAGCAGGCCTGGTGGCGCTAGCCTGCCTCTCTCTCCCTCAAGATGTGGCTGATGGGGAGGGCTCGTCTTCTTCTTCAGGCAGGCCTGGTGGCGCTAGCCTGCCTCTTCTCCCTCAAGATGGTGGCTGAAGGGGAGGGCTCGTCTTCTCTTCCAGGGCAGGCCTGGTGGCGCGAGCCTGCCTCTCTCTCCCTCAATGTGGCTGAAGGGGAGGGCTCGTCTTCTTTCCACAGGCCTGGTGGCGCTAGCTTCCTCTCTCTCCCTCAAGATGGTGGACTGAAGGGAGGGCTTTCTTCCAGGCAGGCCCTGTGGGCAGCTAGCCTGCCTCTCTCTCCCTCAAGATGTGTGCTGAAGGGGAGGGCTTCGTCCAGGCAGGCCTGGTGGGCTAGCTGCCTCTCTCTCCCCAAGATGGTGGCTGAAGGGAGGGCTTCTTCCAGGCAGGCCTGGTGCGTAGCCTGCCTCTCTCCCCTCAAGATGGTGGCGGAAGGGGAGGGCTCGTCTTCTTCTTCAGGCAGGCCTGGTGGCGCTAGCATGCTTCTCTCTCCCTCAGAGTGGTGAAGGGGAGGGCTCGTCTTCTTCTTCCAGGCGGCCTGGTGGCGCTAGCCTGCCTCTCTCTCCCTCAAGATGGTGGCTGAAGGGGAGGGCTCGTCTTCTTCTCCAGGCAGGCCTGGTGGCCTAGCCTGCCTCTCCTCCCTCAAGATGGTGTGCGTGAAGGGGAGGCTCTTCTTCTCCTACCAGGCAGGCCTGGTGGAGTTAGCCTGCCTCTCTCTCGCCTCAAGATGGGGTGAAGGGGAGGGCCGTCTTTCTTCTTCCAGGCAGGCCTGGTGGGAGCTAGCCTGCTCTCTCTCCCTCAAGAGGTGGTGAAGGGAGGGCTCGTCTTCTTCCAGGCAGGCCTGGTGGCGACTAGCCTGCCTCTCTCTCCCTCAAGATGGGGAGGAAGGGGAGGCCGTCTTCTTCTTCCAGGCAGGCCTGGTGGAGCTAGCCTGTCTCTCTCTCCCTCAAGGATGGGGCTGAAGGGGAGGGCTCGTCTTCTTCCGGGCAGGCCTGGTGTGCTAGCCTCCCTCTCTCCCTCAAGATGGGGCTGAAGGGGAGGGCTTCTTCCAGGCAGCCTGGTGGTCTAGCCTGCCCCTCTCCCTCAAGATGGTGGCTGAAGGGAGGGCTCGTCTTCTTCTTCCAGGCAGGCCTGGTGGCGCTAGCCTGCCTCTCTCTCCCTCAAGATGGTGGCTGAAGGGGAGGGCTTCTTCCAGGCAGCCTGGTGGCGCTAGCCTGCCCTCTCTCCCTCAAGATGGGGCTGAAGGGGAGGGCTCGTCTTCTTCTTCCAGGCAGGCCTGGTGGCAGAGCCTGCCCTCTCTCCCCCAGAGTGGCTGAAGGGGGAGGGCTCGTCTTCTCTTCAGGCGGCCTGGTGGCGTAGCCTGCTCTCCCCCTCAAGATGGAGGCTGAAGGGGGGGCTCGTCTTCTTCTTCCAGGCAGGCCTGGTGGCAGCTAGCCTGCCTCTCTCTCCCTCAAGATGGTGGCTGAAGGGAGGGCTTCGTCCAGGCAGGCCTGGTGGAGCTAGCCTGCCTCTCTCTCCTACAGATGGTGCTAGGGGAGGGCTCGTCTCTTCTTCCAGGCAGGCCTGGTGGCGCAGCCTGCCTCTCTCTCCCTCAAGATGGAGGCTGAAGGGGGAGGGCTCGTCTCTTCCAGGCAGGCCTGTGGCACTACCCTCTCTCTCCCCAAGATGGTGGCTGAAGGGGGCTCGTCTTCTTCTTCCAGGCAGGCCTGGTGGAGCTAGCCTGCCTCTCTCCCCCAAATGGTGGCGAAGGGGAGGGCTCGTCTTCTTCTTCCAGGCGGCTGGTGGCGCTAGCCTGCCTCTCTCTCCCTCAAGATGGTGGCTGAAGGGGAGGGCTTTCTTCCAGCCAGGCCTGGTGGCGCTAGCCTGCCCTCTCTCCCCAAGATGGGGAGAAGGGGAGGGCTCGTCTTCTTCTTCCAGGCAGGCCTGGTGGAAGCTATCCTGCCTCTCTCTCTCCCTCAAGATGGTGGCTGAAGGGGAGGGCTCGTCTTCTTCTTCCAGGCAGGCCTGGTGGCGCTAGCCTGCCTCTCTCTCCCTCAAGATGGAGGCTGAAGGGGAGGGCTTGTCTTCTTTTTCCAGGCAGGCCTGGTGGAGCTAGCCTGTCTCTCTCTCCCTCAAGATGGAGGCTGAAGGGATCAATTCAGGCCTTCAAGCAGACTCTAAAGTTGCATCTGTTTTGCTTTTTCTTAGTCACATATTGGTTACTGCAATTTTATGCTGGTTTTACATTGGCTGGATATATTTTTAATGTATCATTAACCTCAGTTTGTAACCTGAGTTGTTAATGTTATTGCTAAGTGTAATCACTAATTCTTTAATTACTGTCAGATTTTGTAGAGGTTTATGATCTGATATATTTATATAGACTTTTTTGGTTGGCTATTTTTTAAAATTACATTACTGTGCCAGCCAAGAACTCAAGATCTCTAGGTAGTTCATAAAATAGGAGCTAAAGATGTATTGTGATGTGAGATAGATATTGGAAGTTGCCACGAGAAAGCAGAGCCCTGAAATGTGGCCCAGTTAAATAAATAGGGTTTCAGCCCATTTCTATACATGTTTCCTCATAAGAAGGTTCGACTGAATTCAGTGCAACTTACTTCCATGTAAGTGTGCATACGACTGTAGTCATATGTCTTTATACTGTATTTCCATTCTGTGTACAGACTTTGAGTCAGACACCTTCTCTGCAAAAAATTTACAACACTTGAATTCCAGGCCATTCAGCAGCTCAGATTTAGCAAAGCCGATCCAAATTTGCCAAGCAGCCAAGTTTCTACAAAGAGCTTTGCTTTGATGTCACATTTCCAATTCTGAGTAAGGCTAATTAAATGAAGGTGAAACTGATCAGAACAGAGCCAAAGTCGGAAAATTCAGTTTCAAAGGACAAATTTGTCTCATTATTCAGAGCAAAACACACAGCAGGTCTCTCTATGTCTAATATTAGACAGGTTTTTTCACTGCAAGGATGCCACAACAATATGAGATAGTGCCATTCATGTGCATACTACAGTACAGTATGTCTTCCCCCCTCTCATGACTTGGGGCTGCTTTTCTTACTAGTTTATTGAACCAGGGAACAGTGACGCAAGCAGGTAACAGGATTCAGCATTAGTGTATACCAGTGTTTCTCAAATGGTGGGGCAGGAACTGCAGGAGGACATGAGAGTTATTGGGGGAGATGAGATTTGGAGGCCCTGATCCTCCCCCCCCCCCCACCTTCCTGCTCTTCCCAAAAATTTTCTGTCCTGGAGGAGAAGAGAAAGGTGAGAAAGATGTTTGGAGTAGTCACTTCTGCCTGAGGGAGGATGGGGAGAGCAGGAAGCTCACTGGATTGTGGCCTCTTGGGGGGAAGGCATCCTGAGCCACCACTTCTTCTCTTCTTCTCCCACCCATCCCATCACTGTCCCAGTTCTCAGGATGAGATGCTACAGCCTTCACACATTCACACATTCTTTCAAAGACTCTCAGTATCTCTCTCGGGGTGTGAATGACTTTCTGTCACACACTAATTCTCATACACATTCAGTAATGCACTTTTTTCTGACTCTCCCTCAGATGTTCATTCACACATAGTCTCCCATACAAATTCTCTCTCTCTCTCTCTCTCATGCACACGCGCGCACACACACGCACACAGTCACACTCTTCATCTCTTTTTAACATATATATATATATATATACACATACATATGTATATACACAAGAGCATGAATGTTTTTGTGTGACTGTGTGAGAGAAAGTAAATTAATATGTGTGTGAGTGAAAGAAAGAATGAAAGAGCATGACTGAGAGTGTGTACATACATGTAAGCAGTGGCTTATGTGAGTGTGGCTATGTGAGAATCATATGTAAAATCAACATGTGTTGTAAAGTACTAAATTTATTTATTTATTTTTAATTCTAATACGGATGGTGTTGTTTACTCATCCAAAGTTAAAATGAATATACATGAATGTACAAATGAAAATATGCACCCTAAACAAACAAACTATTTTTAGTCATATACTATGTCAAAGGGGGAGGGACAATGTCTGCATGTAGATGTAAAGGGGGTCATAAGGGTATAACGTCTGAGAACCACTGGTCTATACCATAGTGTAGACAGTTGTTCCTGATTATTCCCAACTGCCTGAGCCGTTTCTAGGATTTCTGGTTACTTGTGGACTCTACAACACAATGCCAACCGTTTTTTAAACTGTTCATACACAAGATGGAAAAAGATTATGATCCCCCCCTCCATATGCAAAGCACAACTTAAAAAGCCACCCCCATTCCCAATAGCATTGCTTCATATATAACAGTTTACCTGTAACACACACATGCATGAACCCCCATGAACAGCAGCCCCTCTAGACCTAACAGCCAAAGCCTACCTGAAGAAGGTTCATCCATTGAGAAGGCCTTGTTTTCCACGAACATGCTCTGAGACTTTTGTTCCTTGAGAATCGTTTCATACCCCACTCCCCGGGTGGGGTAGACATCATCCTCATAGGCCTGCTCTGGCCCAGGCCTGATCACTTGAGAAATCTCAGGGATGATATAAAAGAAAACAAAAACACAGGCATTGGAAACAAGAGCAATCGCCAGTGTGGGGTCATCCCAAGCTGTGCCCCCTTCCTGTAGGTTGCCATAAACATACATAACAATCCACACTATCCAAATGGCCATGGAGAGTGAGGTGGTAAGGAGAATGAAAATTGCATGTTTCCTCCAGTGCTTGTAGCGGCCACACAAGACAGGCCAAGCAGCAACAAAGGCGGCAACTTGCAAGACCATAACGTAGATGAGAGCCATGACAAAGTCTTCATTGCTCACATTGCAGGGGTCCTTAGACTCATTGTCGCTCCTCACTACAGTGATAATGAGCCACTCAGCATTGATTATGACTTCCACCAAGACTAGGAGTAAAGCCATGCCAAAGGCAATCCATCCCCGTGGAGCATGATTTCGTCGGGAAAGGAAATTGAGGCTGACGGTATGGGCCACCAGACAAGAGAAGCATATGGCAAAAAGGACACCAAAAAGGAAGCGGCGTGAGGTGCATGTGGAAAAATCTTGCTTGACGACAAAGGCAAAGGTCAGACAGAAGAGCCCAAAGGTGCCAAACAGAAAGAAGGCTTGAGTCCCTATCAAGCTTTTCTTCCGGTAGTCTTGGACAAAAGGCAGGCTGGCCACTAGGACAACGGTGAGGACAAAGCTGGTCACAACGCCAAAACTGGCCACTGCCTCCAACACAATGCCCCAAGCTATTGAGAGGTCACAGAGATTGTAGTAGATGGATTTCAAGTCCTTTCCACACCCTGGTGGTGGTGGTGGAGTCACCTGAGCCAAGCACACTTTGACAGGAAGGGCTAGGAGCCAAAGGCATGGCATTATTGTCCTGGGGGCAGCCACCATTGTTGGAAGGATGGGGAGTGTTCCTTCGTGCTTTTGGAAAGTACTAAATAAAATCAGAAAAGAGGAAAAAATGTTAGGATCCATAAAGCCAGAAATGACAAAGGTATAACTGCATTGCCTTATAACTATCACTTAACAAAGAATAATGCCACTGCTTTTGTCGTGCAATCATTTAGTCATTTTTTATGATTATGTGGGCATGGCTTTATTAAATGATTGTCCCATAATCCAAACCCTGGGCTCATGCTGCTTCATGCTCTGTTGCAGAGGCTGAAGTGACAACAAGGGAAACAAGAACTAAATGCACTCTAAATGAACTACAGGCCAGCAGCCTGTAACATTCAGGGATATTTTAAAATGGCCATCAGTGCTTATTTTAGTTACTTTTGTAAAACAGGAAAGCATTCCTGTTACAAGAAAGCTGTATCTATAATGGTAACCAACCACAGAGTGGGGGTGGGGATTGGCTCTACAATTACCTTTTTTCAAAGGAACTAAAGAGGAACTTTCCATGCTTTGGTCTAGTGTGGAAGTGGCTGTGTGGCAGTTTCTTGCCATTCAAGAAAGCAGAGCTCAATAGGGTGAAGTATGGTGAGGAAGAATATCCTACTAATCAGGCTTTCCACCCCAACCGCACTCATGCTCTTAGGCATTTCCAAGATTGGCCATGGTTTCCCCAAGAGAGAATCTGTCACTACGCTGAGGTTGCTGGCTTTTGCCTGGCTGCCACTCAACACTTCTTGGTTCCCAGGCTCAGAGGATACCAGATGGCCTCCAAGGGAGGGGAACACTCTCACTCTCCCCCTCCATCTCTGTCTCACATGCCCTCCAAATCCGCTTTTTCTGAGGCCTGGATCAGGGGCTAGTCCCTGCTTCTAGGGATTGGGGTTTTAGACTTCAGCATGTGAGAGCTCATTTTTGTTTTCTGCTCCCACACACTTTATTTAGGAAGTCACCTCCCTCAACAAGCCATAAATGCAAGCTCTCACTCCTGAGCATGGATTGGATTACTTCTGCAAGTTTGGATTACCTTTGCAACTACTGGCACTGGGGTACTTCAACTCCAAAACTCTGCAGTCCTCACATACTCGGAATGCAGCACATTCTGTGTTGTTATATGCATGTTCTCCAGTCCCAAGGAAAAGGCCAAGAAGGCGGCCTCCGTGGAGTTCAAACATTTCCCAAAAGAGCTTACTTAGCTGCTTCCCTTAAAATATTTCAGTCTTGTTTCCTTACCATTTCATTTGTTCTCTGAACTCTGCAGTCTTAGACTTAATATTTAACATCCTATTCATAGCAACCTTTCTACATACTAGTATAAGAATCTCGAACAGAAAACGCTGTAATGTTAAAGGACCAAAATACATCAGTGCCAGAATGTGACAGCTTTTCAAAGGGATATTACAGAAGCTCTTTTCACCTGTTTTGGAAAAGAATGCCAAAGTTGGGAAAGTTACTTTTTTGGCTGGGGGGATTCAGGGAGTTGCAGTCTAAAAAGGTAATTTCCCCAAGCTTGACTACTGTCAGCCCTTTCCACAAAGTCACTGTACACCTTGTCTACTAGACTATTTCCAAGTCATATACAGCTGGGCTAGTTATTATGGTATGGCATATTAGACTACCTGCTTGGAAATTGTTTTGTATCCTCTCAAATCTAAAGAGTTCTGGCTGGTGGAATGTAAATGCATAAAGCTTTAGGGATGCTCAAGTGCTATCTTTTCAATAGAGATACAAGTCTAAATTGATCAGTTGCTCACTGTAGAAAGCTCACTAGTAGTTTCATTTATTTTTCACCTGGCTGGGTGTCAGCTCACATACCCCATTTCAGAACATATAGTCCAAGTAAAATTCTCCCCTGCACATATCAGCTGGATGGGGCATTTTCTTCATCCATGTGATTTTGCTCTCAATTATCTTACAGTTTAATAGAAAAATAACAAAACTCACAATTCATCTGTGAACACGGCAATTGCTTTTTTAAAAGTATTTGAAAACCAGGGGGGCACTGGCATCAGGCATATGTTGATTAAAACATTTGACTCTATAACACATTTCAGAGTTCTGGAGAAAATGGCCCTATTCCAAGAGATGAATATTATGTAGCTATGGGATTCACTCTTGGTTTATGTTAGCATAGGGTTGCCATAAGTCAGGACCTCCAAACCGAGACAAATGTAGGACAAATGTAGGGCCACATTTTCAAATGTAGGACATGTTTTTTTAAAAATGGAGGACACATGAAAAATTTGATAATTTTAAAAAATGTTAATATAAATGCATGTTTCTTCGGCTGCTCAAAATGGAGGACATTTTGGCATTATTCCTAGACAGATGGCAAAAATGTACTTCTCTTTCTGGCCAAATACCCCCCCCCGCCCAATTCTACAACTACATGTCCCACTACCAAACAGGCATAGGATTTGAAAGACCACAGGCCCCCCCCTTTTGCCACTGCAAACTACAAGTCCCACTCCCAAGCAGGCATAGGATTTGAAAGACCACAGGCTCCCCCTTTTGCCACTGCAAACTACATTTCCCACTCCCAAGCCTTCTTAGCAATTCCCCCCTTCCTCCTTTTCTTTGCCTCCTCCAACCCCCCCCAAAGCCCCTCACCCCCTCTTTTTCCCCAGGTATGTCTCAACTTTGGGGGGATTTATGGGTCAGATCCCTTGCAAAATCTTTTTTCTTTTGTAATGGGGGCAAAGCCTTGAGAAGCCCTGGACCCCTGAGAAGAAGACGAGGGGGGCTTAGAGAGAGGGGGCTAGAGGCAGGGTTGCCATAAGTCAGAAAGGAGTTGGGCACACAACAACAACAATAACAACAGCAACAGCAGAGGAGGAAGCGCGAGGAGGAGAAAAAAGGGGAAGGAGAAAGAAGAAAAGGAGGAGAAAGAAGAAGAATAGGAACAAAGAGAAAAAGAAGATGAGGAGAGGGAAGAAAGGGAGAAAAAGGAGAGGAGGAAGTGGAGGGGAAGAGGAGGAGAAGAAAAAATCGTAATAACAAAAAGAGGAGGAGTGGAAGAAAGAGAAAGAGAAAGAGGGGAAGAACTAAAAGCAGCTTGCCTGAGTGCAAAGCCCTCCCTGCTTGGAGTTGGAGCATGCCCAAATAAGGAAGCAGAGGGCTGGCTCCTTGAGGGCTGGCCAATAGGGGCAGGGCAGAGCAGCAGACCCCGCCCCCTGCTAGCTCCAGCTACTGCTGCTGCTCCAGACATGCTGCTCAGCACTGTATGAAAGGGAGGCAGCAGCCCTGGGAGCCCTGAGTCGGGCAGCCACCCGGGAATGGGGGGAGGGCGGGGCGGGACCGGGCACGCTCCCAGGAGGCGGGAAAGTCCTGCCCACTGCCGTGAAATGGCAAGCCTATGTTAGCACAAACAGGCATAGATTGACCCAGAGTTCTTCACTCTCAAAGGATCTAGTTTGACATTTGCTTTGTCCTTCCAAGAGATGAACACATCTCTTTTTATAGGAATGAGGGAAATGTAGCCCACAAGCCATATCTGGCCCCCAAGGCTATTTTTGAAGCCTACAAATACCCCAAGCACCCACATTTTTGCAGGATAGGGGTACAGTGGATGCCACAACCCTCAAAAATGCCTTGGTGTGTCAATGAAGCTCTCATAATATCCTCTCTAGGGGACAATTTTATCACCCTCCTAGTTGAAGAAAAGCTTTGAAGCTAGCTTGGAATATAAGGTAGTCTTACCCAACCTAGTGCCCGCAAAATATGTTGGATTCCAACACTCACAGGTGATTAAGGATGCTGGGAGATATAGTCCAACACCTCTGAAGGCTGCCAGGTTGGGGAAGACAGCTTTAGGGCTCTCCACAGAATTACCAGGAAGCACACTGACCACAAAAACATCTGTGTGCAATGGTCCTCAGCCCACATTGAGGTATACACATACACATTATCTGGTTTAGTGCATGCATTGGGAGGTGGCATGTTTCTAGCCCCTCCCAATCTTGTGCTGAAAGTTATAACCCTGCCTGTGACCATCATGTCTCTTAGATGGAGCTAAATTAATCCAAGTTTGGTCAATGTCCAAACTCAGAAACCACTTGGAAACCCACGTAATATTCCCTGGAGTTCTACAGTGCAAATAGAAATATACCAAATAAAAAATAGTTTGGTGAATTGCCCAGCTACTGCTGGCCCTTCTGTTCACACATTTAGCACTTTCTGCCCTCCTCACGTGTACCAATAAACAGAATTGCATCAGCATGAACCAACGCTGCCTCCAACCATAGAAACCCCAGTGGGAGCTATTACAGAGAAGAAGCGTTAGGGATTACTCATGTTAACATTACTGCTGACTCATTAGAAATGTACCCTAATGAAGTCTTTCAGACTATAGATGGTAAAACAGCTTAGCTTTCATCCTTTTCCCCTTAGTTCAACCCCAAGGCTGTTAGAAAAAGAAAGATTTGTTTAAGTTGGTTCTGAACTTCCAGGTCCTTATTTATACAGAGGTTCAAAACACAACTCAAGAAATAAATCAGCTTTAAATGGGGTAAGGGACATGTGAGCCACAGACTACATGTTGCCAACCTTGATTAGGCAGCAATCGGGTTGCCATAAATCAACAGTTGATTTGAATGCACACACACACACATGGAGAAATAAATTGTTGTTGCTGTGTGCCTTCAAGTCATTTCCAACTTATGGCAAGCCTATCATGGGGTTTTCTTGATCAGATTTGTTCAGACAAGATTTGCCGTGGTCTTGCCCTAAAGCTGAGAGTGTGTGACTCACCCAAGGTCACCCAGTGGGTTTCTTAGCTGAGCCAGGAACTAAAACTACTACGTCATGCTGACTCCTACAGAAATAAATACAGAGCTGATATATGCAGAACAGTCCCTTGCCCCAAAGAGGTTTTTTTTTTTTAAAGGGGGGGGGGGGGGGGGATAAAATAAAAGGACTTATGCAATCCACAATAATCTTTCAACTAACCCAAATCACCCACCCACAAAGAGAGCAACCTGTCCAGAACAGCTTTGAATCGGGTATTTGCTTATCCTTGCAGTGATTCTGGATATTTGTTTTGGTTTAATCCAGTACTTCTCAAATAGTGGGGCGGGCCCCCCGGGGGGGGCGCAAGGCTCCGTAAAGGGGGGCGCGAGGCTCAGGATACAGTGTTATGCAGAGGTGGACTTATAACAATTTTATAGACAAACGATACTATTTACAGTCGCGCGGGGGGGGCGTGAAATGTTTTCTTCTTCCTAGGGGGGGCATGACAGAAAATAATTGAGAAGCACTGGTTTAATCTAACCTGGCACAGTGTCTAGGGGTGCCAAGAGGTCATCCCTAAAGCACACACTTTGCATGCAGAAAAGCCCAGCTCCGATTCCAGGGATTTCCAGTGGGAAAGAAAGAATGAGAAACATCCTGTGCTTGAGATCCTTTGCCAGCCAGACATGACAGCACTGAGTTAGGTGACTAAAAGAGTCTGACTCAGTGCCATAGGCGGTTTCACACACCTATGTTTTTCAGGAGCTTTATGCAAATAACATGTGTCATGGAGGAGGATATCTTGTAGGAGGGACACTCATTGAAGGCACCAAAACCAGATGCCCATGAGAAACTCCCACACTGATATATACTTTATATACTCATGTATAACTCTAGAAATTTTAATCAAAAAAGTGACCTCAAAAATCTGAGTCAACTTATCCATGGGTCAATGTAAGTATTGTATTTCAACCCTTCTTTATATAAAAAGGAACCATCCCCTAGTGAAAAGCAAGAGAGTAATCTGTCCTGGAAACGCTGACTGCCCTCTGTTGTCTCATCAATCCAGCTTTTAATATGAACACAAACAGTGATGCCTCCTGGAATTTTGTAAGTTCTTTGTTATTGTTTTCCTTTGCTTCATCCTTTACATCCTTTGTTACATGGCCCTAAATTTTACCCTCGACTTATACACAAATCATATCAAAATCTATAATTATGGCTCCAAAACCTGCCCTCAACTTATACATGAGGTCGACTTATAGTGAGGTATATATGGTAGTTTCTGTGACAGTTCACAAACTGTTTTTATGAGACATTTCTGTTTTATCTTCCCCATTCCTGTCCTGCTTATGCTGAGTGATATATATCACATATATATCACACATCAAAGGCTTTGGTGGATCATTGCAATCACACACTTTAAGAGAACAAAACAAACATCCTACATAAACATCCAAGCCATGTTTTCTGCTGCCCTTTAGAAAAGGGGATCAGGAAAATGTAAGCAGGAAAACCACTGCATTGTTATAAACTCTAGGAGAACCCCCCCCCCCCCAAATTAGACTTCAGAGACCTGTCCTGTCCTGTCTGATTCACTCCTCTTCAGGAAGAAGGAAGCATTACTTAGGTAGTAGGAGGCTGTTACTGGAGCCGTCTCAAGAGATTTGGATGGCTTCAGCTTGAGAGTCTGGTGGGGGGAGGTTAAATGGCATAGAGGGAGGAGGAAGCAGTGAGCAACTATTTCTTTTGGCATGCCTGAAATACGAATGTCAGGGAATGGCTTAACAGCGCCTCTCAGATCCCAGCAACCTTTCTCAGCAGAGCTCCAAATTCCAATTCCAGGGCTACTTAGGAAACAGGGGGGGGGGATCCCATCCATGCCTGATTACTTACTTAGATATGAGCACTACTGGGTTCAGCAGGATCTACTCCCAAGTAAGTGTGCACAGCAGCATCCACCTTTGAGTCCTCTTCCTATTGCAGGCCAGAGGTGAGCACAGAAATACAATGAGCCCTCCACATTCACTGGGTTTAGGGGCACAGGACCTCCGTGAAAGTGGGAAAACCATGAATTAAAAAAAAACTATTTTTTAAGAAGATGACCATGGAATTGCGCTGGAGGACCTACAAATGCCTGGAGAAGTGTTCTATCCAGAAATCTCTAGCTTCTTCAGTGTGACTTCTGCTGAATATTGACCACAGAATGTTGACCAAGTTTTTCTAGCATCAAGGTGGAAGAAGCAAATTCCTTCTTCTTTTTTTCACCCAGTTATCATAACGAAGTCAAGACTGAAACGAATCTAAAACTGCAAAACCGTACATTCTCACAGTCTGTCTGCCTTTCTTGGGTTAGGAAACTGTCTTGTTTCTTTGTTTGCACTAACGTATGAGGAATGCAGAAGCAGTTGTAAGGAGGGGGGAAGAGAACTACTCAACTAAAGCAGTGCATACCTCTGCCAAAAGGCCAGCAGGACCAGGTGTGGGAGAACAGCAACCATAAGTCTACCATGTCCAGTGTTGAAAAATCACCTAGCTACAACAGGGGTTTATAGAGGTGAGGTTGTTGGAAGACACAAAAAGGCCTTTTACCACTGTCTGCCCCCCTACCAAATTGTTTAACTTGGAAAATGATTATACCCGTTGCCAGCAGTTCAGAATCCCCATCTATCTAATGGTGTTCTATCTGCAGAGAAGGGGAAAGAAGATGAACATACTACAAGTCACCCAACAGGTGAACATCTGGCAACAATAAAGGAGTTGTTTCCCTTCCAGGAACCAGGATAAGAACCCAACCCAGGAGTCTATTTCTCAGTGCCCAGGGTCACCAGATGCCCTAACCCCAAAAGAGGGCAAGGCATCTCAAATGTAGATCATTCAAGAAAAATGGAGGGCATGACAAATAAAAGCTAAAAACACTCCTATAAGCGTCATAGTGATGCTCAAAATAGGGGACATTTTGGAATTCTTCCTGGACAGAAGCAAGAAATGTAGGACACATCCTGGGAAAGGAGGACGTTTGTTCACCCACTCGGTGCATTCTTATGACTTCACTCTACTTTCACACTTTCTGGGGATCACACAACAGACCCAGCAATCCTTTCTCACAACACAATTGTAACACTATTATTCCTCTCAAACTGGCATGGCACCATCCGGTGGAATCTTGGGACTGGTAGTTTTGGGAGGGCCCTTCAGTCTTCTCAGTCAGAGAGCTTCTCCAGTGACTCTACAAAACCCAGTATCCCATGGGACTCGACCAGGGCAACTAAAATGGCACCGTGTGTGTGTGTCCACATGTGTCTTCATGTTGCCTGTTGACTTATGGCACCCCAATGGTTACCACTGGGTTTTCTTAGCCAAGGAATGCTCAGAAGAGGTTTTGCCAGTTCCTTCCTCTCAAATACAGCCTACAGCACCTGGTACAGTGCTACTGAATGTGAAGTGTGAAAGACAGTCAGGTATATCCATTTATCTGTTGGATCACACTCCCACCACCACACTTGCAAGGTCTTGGTATGGCCCACGTAAGGTTATTCCATTTTATCTTTCCACAGCTGGCTCTGCTGTTCAGCAGAATGAGGCAGCCACCACTGGCAACAGAGACCAAGGATAAAATGGAAGTGAGAAAACAGAAGATGACCCGGTGTAGTTCTGAAGGGCCCAACAGCTGTAACACCCGCACTGCAGAATTAATCCAGGTTGACACCACTTTAACTGCCATGGTTCAGTACTATTGAGTTCTGGGGACTATAGTTTATTGCGGCACCAGAGCTGCCTGACAAAGAAGGCCAAATGTCTCACAAAACTACAGTTGACAAAATTCCACAGCATTGAGCTATGGCAGTTAAAGTTGCATCAATCTAGATTATTTCTGCAGTGTGGATGCTGCCTCCATCCCAGTGGTGATGTTGTAACAAGATTCTGATAACTAGATTACTTTAGCACATGGACTAGGAAGGGGCCACCATTTTATCTTCTAGCTCAGTAGGAAAAAATGGCTTGGGCCGGCCTTGGAACTTTGTAATAACTCTGACCAGCCAGAGAGCTCAGTGGTGGCATATATTTGGATCCAGTTGTTTTCCCATCCAAATTCAACATGATCCCACAATACATTCATAATCTAATGAAGTCTCAATCCCTGTTCCAGTGGTAAAGTTAACTGAACTTCAGACCGGATAATGCCCAGGCAGGGCAGGCAGAGACCAGCATACTTTTACTTTTCTATTCTACTGTCATTCCATTTCCATACTGGTTGCTCTTACTGGTTTCTCACGCTGGTTTACTATTTTCTCCCAGTATGCCTTATTACTACTACTGATTAGTTCCCACTATCCCACCTATTAGCACCAATTGGGCAGATGGCAGGTCAGTTTAGCATGCATTTCTCAAATCCTCTATACTGTGTGCCAGTGTAGAGAGGCTGCTTCCTATTTTGCTTCATGAACTCCTAACCCAAAAATCACAGTGCCAATTCCATCCCTTGTTTACTTACTGAACTCTAACACTAGGGACAGGGGCAATTTGCCCTTCTAAAAGATAATATTTCTTCCCTTCACTCATGTCCCAGGGTTGTTTATCTTCCCCTTGAAAGCCCCAAGTCCCCAAACCTCTTGAAGCCTCAACTGTCTTGCAAAGGTTTTTAATAGAAGAATCTGAAAATCCAAACCCAACACATGCCATTATGATTAATAATTTATTTACATCTTAGAGGATGCTATCAAATTCTACATGGCAGGCAGATTGGTAATATTGCGGGGTCCCAATTACAGTAAGCTGAACGTATGCAAGTGTTGACTTATTAGGTTGCCATTGGTTCAATAAGTATATTTGAGCTGGGACCAGTCACTGGATTTTAGTTTAGAGGGCCTAAATACCCTGAAATGGCCAGATCTTGGAAGCTAAACATGGTCAGCCCTGGTGAGTAGTTGGATGAGAGATCACCAATGAATACTAGGTCCTATAGATTCTATTTCAGAGGAAGAAACTGGCCAAACCACCTCCAAGGATCCGTTGCTTAAGAAAACCCTGTGAAATTCATGGGGTCACCACAAATCACAGAGGACTTGAAGACACACACATCATTTAGTTTAAAAAGTGCTAGCCTTTGAGTTCAAGCAGAGGCTGGAGAAAATAAGAGAAATGGCAGGAGAGAGCTTGGGGAGGCTCCTTCTATTTGTGTTGGTCCCATTGGGCCCCACAGCCATTGCCTTTAACCAGGGAAAGTCTCCCAAGGGGGCCAAGCAGAGAAGGGAGGCCACAAACTTTGGGGCCAACTATTGTTGCCCCAAGAGGGCCAAACATCAAATGTAGTGGCTTGAGCTATGACTCTGGAGACCAGAGTTCAAATCCCAGCTCAGCCCTAGAAACCCACTCTCTCAGCCTCAGAATGCAGCCCTAGCAAAAACCCCTCTGGAGAAACTTCCCAAGGTTGCTGTTGTGTGCCTTCAAGCCTTAGGGCACCCCTGAGGGTTGCCTACCAAGGGGGCTTCCTTGGCCAGCTTGGTCCAGAGGGGGTTGCTGAGGCTGAGAGAGTGTGACCCCCCAGGGCCACCCACTAAGCGTCCAGGGATTGAAAGCCTGCTCCCTACCGAGCCTCCAACCTGGACCCCACCCTGAGCCAAAAAGGAGAGCACCCACCCACCACAACTTCCAAGAGGGCCAAGGCACTCCTCCCTCCCCACCCTGAGGGCTTTCTTGGGGGGATCAGAAACCTCTCTTACCTGCCTCAGGGGGAGGGAGTTCCTTATAGCAGCAGCAGCAGGAAGGCAGAGCGGTGCCACGCTGCTGGGGCCCAGGCTGAAGGGAATGGCTCTCTCCCGGGCAACACCTGGAGCCTCCCGCCCTGCCTGCCTGCCTCCCTTCCAGCAGCCAGATCCGAAAGTTGAGCCTCGGGGAGGGAAGGCAGCAGGAAAGAGGCGGCGCTGGGGACGGAGGGGGAGAGGCTGAGCCTGCCCTGCCCTCCTCGGGGCTCTCTGGGGAGCTCCAGAGGGGCAGCATCAGCCCCAGTCGAGCCTCGCCCTGGAGCATGCTTCTTCTGCCCAGGAGGCAGTGCTCAAGCTCCCGGCAGCAGGAGCCATGCTCAGGCAGCGCCCACCTTCTCCTGCACAACCAAACAGAAAAGGTCCTCCCTTTGGAGCAGCCGGACTGAGAAGCATGGGCTAGGCTTCTTTAGTCCTGCTCAAAATGGAGGACGATCAAGGGGGAGGGGGAATGGGGGTAACCCCAAGAAAAGCCCAGGACACTCCCAGAAATGGCCATGCCTGCTTCAGAGCCATGCTCAGGATGGAGGACGTGGCCCAAGCAAAGCTCAAGAAGACCCTCCCCAGAAATGTCCACGCAGGGCTCAGAATGGAGGACCTTTCGCCATCCCTCCCGGACAGGAGGCGAAAATGGAGGACGGGTCCAGGGAGGGGGGAGGGGCACGCCTTGGCATTTCTAGCAGAGTTTTGTCGTTTTGAGAACCGCCTTCCCTTGGGAGCATCAGCAAGGAGCATGCCTTGCCAGCCTTAGCAGTATTTCTACGCTTCGAGGGGGAAATAATGATCCACGTTTGTTTCCTTCATGTTTCCTTGGCTGTCCTCCATTTGGCAGGAGCCCCCTCGCCTTCCCGGGCGCCCAGCTGGCCTGCCTTTGGCCCAGGGCCACTCCGGACACATTTCTGCCTGGCTGCCCCCCCTCCTCCTCCTCCTCAGGCGACGCCCCTTCCCTCTTCCTCCATTGCACTCAGGCGCCCAGGTGCAGCCAAGCTCCAGCGTCAGGGAGCTGCTGCTGCTGCTGCTGCTGCTGGAAGCAGCTTTCTCCGACCTTTCCTCTCCTTCTGCCTCCACACTGAAGTGCTGAGCAGGCTGAGAAAACGCCTGAGCTGTTGGCGAAGGCAGGCCAGGTGAGGCACCCTCAGATGCTTTGCAACAGCAGCAGCAGCAGCATCAGGAGAGGAATTCCCAGCATCGCCCTTAAACAAGGAGAGGGGCCCTATGCTCTCCTCTTCCAGCATGTGCCCCACATTTCTGCCTTCTGTCCAGTTCCAAAATGTTCTCCATTTTCAGCAGGACTAGAGCTACAGCCAGACTGCAGACATAATCCACTTTGAGACCGCTCTAACTGCCCAGGCTCAGTGCTAGGGAATCCTGGCAAAGGTAATTAAAGGTCTCACAAAACGATGGTGCCCAGAATCCCCTAGCATTGAGCCAGGGCAGTTAGAGCGGTCTCAGACTGGAATATTTCTACATTATGTTTTGCACCAATATCTCCCTTGCAGGTTTGCTCCATGGATACTAACCCATTTCCTGACACTATACTGATCGGTGTGTTTTTAGGTGTTCTTTTGTCACGTCCTACATTTTAATTCACTGTCCTACATTTTGCAGTGCCTTGTCCTCCTTTGCAGTTAGGGCATCGGGTTACCCTGAACAAGGGCCGCTTGAAAACATATCCAGGTGTAGCTGTGTGTTAGCCATACAGCCAACAATAACTTCCAGAATAACATCTAGTATGATAGCATCCAAAATCCACAAATCAAAGATACCTTTATTGGGACAACCAAAAATGCATGATGCCAGCTTCCAAAGCTCCACTGGCTTCCTTATCAGTTTGTTGTTGTGTGCCTCCAAGTCATTTTTGCTTTATGGCAACCCTAAGGGGAACCTATCCTAGGGTTTTCTTGGCAAGTCTCTTCAGAAGGGGTTTGCCATTGCTGTCCTCTGAGGCTGAGAGTGTGGGACTTGCCCAAGGTCGGATTTTATGCTTGATGGGGATTTGAAGCCTGGTCTCCAGAGTCGTAGTCCAGTACTCAAACCACTACACCACAATGGAAAGTAAAGATGTTAAAATCATACCGGAGAAATAAAAAATGAGAAATTTCCTTGATATTCTGAGGGGTCACTGCTCTGCAGAATTATAGAGCTATTATTCTGTGGTTCTGTTTTATGAACTTCTGAGGTTTGCTGTTTGGTGAAGCACTGGAGCTCCCTGGCTGAAAATTCTAAATACGCCTCCCTAAACTACAAGTCCCAGTATTTTACAGGCTGAAACCATGGCCGTTAAAGTAGAATAATAATGCCATAATAATGTGAATACAAAAGATGAGCCACCAAAGACTGCTGATAAGTCACTTACACACAAGCAAAAATCCCCATAAACTTCAGGACTCCTGTCCTCTTTATTAAAACCTGAGCTAAACCCTTGTTGAAGAGTGGGGCAGGAGGTAGGGAAGAAAATCGTATTTATCTATGGTTGGCTTTATCTTTTCACTGCCACCCAGGAGACATCTGTGACAAAACATTGGGGAAGGGGGTGCCAATCTCTTTCTGTGTCTGTACATCAAATCCTGTAAATCTGAAGGGTGTGGAGGGGGGAACCAGGCAACCCTTAACATGGCAATAGGATATGTAAGTAATTGGTTGTCTTTTTTAGAAAAAATCTAAGGGTACACCAACACTGTAGAGATAATGCAGTTTGATACCACTGTAAGTGCTATAACTCCATCCTATGGATTTCTGGGATTTGTAGTTTTAAAATGTCTTTAGCCTTCTCTGCAAAAGTGGGCTGGTGCTTCAAAAAACTATAAATCTCAAGAACCTGTATGATGGAGCCATGGCAGTTAAAACTGTATCAAACTGCATCATTTCTACAATGTAGATGCACCCTTTACTGGGGAGGCTGGAGGGGCTTTGAAAATATTGTTGAATGCTTGTGGGGAGGACTCACTAACCAGTGCTTCACACTGGTCCAAGGATGCTTCCAAACGTGCATGACTATGTCTGTGTCTGTGGAGTCACCCTGCTTCATCCAAAGAATTTTAAGCAAAGTGGGTACCCATACCCAGAGATCTTTGTCTTGTTTTCTCACCCTTGCGTCAATCTTTCTTCCTATCACAGAAATCCACTGAGGAGGAAAAAGACAGGGCAGTTGCACAATATCATTTGTTTGGTAGCATTGAAGGTTCTCCATTGGCAATCATCCCATGTCACTTAGGTTGCGTTTTTGACAGACACGCACCCGAAGCTGTCTCAAAGTGCATAATAATCTGGCCCTCAATGTCTATGACTTCATCTAAAAAGAATCGAACAGACTCAAACCATACGCCTACCGAATCCACTACTCTAACCTCAGAGTGACCAACCAAGTATCTATGAGAAGCCCAAAGGCAAGATACAAGTTCAGCTGCATCCTTCATTCATGATCCCTAGTAACTGATATTGTTGCCTCTAATCCTGGAGCTAATAGAGAGCCATCATGACTACTGATCATTGGTAACCTTTTCCTCCATGAATTCTCCTAACATCTCATTTTAAGCCATCACTACATTTTCTACTAGTGAATTCCACTTTTTAACTATGGATCTGTTTCAAATTTCCCACCATTCAAATCCTGTGGATGACCCTGAGTTCTAGGATCGCATACTTTCATACATTTATAACATGTCCCCTCTAACTTGCTTTTTTCTAAGCTGAACAAAGTTGAAACCTCCTCTTACAGAGAAGTTGATCCAACTCCTTTGGGTCATTTTGGTTGCCCAGCACCCTTTTAAAATCCTTTTATGTAACAATATCCTTTTTCTGGTGTAGTGATTAGAACTGTATATCTGATTCCAAATTTAGTGGCATTGTAGATTTCTATCAGGGTAGTATGTTATTGACAGCTTTGTTTTCGGTTATTTTTCTAACTACTGTATACCTAACCTGGCATTTACCATAGCAGCATACACTGGGTCAAAATTTTAATCAAGATACTGCCTTCAGTCCGAACATCTGTCTTTTTGCTCAGTAATCACCAGCTGAGATTCTATCAATCTTTTATGAGAAGCTGGTTTAAAAAGAAAAAGAAAGGTCATCCCCAAATGCATCATTATGCTTACCAACATTAAATCTCATTTGCTATTTTAATGATGTTTTCCCTTATTAGGGAAATTATATTTCCAATATGTTTCTGTTCTAGCCTCCCTAAATAGGCGTTTTCAGGAAACATGGACACCTTACTGCTCACCCCTAACTCAAGGTCATTTTCAAACAAGTTAAAAAGCAAAGGGTGCCAATACAGATCTTTGAGGGATATGACAGTTTACTTCCTTTCATTGTACAGCTGATGGGTTAATTTTATTATGGGCTTTCTGTTCTTTAATCAGTTATCAATCCAGGACTTTTACCTCTTCTCTTAAGGCTACTAATTTTGCAGAGGAATCTTTGGTGAGGGACTTTAGCCAAAGGCATTTGGAAGTCCAAGTAATCTTCTATCTCCTCTGTCCATATGTTTGTTGACCTTCTCTCAAAAACACTAAGACATTGATGAGATAGGATTCAGCAGGGCTTTCCCTTTTATATGCTGGATAATTTTATCTTTAATAATGCTTTCCACCCAGAACAGGCTAAACAGCCTGCAAGATGTTGTTGTTGTTGCTGCTGTGCACCTTCAAGTTGTTTCTGACTTATGGCAACCCTAAGGCAAAGCTATCATGGGGTTTTCTTGGAAAGATTTGTTCAGAGGAGGTTTGCCATTGCCTTCCCCTGAGGCTGAGTGCATGTGAGTTGCCCAGGGTCACCCAGTGGATTTCATGGCCCAGCAGTAATCAAACCCTGGTCTCCAGAATGGCAGACCAACACACAAAGCACACTGGCTCTCCCAGTAGTATCCCTCTAAGATACCTTTTCCAAAACTTAGTGTTATATTGTCTATTCTCCAGTCTTCTGGTATTTGTAGCCATTTATTCACTTGATACAGTGATCATGACTACTGGCTCATGTATTTCAAATGAACAATTACGTGAACTGGATATCAAGCATGTCTATTTCTATGGTGCTCTTTTAGAAAGATATAATACATATTCATACACAGAGGCACACAGACACCAACATACATAGAAACACACACACACACTTCTTTTTCTATGCAATTTCCTCTTAGTTTCTTCAAGCATGAGTTCTCTGTGCTTTAGTTCAGACTCCCAATGGGAACTTTTATTGAACTCTTGAGGATCCACAAAGCTCAGGAAAAATACTGATAATCAAAGCTTCCAGTCCTGGTTTAACAGAATTAGCATCTTCATCATATGCTCAAAAGGCTTTGGTTTGTCGGACAAATATGGATGATAGTGAGTGAATAGATACACTGACAGGAGAATGTACATCTGGAAGAAAGCTATATATGCATGTCATCAGAATCCCCTCAGCTTGGGAAATAAGACTTTCTTCTAATGAGGATGAACTTCAGCAAGCACTCAAAATCACAAATCACAATCTCCAAATTAAATTAGAAAAACTGTCACATTTAATTTAAATCAGCATTCTTAATTATTGTGCTTTCTGCGTGTATTTCTAGCTTTGCTGATATTATTCTTCCAATTTTGTACGTTCTAAGAGTTCTGCAAAGGCCTGATGACAGTAGAGGTGCAGACATGGCTTATTCCCTGCAGATGTATCCACACACACACATACACACACACACACAGAGGATCTTGTGTAACTTGGTGCTCTTTTACTAGCCCCATCACTTTGGAATGCAATTATATACAGGCATACCTCAGTTAACAAGGCCCCTGACAAAGAAGCTCCTTTCTACAAAGTCTTTTTATGGCCACCCAGTCCCCTTTTTCCTTCTTGTTGTATATGGTTTTTAGCAGTATCAGCATTGGGAAGGAGGGCTAAAGGAATACAGACTTTCCATGTTGGTTTGCAACAGTGTGCAGGATTCCACTTTAGCTGATCCTACTCTCTAAGATGTTTCTCATAAGGTTTGATTTCTAGACCTTTTATTGTCATGGTCTCAGTCTCCTTACTGTTGGAATCAGTGTATTGTAGTGGTGTGAGTGTTGGACTATGACTCCGGAGATCAAATTCTCCTGGACCATGGAAACCCACTGGGTAACCTTGAGCAAGTCACATTCTCTCAGCCTCCTCTGAACAAATCTTGCCAAGAAAACCTTGTGATAGGTTCAACCTAGTTGGAAATGATTTGAAGGCACATAACGACAACATCCTCCTGTAGACATGCTCCAGCTAGTCAATATCATTCTTGAACTGTAGTGCTCAGAACTTGAGGCACTATTCCAGGTGAGGTAGAATAGAGTGGTTCTATTGTTTCGCTCAATTTAAACACCATACTCTTATTGATCCAGCTTACCACTGCACTGGTCTTTTGGCTGATGCATAACACTGTTGACTCATGGAAACAGATCTTATAGCACTTTTGAGACTGAGAGAAAGACTTGATCTACATCCTCAGGTGCATGAAATATTGGAGCCCATGTGACCTTTATAATGAGATTGTATGAATAGCCAAGTTTGGTGAGGAAGGGATAAGTCAGTTTTAACTGTGGCTGTTGAAGGACAAAAGAAGGAGGAAAAATGTTGCCCAAGGCCAGGGTGGCTATGTCTGAATTCCACTGTACAATAATATCCAAAACAGTGATACCTTTATTGGACTAACCAAAACGTATAAAATATATGTCACAAGCTTTCAAAATTACACTGGCTTCTTCATCAGGCAAAGGTGTTAAAAATAATACAGGAGGGGGAAAATTGACAGTGTTAGTCACAGGCCTGCATTTTGGCAGTGGTGTTCTGAGTATGAAGGAATATCAATGTAGGCAGGCCACTTCTCCTTCTGGCCATAAGGTACTGGGAGACAAAGCATTTTAAAGTCCAAGAAATTAAAATTCCATTGTTGTTGTTGTTAACTGGCCTCAAGTTGACCTCAACTCATGGCAACCCTATGGATGAGATATCTCCAAAGACTTCCTGTCCTCCACCACTCTGCTCAGGTGCTGAAGCCTCAAGCCCATGGCCTCTCTGATTGAGTCTGGTATGCTGTCTTCCTCTCTTTCTACTGACCTCTACCTTTCCTAACATTATTGTCTTTTCTAATGATTCAAACCCTTTCATGATGGAGCAAAATTATGACAGCCTCACTTTAGTCATCCTGGCTAACAGTGTGGGCTTCTTCTGTTCTAGAACTTATTTTTTTGTCTTCTTGGCCATCCATTGCATCCTCAGCACTCTTTTCTAGCACCACATTTCAAATGAGTTGACTTTGTCTCTATGGCTTTCTTCTCTATCCACCTCTCACATCCGTACATAGTGATGAGGAATACAATGGCTTGGACGATTCTAACTTTAGGGTAGTATGTCTTTGCACTTTAGGGTCTTGTCTAGTTCTTTCATAGCTGCCCTTCCCATTCCTAATCTTCTTCCGATTTCTTGATTGCAGCCTCTGTTCTGATCAATGTTTGATCCAAGGTACAGGAACTCTTTGACTATTTCAATTTTTTTGTTGTCTGGGATGAATTCTCTTAGATCCTCCATGGTCATTGTTTTTGTTTTGTTTTGTTTGTTCAGCATTAATCTAATCTTTACACTTTCATCTTTGACGTTCTTCAGTATTTGCTCCAGGTTTCTGTTTGTTTCTGCTAGTAGTATTGTGTTTTTTGCATATCTTAGATTGTTAATGTCCCCACCCCCATCTTCACTCCTCCTTCTTCAGAGCCTAAGCCTGCATGTTTTCTACATACAACCTGAATAGATAGAGTGATAGTATGCAGGCTTGGTTGACTCCTTTATCCATTAGTGTTTTCCATTAGCAAAACAAAAAGGTACTTCCTATGAGATCCAGGATGTCTCAATCTTTTGTGAGGCCACAAACCCTTTTACTAGGCAGTGTGTGTTATTTTACTTTGCTATGTGGCAAACAGGCTACCCCCCCCCCCATGTTTTCTGAATGTCACTGTTGACTCATACAAACAAAAATCCATCAGTGATACATTTAGTGGCCAACCAAAATGCACAATATACTTGTTGCAAGGTTTGGAAGCCCCCTGGGCTTCTTCATCAGGCAAAATGTTACAAACCAAACGGGAGAGGAAGAAAAAAAACAGGGTACTTGGAGGACCGCCTCTCCCCATACAGTCCGCCTCACACTCCCAGATCAGGCGGAAAACATTTATTAAGAGTTCCTAAAGCAAGATATACTTCATCTCGGAGGGCATTTTCCATCTCAGCCCCACAGCTTTGGAACTCCTTGCCCGACGAGCTCTGCGTTGTCACCTCCCTAGATGTATTCAAGAGGAATCTGAAGACCTTCCTATTCTGCCAGGCTTTTCCCCATGTGCCTTAATGCTATCTGTTATCTCCCCTTGATGATGTATACTGTTCAATCCAGCTATTTCTTATGGTTTTAATGTTTGTATGATAATTGGTTTTAGATGTTGTATAGTTTTTAATTGGTATGGGTGTGTGGTTTGCACATAGTGGGGGATATATGTTGTTTATAATTGTTGTTTGTTGTATTTTTTTGTTGGAAACCGCTATGATCTACACAGGAATAGCGGTATATAAATAATAATAATAATAATAATAATAATAATAATAATAATAATAATTAGAGATGTTAGATTGCTGTTTCACTCCTGAATAAAGATGATATGCTGGGGAGGATATCTTTTGCAAGCAGGCTCCTTCTACTTCTCTGACCATGCAGCAGCAATAGGGATATTAACAAAGTCCAGGAAATTTAAAGTCAATTTGCACCTCAACAGGAACCCCTCTATTGCAATCCAATATGTCTCCATTCCAGTGAGGTCACAGGCCTCTTTGTAGGCAGAGAACAATGGATTCCTCAAAAAGTCTCTATGGCGGGGTACAGACCGCTGCTTTGCGGCGGTCTGCCGCCGCCGCCAGTAGGTCCGCGGGGGAGCCGGAGCCTTCACACGGCCCGACTCCCGCGCGGACCGAAAAAGAAGCTCCAAAATGGAGCTTCTTTTTCCGTCGCGTTTGCGACGTAGCGAGGCGCCAGGGGCGCGCTCGCTACGTCACAAGCGGCACGACGCGTACGGACGCTCAGCGTCCGATACGCAAAGATGGCGCCGGCCATGTAGAAGGGCCGGCGCCATCTTGTATGGACGGAGTCTGTACTAGGCCCAGGGGCGTCTATAAGAGACGCCCCTTTTTTAAAATGGGATGTCCGGAGGACGTCCCAAATGGCGGTGCAGAAAGTACCTATGTTTTTGAATCAGGAACATTTGGGTGGTGTAGAGGTAAAACATGTCAATTCAGTCCAAATATAAGGGGGGGAAATGTTGTACCTTTGTTGAAGTTCCAGTCCACACGCTACTCTTCATGGTTCCCCTGTTGCAACTACAATGCGTATCTCACAATACAGAAAACTGTTGATTGATGTTTATATTATGATCTAAGAAGAACAAGTAATAGAGAACACGTAAATACCCTGGCTTAAATACCCTAAAGCAGGGGTCGGCAACCCCCGGCCCACGGGCCAGATCCGGCCCGGCGAGGCAGCAAGACCGGCCCCAGCCCGGTCCTGCCGCCGATTGCTGCCAACACCAGGCAGCCACGGGCAGGGAAGGAAGGGAGGGCGGGGGTCATCCTCCTCCTTCCCAGCCTTCCCTTCCCGCGGCTGCCAGGCAGCCGTGAGGAGGGAAGGAAGGGGGAGGGGGAAGAGGAGGAGGAAGAGGAGGAGGGAGGGAGGGAGGGAGGGAGGAGGACGGAGGAGGAGGAGGAGGAGGGAGGGAGGGAGGAGCAGGAGGAGGATGAGGAAGAAGAAGAAGACTCTTTCTGAAGGTGAGACAGTGTGACTTTCCAAAGTGCATTTCTGTGTATTTTTGGTGCTTTTAATGCTAAAAGGTCTGCTTTAACAATGATAGTGATGATGATGATGAGGATGATGATGATGATGATGATGATGATGATGATGATGATGATGATGATGATGATATTGATATCAGCCAACTTCTGAGGCCCAAATGTCCTCCATTTTGATCATGCCTAAGAAACATGCATTTATATTAACATTTTAAAAAAAGATCAAATTTTTTCACATGTCCTCCATTTTAAAAAATGTCCTACATTTGAAAATGTTGTCCTTTATTTATTTATTTATCGGCTTCAGCCCCCCAGTTGTCTGAGGGACAGCAACCCAGTCCCTGGCTCAAAAAGGTTGCCTACCCCTGCCCTAAAGGCAACAGATCCGGTGTAATTTTGGAAGCAAGCAAGGTCAGCCCTGGTTAGTACTTGGATGGGAGACTGAAGACAAATACCACGTGCTGTAGGCAATATCTCAGAGGAAGGAACCAGCAAAGCAAACTCTGAATATTCCTTGCCTAAGAAAATCCCATGAAATTCATGAGGTCACCATAAATCAACAGGCAACTTGAAGGCGCACACACACACGCACACACACACACCACAGCCATGTGTGCTTGCTACAACAGGCAAGATCAGCAGCAGTTGCAAAATGGAGATAATAAAGAAAGCAGGTGCTGGTGAAAAAAAGAAAAAATGAATACCCCTGGAGGTATTTCAGAAGAAGCTTTCACATAGTCTCTAGTAAATTCAAAATGTTTGTGGGTTTTAGTACTTAGGCAAGGTTGTTTTATTTCACATGTGCATTGTTTTGAATACAAAGACGCTTTACAGACTGCCCAAAAAGGGTGGCCTGCTGGCACCTCTGTTTCCGCCATGGGGAAGCCTCAGCTTCCAAACGGCAAGGCTTCCCTATGGCTGAAAAAGAAGCCCCAAAAAGCGGCTTCTTTTGGCAGCGTGCTTATGATGTCACAAGGTGCCAATGGCGCACTTGCGGCATCATAAGTGAGCTGCGACGTGCGGACGCTAAATGTCCATGACGTCAAGATGACGGCGCCCATGTAGAATGGGTGCCGCCATTTTGTACATGCTCGGCACATGCCCATGCGGAACGGGCCCAAGTCTCCTGAAACATGTTCTTACTTTTTAAGGTGTAGGGATCTACAATAACTCTGTTCTTTCCAGACTATTTCTGCTGGTGGTACCAAAGATTCTGTTAAAGAAATAATGTCCATGAACACATCTATTTTGTTGACTGAGGTACACCTGCATCTGCTGTAACTCACTTCCTGCACTCTGATATTAGTCTAAGCACCAGTCTAAGAAAGCACCATTTATTATCTGCACTCTTAATAACCCTAAAGATCAATCCCAAAGAAGTGTGTGACATGAAGTCTTCCTTTCAGAATATTAGAAACTAGATGGCTCAGCTTTTTTTTTTAAAAAAAAAATAACAACAACAGTAACACACAAGTATTACCTTGTGTAGACTTACTTGCTTACCTAAATCACACAGACCACTTTTTGCTGAGCATGCTTCTTATCCAACAATACTCTTCTTGAAAGTGTAACCAAAAGCCAATGAGCTGGGAGCTGGAAAAATGTCAGGTCAGCCAGGTCTGAACAGAAAGACATACAGGAAGGATTCTGCTAGAAAGAAGAAATGCTTTTAGGTGCTGGCAGCCATGGAGGACTGGTATCTGATCACACATCACTATGGGCAGAAGCACCACTTTAAACATTCAAAGAACTCCTGATAGGTGTAGCATTCCAGAGAAGGGATTCTTAAATGGTGGGTTAAGACGTGTGTGTCTTTATTTATGGGCTGATCTGCACATTGTTGGCTGAGGCTGCTGGGAAAAAAATCTATTTTGTCTAAGGGTATAAAGTGCCAGCATGGTGTAGTGGTTTGAGCATTAGACAGTAACTCTGGAGACCAGAGTTCGAATCCCAGCTTTGCCATGTAAACCTACTGGGTAACCCTGGGCAAGTTACACTCTCTCAGCCTCAGAGGATGACAGTGACAAACCCTTTTTGAAGAAACTTGCCAAGAAAACCCCATGAGGGATGCTATAAATCGAAAATAACTCTGTATACTTAATCCTTCATAATGAAAGAGGAGGAACTAGTGTGGCATACAGGCTTGAGCATTGTATAACTCTGAAGACCAGGATTCAGATCACCACTCAGCCATGGAAACACACCGGGTGACTTTGAGCACGTCTCATTCTCTCAGCCTCGAGGTAGGCAAAGGCAAACCCCCTCTTGACAAATTTTGCCAAGAAAATCCGTGATAGATTTGAAATGACTTGAAGGCACACAACAACAACAACAACAAATGGAAGTGGCTTGTTTGCATCACTGACAATTTTTTTTAAATGCCATTGTGAATTGAATGTGTGCTAGCATCCCCATAGCCACTACTAACACAGGAGTCCTGCCAGAAAATAAAAGGCAATAATTTGTACACATCATATACAGGAAGAGCAAAGATATACAATTGAGCACAAGAGCTAGAATTGAACAAGCTATTGTATTCCCTATTACCATGTATGGATGCGAGAGCTGGACAGTTAAAAAAGAAGATAGGAAGAAAATCAATGCATTTGAGATGTGGTGCTGGAAAAGAAGGTGGAGGAACCCATGGACAGGCAAAAGGACAAACAAATGAGTCCTAGACCAGATCAAGCCAGAAATCTCTCTGGAAGCCAAGATGACAAAACTTCAGACACATCATGAGAAGGCATGACTCACTGGAAAAGACAATGATGCTAGAAAAAGTGGAGGGATGTAGAACGAGAGGAAGGCTGCATGCTAGATGGATGGACTCTATTAAGGAGGTCTCAAGTATGTATTTACAGGAAGTAAGCAGAGCAGTGGAGGTTAGGGAGTCTTGGAGATGTCTCATCCATGTGGTCACCATGGGTCAAAATCCACTTGAGGGTGGTTAACAACAACAACTAATAACCATCCAAATGGGAGTTTTTGAAATCATCTATCAGCTTTGTTCAGGAGATGGGAAAGACAACTAGTTTTCTTAATAATTCCCAGTTCTGCCACCTTTCATGGTAATTTGTCTTTTGAAATGGCTGTTTACCATTTACAGCGCTTTATAAATAAAGGATAATAATAATAATAATGATAATGATAATAATAATAGCATCAGATGTGGAAAATCCAAGGAAGTTCAAGTTCTCTCCAGTGTATCAATTCCTGTGCATTATTTGTAATTCTTACAGAAAATAATACCTATTTTCTTCCTAAATGGAGCAGAGTTTGGTTAAATTTCTTTCTGGATTATAACTCTCATAATCCCCCAACTGGCCATGTCACATAATGATATACAGCACTTACTTCTAGTATCAGGAGGAGAAGGGCACAGTGGGAGCCTGTTCCCAGCACAACACAACACTTGCTAGGCTGACTATGCTCTCCTGTGTGTGCTCTCCATTTCTGCTTGCAGATGTCCTCAGAAGAGTGGTTAAGACAGAGCGGCCAATGTGGAATTCCCAAAGCCTGCTGTCCCACTTGCCATCAAAAATAGGTTTCTTCCCCCCTGTTTCTTCAAGTTGTTTCCAATTTATGGAGATCTTAAGGTGAACCTATCACAGGGTTTCCTTGGAAAGATTTGTTCAGATTGGTTTTGCTGTTGATGTTGTTTTCCAAAACTAGAATATATAAACAAAAATAGAAAATAGAAAACAGAAATAGACTTCTGGCTACTTCCAATATCACCTGGTGGGCATCATGCAGGTACTGGAGTATCCCAGAAGCACAAAAGTTGGCTTCTGGATGCTTTCAGGCTGACAACTCCTGGGTTAAGGGCATGAGCTATGAGGAAAGAAGGTCCTATTTGAAATCTTAATCATGGACTCACAGGAAAGCCTAAGGCAAATTACCACCCTACACTCCATGTAACTTGTAAACAAGACATTACCTAGATGTGAGATTTACTGAAATAATGTTTGGTAAGCACGGGGATGGGAGTTAATATGGCACAGTGTTGGACTAGGACACTGGGAGACCAGGGTTAAAATCCCCTCTCCACTATAGAAACCCACTGGGTGACCTTAGGGAAGTTATATTCTCTTCACCTCAGAGGAAGGTGATGGCAAGCCCTCTCTGAATAAATCTTGCCAAGGAAAAAACACGTAAGTCAGAAAGGTCTTGAGGGCACGTAACAACAATCACTGGGTTAGAGGGTGGGACACTTTTCCTCAGAAATTTCATTTCCTCATAAATTCTTTCATCCACAGTACCTTCCACTACCTTCAAACCCCAGTGCTTTCCTTTACATCAGGGGTGAGCAGAGTGCAGCTCTACAGATGTTGGACTGCAGTTCCTATCAGCACTAGCCAGCATAGACAATAGTGAGGAATTCTAGGACAATCCAATAACCAGTCCAACAACAAGCAGCAATTGGTGGCTTTCATGTTTTTGGTGTGGTGAATCTGCTCCAGGTTCACTTTAAAGTTCTTTGTGAATTTTGAAGGAGCTACCCAAGGTGCTGGACCTATTTGGGAGACAGGATTCACCAGCTTGTGGTTGAATGGTTTCAGCATTGGACTATGACTCTGGAGAGCAAGGTTTGAATCTCTACTTGGCCATGAAAACCCACTCGGTGACTTTGGGCAAGTCACACCCTCTCAGCCTCAGAGGGAGACAATGGCAAGCCCCCTCTGAAGAAACATGTCAAGAAAACCCTGTGATAGATTCACCTTAGGATTGTGATAAGTGAGCAATGACATGGAGGCAAACAGTTCTCTCTCACACACACACACCGTTCACCACCTTGGATAGTTCATTTAATATTCAATCTAAATCAGAGAGCAGATACACTGTTGCAATTACATAGAAATAACATTTGGAGGGCCACCCCTACATTCATGGAGGAGTAGCAAATACAGATGCTCTTCATGATAAACCCAATAACTGTCTCCCCAAGGAGGGTCCAAAAGTACAGACAGCTGGGCCAATTCATATCGCCAAACTACTTTCAGCAGTTACCTTATCCAGCAGGAAGTTTTTTTCTAAACCAAGTGGCCATTCAAGAACAGGTCATCCCAAAATATACTAATGCTGGGGAAAAAAACCTGTAATGCTTGGTGCTAGGCTGGTTGGAAACGATGATGATGATGATGGTTGTTGCTGTTTCTTATCTGTCTCTCTCCATGATTTGAGGTCGGGAACAACAACAGAGTAACTAATACACTACATCAGTTAAAAACACACATCAGTTTAAAAAACAAACAAGACACATACATAATAAAATATTCCAAATTTTAAAAAATTAATCATTTAAAATTTACCATTTAAAAAACATCTGGACAAGCCTAATGGAAGAGACTGGTCTTTAAAACTGTTTTTAATCCAGACAGTATATTCAGCTGTCACATCTCTTTTGGCAGGTCATTCCACAGTCTAGGAGCGGCTGAAGAAAAAGTTATCTAGCAGACAATTGCCAACCTAGTCCTGGCTGACCGGAGCAAATGTCCCCTCTGAGGATGTGAGTGTACCAGGCGAATTGTATGGCAGGAGGCGATCCCATAGTTTCTCTGGATCCTTCGCTGGATCCAAACCAAGTAGGTTTTCAAGGGTAAATCATCTCTGCTAATCAAAAAGGCCCAGGACTTTGACCCTGGAAGCCTTGGTTCTACTTTGTCTTCTCCTACCTTTCCTGCTGAACATAATATAATCAGCAGAAAAAATTATCTAATCTCCTGTCTATCTGCTATTTTGCCTTATACTGTATTTCTCCAATACAAGGCAGCCTGCTACAACACTAACTCCTGCTAGCTTTGAAGACTGCATGGTTTCAAAGTGTTTTTATTTAAAAATGTAAGGTAGGCTTTCTTTTAAAATGCATTGCTGATGCAGCAAGTTAACAAAATGCATTTCACAACCTAAAGCAATCTAAAAATTTCCTGGAGTTGGGGAAGGGGCAGAGAGTGGACCTTTAGTGGGTCTTGCCACAGATAAGAACAGTGCATGTGAACCCGGAACACATAGGAGCTAATCATTTTGAGGGGGGCAGGGGAAGTACTGGACACTGCTATAGCCAAGTTGAAATTTCAGCCAGATCCTTCCCCTCTAGGTGCCTCATTCTCAAAATAGCAAAACTCATCTGAGTGGCTGAGAGCAAGGGATAAGGCAGCTGACTTGAGACTGAAAGATCAGGGATCTAGTCCAAAGGGCAGCTATCGCTCATCTTGAGTTACTGGTGAAGCCAGATGCTGTCTGAAGGACAGACCAATATGACAGACACTAAAACAGGCTCACTTCTTCTTCCCAGGAATCTTGAGAACGTCTGTCAAATGCTTCTCATGCTTTCTGATTGGCAATTTTCCCCCTTATGTTCCAGTGCCATATTGGTGCCCATTGGCTACCACTGTTTCTTACTTTCCTGAAAACTCTCCATGGACCAATGGCTTGTGAACCAGTACTGGTCCATAGAGCAACACTTTGAGAAGCACTGTTGTAGTTCACAACAGTGGGGGTATGGGGTGTTGTAGTCCAACAAGGTTCGGGAGGGGGAAGGAATTTCTCAACATGCCATCAAATGATAATAGCCATCATTTGGGGCAGGGACAGACCATTAAAATGAAATTAAAAAAACTATTTTCATAGGGTAGCTGGGGTCTTTGTCTTCCATATGGATGGTAATGAACAGCAGGATCCATTTCCTTCATTTCTGCGGTTAACCAAATGGACGGCTATAACGATCTGCTGATGTCAGTAGGCTATTGCCTACAAAAGCTCCTGACCCAAGAGAATCAATTAAGGCAGCTTTGGACACATATTTCTGATGCTTGAAGCCACAATTTTTCTATGCTTGTAAGTCGAAAGATATTTCTGCTGAATTTAAAATGCCAGTAAAAGAGGTTTTTGTCTTACCCACTTTTGAGATTATGCTCATGCACAACAGGAGTATTTTCAGTAACCGCCTTGAGAGAGAGCCATTCAGAGGTATAGTTACAGGGGAGAGAGTAAAATAAGGGCGCTGCCCCCCTCAAGTAGGAATCCTGTCTCTTCACTGAAATTTCCCTTCAGTCCCCAATTTCTAATGGTGCAATTGTAACAGAAATTTCAGGAAACTTAGATTTCTAGGATTGGCAGATCAATAGGATTAGCAAGAGGACCTAGTAATTGAAAATCCATAAGTTTATTTCCAGTTGTCGACAAAGGAAAACATTGAACTCAGTGGAATTCAAGTTCCAAAAAGCTGAGGACCCCGAACAAGACAAAATGGCTCTTTTTATATTATTCAAGACAAAGAAGCTTCTTCAATACACCTGATTGGCTAATTACAATTTAAACATACAGAATTCTTACAATCAGAACAGAAATACATGCATACATTAAAACTGCATCATCACTATTTACCCCCTCCTGTAGGAATTCAGTGGAATTCATCCTAACCTTGCTTCTGAATGTCAACTATGTATCCTTATCTCAGTAGTTTATGTTATGTCTTTCTACTGGTGCCAGCTTCCATCTAGGTCAAGATGCACTCACTATTCCTTTCCTCTAGTAACTCCAAGCCTTTATTTCAAAAACCATCTCTCTGGCTGACAAAGGTGACTCCATCTTTCTATAGCTTTTATATTTCAAAAAGGAATTTCCACCACACAATAACTTAAAACATAAGATGAACATGTTGAAGTACAAAGACATAGTATTAGTTTGGATCAGTACGCAAAAGGATCTTGTAGCACCTCTGAGACTAAGGCACGTTATAAACGGGCCTTTAATACGCCCCCGTCACGTGCTAGGGGTTGGCCGAGGACCTAGCGTCCATACCGGCCTCACCCCTAGCATATGATGGGGGCGTAAAGATGGCGGCGCCCTATACACATGGGCGCCGCCATCTTTACGTGCTGGACGCGTTGTGTCCGCACGTGTCACCCCGGAAATGACGCCGCAAATGCGCCCCTTGCGCTTTGCGGCACCTCTTCCGGGGCCTGAGAAGGAGCGTGATTTCCGCGCTCCTTCTCGGCAGCGTCCAGGAGCCGTGCCATTTAAAGGCTGCGGTTCCTGGACGGTGCAAGCGGCGGCAGCAGCAGACCGCCGCAATTGAAAGAAAGATGTTGGTTTAGAAATACATTTCAGGTGTCAAAAGAAAAGAGGTAGGCAATGTTACAAAGAGAAAACAAACACAGCAAATATAAGAGTTCCAGGTGTGGCCAATTTTTAATTATTTGCAATGCTAGAAATCGAAGGCACTGAAGGAAAATTTCTTTTGAGGCAGCAGAAATCTTATTTGGGAGGCGCGGGCTTAACATTGACCTGGTGTCCAGTAGCTATACCCCTGGATCCACTCAGAAGGATTCAGTGCAGAGGATGATGGGATGAAAATATGTTCCAAGATTCACTTTATGAAAAATTAATAAATCATTGACTTTTGCCTTGGAATAACATGTTGGTAATATGTATGTACGTGCACTGATATTTCCATAGGTCAAGTTTCATCTCTGCTTCTAGTTTTCTAGAAAGTAAATGTTGAATGGGGTGTGCAAGCATGTGTGCTGAAGGAAATGCATCTTGATGGTAGGACAAATGCTATGGCCCTACAAAATCTCCCATGTTGGAGCCAGTAGAAGAACATATCAAATTGAATTTACTTTGCAAAAACATACTATAGTGTACTTATAGTTCCCCTAATTTTTCTGGGGCTGAAAGAAGAAAAACTCTCATTGCTCTTAAGTAGCTAAGTGACAGACTATTGCAAAGTAAATTAATATGTCAGTGTAGAACAGCGTTTCCCAACCTGTGTTCTGTGGAGCCCTTAGGGCTCCACTAGTCAAAAAGGTTGGGAATCTGTGGTGTAGAAGGTACTTCAGCAATGCATTATGTGGAGAAATCAGGGAGAGACTCATGGAGCACAAAGACTGGGCATTAATTTTCAGTTACATGTTTCTCTTGAGGGGTTAAAACAGAGTTTGTAACACTTAATGGCCTCGTTGGATGAGAGATTTGCAGGGTTGTAGCACTGCGACTCTGAGAGCAGGATTCGATTCCCTACTCAGCCATGAAAACCCACTGGGTGGGCTTGGGTGAATCACATTCTCAGCCCCAGAAGCCCTCATGACAGGGTCGCCATAAGTCAGAAATGACTTGAAGACACACAACAACAATAACAAAATAAAAAAGTAAGCTTTACAAGCTGTTCACTAGAGGCATAGCACGACTGTTGCAATGTGTTTCCTTGTATCTGCCTTCTTTGCCCAAGCTGGCCCATTCTACACTTTGCGCTAAAACACCTTCTGTGCTGAAGGTCTGCTGAAAGAAGTCTCCAACTAACTTGGCAGCAACTGAGTGTCCTTGAGCAACAACAACAGCCATGGGCTGCAGTTCCTGCCAGCAATAAATGCTGACCCATCAGAGAAGGCGACCAGGACACATGCTGTTTCCTTGAGATTATTTCTTTCCACAGCTCAGGTTTATTTACTAAGAGCCTGACCCTGGCTTGCACTTAATGCTTAACACATTGGCACTGGCCTGTAAATTCCAGGAGAGTTCCACAAATGCCATTACAGGCCTCCCACTATGGGCAAGAAGAGCAGCAAAAGGTCTCTGCATCCAGCCCCTCAGAATGGGAAAACATCTGAACGTAAACACACCCGATGCCCTTGCTTACAGTGCACAGATTAACCTATGAAAAGGCTATAAAACTGTTCTGTTCTGAATCAGGCTATGAGCCCTACCTCACTTCCTCTGAGTTGGAAAGAATCCTTATCTGCAGCTAACTCTGTGTGAGAAGAATTGGGAACCTTTGCCCCTCAAGATGTTTTGGTCAAAAACTCCCATAATCCCTTGTCATTGGTCATTCAAGGATGGGGACTATAAAGCCAAAAGGTGCTCCATCCTCATTGCATAGTCTGTTCTAAATAGGAGCAACTGTCCAAGGCCTCAACTAGAAGGCTTTTGAACCTGCTATCAGACATTGTTCTAATATCACCTCAGATGCAGACCTTTTTCATTGCTGTGAACTTTCATATACTGTATTGTACTAGAATCTCCTCCCCATTAGCTATGCTAGCTAGTTGCAGTCATTCCTGTAAGAAATCACTAGGGTTGCCAGTTTAGAATCTCCCCAGGCCCTGATGTTTCCAGGCTAAAACATGAGACCCAGGGATGGATCCTTCTGATGACAATAAGCCTTATGCAGTAACAACCAACACTGACGTTGCTCACAGATTGCCATCCACACACACATAGAAACAACATATTTACTTGTTTGGAAATTAAGATAGAATTCCTAGCTATGAAACTGTTACAAAATCAAGGTGAAATAAGGAGATCATTCGTTCTTTCTAACTTGGGGGAGACAAGATAAGGAAGATTTAAACTCACCTCCTTGCTTTTAGTCAGAATGTGGATGCAGAGCAGAGTGGAGGGCGAGCCCTGATGCCACAGTGACTGTGAGAAAAAAGAGACTAAGAGGCTGTACAGACTGATGATAAACGCCGCCATCGGGGAGGGGGGCGTGGTGACCACACGGCATGTGCCCTGTCTCTGCCCCCATGCTGGCGCGATGCCGTGCAGTGCACCGCATGGCAGGAGGCATCATGGTGCTCCCTTGGCGCTGTGTGTACATGCGTTGCACCAAAAAGCCACAGCGCCAGCAGCTATAGTGCCCTTTTTGTGCTGTGGAAAGGCCAGATTGGGGTCACACTGTGCAGCTGCCATGGCTTCAATCAGGCTAGGAAAGGGGCAGCAGCCCCCAAGTAAAAAGATAATCCATCTGGAAAGCCTTCAGAGGTTGCAGCAAGAAACCAATTAAACTTTGTAAATTGTATGAAGGCGCTGCTCTACTAGATGAGCTAGAGATTTTCACATAGCCCTTTCCTCTTTCCCAGAACTGACCTATCCTCCCCCCCGGAGATTTGCACACACATTTCCATCTTGGAGATGACACACAAAGTGTGTGTCTCAGGGGCAGGCCCTGAGAACTGGCAACCCTAAAGGTCACAGGGTATAACAGTGCCTTGGTAGTTCTCATATTCTGAAAGAACTTAACCAACATCTCAATTTTTATCAGATAAGCACAGGTAAACCCTTTGTTGTTCAGAAAATCCAACCCAAGAGCAATGATTTATAACAGATTTCTCTAGGTAGTGGAATTGATTTAAAATAATTTTAAAATCCAACTGATCACATTTTCCAGGTCTTGGAAGAAATTTTAGTTGACTACCTAAAGTCCACCTTTCCCATCTCCACTCTGCTGTTATTGTTGTTAAGTGCATCAAGTGGACTTGACTCATGGCCACCCTGTGAATGAGAGACCTCCAAGTTGCCAGGGTATTAAGCCTAAGTGCCTGTGTTCCCCACCTGAAATGCTGCTACTGCTTTTAAGAAGCCCTGGCGATGCAGTAGTTAAATGTCTGTACTGCAATCACTCACTCAAAAACCATAAGGTTGCAAGTTCAATACCAGCGAAAGGGCTTAAGCTTGACTCAGGCTTTAATAGCAGGTTTTGTGTGACATTGTGTGAAATTGTTTTGCGTAATTATGTGATTTTTCCAGGATATTCATGGAATATCATTTTGAAAGCATGATACAGTTTAAAAATACAATTTAAAAAACATGTTTTATGAGACAGTATAACCAATTGGTCAAGTGACTTTTTTCTGATAGACCACATAAGGCTTTTACAGCTGGGTGGCAAGAATAAATTCAGCAGGGAAAGTTTTCTACACAATTATGCTGCTTCTCACATGAAGCTGCTATACAGTTATGGTGATGGCTGATTCCCTCTGCAGCCACTCTCCATTGCCTCAGGATTATCACAGGACTTCATGGCTTTCCTGGTGTTGTGCTAGAGGGTTGTTTGGAATTCTTTTCTCCCTCCCCGCATGCTTTAAATAATATGTTAATGACCCATTTCCCACTATGATTCAATAACTAGTTTGAATGGGAATGTCTCATTCTGCTTCATTGTGAGAATGAATGAATAGTGGGCAGGGTCTGGGTATGATCTGGCTGTCCCTCCCTTGGGGATTCCCCAAGGAAATCTCTTGCAGGGACTCCAGAGTCCTCAGACTACTTCTGGTGCTTGAGTGAAGAGGACAAGACTTGCCAAGACAATAGCCATGTTTTCTGGTCTGTTTTCAATGTTTTACCCTCTTGAAACCCTTTTTTTATTTTTTGTAATTTTTTAATAGAAATTCTTTCCTGTGATAATACAATAATGGTGCAATCCTGACCTGTTAACCTTTTAAGTCCTTTTTCTTATGCCTTCACTGCATAGCAATGTTTTCCAAATCAGTATTTCTCCTCTGCTTTCCTGTAATACCACACACCACAGTGTTACTACCACAGTGTTACTTGTTTCAAATAATATTCTAAAAATTATTATTAATGAAAAACATCTGAACACTGTGAAGTCCTACCACAATTATGACTTGATTTTAAAACTAATCATGACATAGGCAGTGGAGCAAACAAGGCAGTGCAAATGGTGTCATTGGTACTGAAAAAAGAAAACAGTGGAAATTATGATCTTTAAGCACAAATGTGGTGAGGGTGGGATACACAGTGTCAACATTCAGCTATCTTCATGAGTATGGGCGAACTAGTTTTCAAACAGAGCAACAACTGTCTAGTGTGATAAAATAGATTAAACACAATAACCCTAAAAAGGATCAGGTATATAGTAGTATTTATACAGTAACTATAATTGTATAAGTGCACAAATATAAGACAAACTTTAGAACACTATAAATTGACCAGGTAATAGCATCATCAAAAGGAACCTACAGTTTACAATGTGACTGTGTAATTATATGCATATGATCAATAATTCCACAATATTGACAGTTATCACACAACTAAACTGCATAAAGACCAGATAATAATATACACAAGACTCATATAGACAAAAATAAACAAGGATGATATAAAACCCAGATGGAATGATGAGATGTCTCTTCCTGAGATTTTAAGCAAGATGTGTTTAGCTGGTTGAGGTGTGTGGATGCTGGGGTATTCTCAGTGTGATAAATACACATGGCAATCTCAAGCCAAAAAAACCAGCCAAATTTCTGTTTGACACACAGGTGGCAAAGGTATGGGAGCCCTGTTACAGAAGTAGTTGAGAGTGATTTTTTAAAATATAGTGGCTTCCTTTCTCTGGCATCATTCCTTGGATACCACCAAAAAATAAACAAATCTCAATTCAGCATTCACTATTTTTTCTTACAGTTTCAGTCTTTTCATCCTTTCCTGCCAAGCCCCCTACAAAAGATCTCAGAAAGCTGATCAGGATTGGCCAAACACCATGCAGTAAATTTAAGGATTGGAAGTCACACAGTTAATGGTAATATCCCAAGAATCAAAAAGCATGAATGCAACACTCTTTGCAAATTGAGTATTGCCAGGATGCTTGAGTTGGCTGCAAATAAATTGAACAATAGCTGTTCCACCAGTTCAAGTAAAGTGATCATATAGATACATCCTGGAAAAGGAAAGGAATTAGTCATTTTCCAACAGTGGGCATGTTTGCATGGAGAAAGGAACAGGCACAGTAAGGGAGCTTGAAAACAATTATGTTAAGGCAAGTCATAAAGCCCAGCCTGTTACAGTTTTAGATAGTATAAATAAACCTTCCGAAATCTAGGTCTTGCAGGTGGGCTATACTACAGTTTTTGTTCTCTCCATCCAGCATGAAGCTTGACCTTACTCAGTAGTCAGAGTGTAAGTTCGGGGAGGGGAAATTGGTAGCCTTCCAGATGTTGCTCAGCTGCATCTTATCTCATCCTTCCTCCACAGCTATGCTGGTTAGGTCCAATGGGGATTGTAGTCCAGCACATCTGGAAGGCACTGGCTTGTGAAGAATGTTTTAAAAACACCAAACCTACCTACTAGTTTTCCCCAAAGTTTTTTAGAGGTGTTTACCCTTTAAATATAGGGCAAGGACATATTTGTTTCTAAATTTTCACAATGGTTTATCTTTTACTGTCTTACTTTCAACAGGATGTTCCTTGGCTCTTGCAACCCAGCCAGGCACTGGCATCAATGGCTCCTGGCTCTCAAAGCTCTCTGTGGGAGAGGCTGTTGGAGGTGTCATGAGGCACATAAGAGGCTCTCTACCTAACCCTCTCATTGCTGCAATTGCATTTACCCCATGGCAAGAGGAGGAATGCTACCACCCACCCCATTCTTCCTAGCCCTGGATAACAAAACTAAAGTAGGTAAACAAGTGGAAGCTATAACAGAGGGCTCTAGGATATCTCATTCCTCCTAACTAGAAAACATACCTTCTAATACTTCACAGATTGGGACACATGTGGGTAAGCAACTTCAGAGTGTGGTCAAGATGTCAACGTTTATTAATGAGGAAGAACAGATAAGCTAGGAGTGGTTACAGCAGTTTCCTTTGGCCTGAGCCTACTGGAAAGGGCAAGATTCTGCCCCTTTTCCTTCCCTCTTCTCCATGCAAACTATTTTTGAGCTGTGGTTTGGGTGCAAACTACTTTTGCACTTAGAACTTCTTTTGCATCAGTGGAAGTAAGCTGAGGACAAAAGGGGAAAGTGGGAGGAGGAAAGAGAAATAGAGGGTTAAATGGGACTGTCTGTGGCAAATTGAGACAGATGGAAGGTACGAGAAAGATTCTGTTCAGGATTCTTGCCAACCATTAGTTATGTATTCCGCAAGGATATTATCAGCTATAAGGAACTTAATCAAGGAAATTCACTACCCCAGAGGTGAGCAACTTCTGGTCTTCCAGATCTTATCAGACTGCAACTCCCATCAGTCCTAGCCTGCATGGCCAATGCTGAGGAGCAGTCTTTCAAACATATCAACAAGTTGCCCATCCTGGAGCTGTTTCTCCAATTTTTCTCCCCATTTCTCTTTCTCTGACATTCAATATTCTATAGCAACTGAGCATGCTCAATGCTCCTCGGACTGTTTTGGGTGGGGTGGTGGTGCATGCACACACATACACCATACAGGCCAGTAAGCCTTGAGGATATGCCAACCATGCTCATACCTTGCTCTTCTTTCTCAGTGACTCCTTTTCTATCAGTGCTCACTAAGTTTGATTTTTAAAGGGACTAACACCCAGCAGCTGCCCTGGGTGACTCTTAGAAGTCAGGGCAGGGTGCCCCAGTTATAGTGCCTCAGAGAAGTAACTCTTTTTTAGGATTGGAAACATCATGATCAATCACTGGGCAGGATGGTGACCTCCTCCTCCTTATAAAGAGACCACAGCACTTCTCTTTCCCCATACACATTGTGCCATCATCCATATAAAAGGGCAGTGAAACCTACCCAGGAACAAGAAGATTTGTTTATTCCCTAATAAATCCTCTGCTTGGACAGGAACTTCTTTTATTAAAGGGCCTTCAGCAAGGAGGCCAGGAGATCATAACTATTCAAGTATGGCTCTTTGTACAGGGAAAGGTGACCTATTTACACAACCATGCATGGCTTCCTACCTACCCCGATCTCTATTATAGGAACTTTTCTCCAACTTTACCATATTTACTCTCTCAGTCCTTGAATGAGTTTGCGGTGTTAGTGTTAGCAAGCACTAGTTTCTCCTTGACTGCTAGCCATCAATCAACCTTGCTCCTGATTTTTTTCACAAAAGGGCTTTGCCCTTGACACTGCAAGTATACAACAAGACAAAAACAGAAAGACCAGAAGTCCCGTTTAGGGTCTCTTTCCTTTCCTTTCCAGCTCTCACAGCCAGCACTCCATTGGGAAGCAGAGTATCAACACAAAAACCATGCAGGCCCTCTCTTTCCATAAGTTCCCCAGGAGTAAAGAGAAACATGGTTTAATAAGGAATTAACAGTGGAAAGCCTGGTCTGGTTTGAAGGATTATTCAACCAGATTACAATAAGATTCTTAAATGGGGGAATTAAGCTTGGAAAGTGGGACAGACAATCCTGTTCTAACTGAATTGTCAAAGCACTTGCTTTGGGGTGTGGGGAGAAATGAAGGCAAGTAGACAGGCAGAATAGTTTTGAGCAACTGCAAAACAGGGATTTTAAGAGTCTGAAGAGGCACCACACTTTGCTGTGTTTGGCATGCCTAAATTGTACAACCCACAGATTTGCGGGGGGGGGGGGGGTTACTATCAGTGGGCCAGGGAGGAGTTGAGGGCAGAGCCAATGCAACCTCTGTGTTTTTCGCTTAAGGCTGCATCTGATAAAGCCACCTCCTGCTAGGGTTGCCATTCCTCAGGACCTCCAAACCGGGAAAATGTAGGACAAAATTTTCAAATGTAGGACACATTTTTGTGTCTCCTACCTTTGAATAGGAGCCTCACTGAGGGGAGGCTTTCCTTCCTGGCCTGGGCCCCGGGCGGGCCCAAGCGGGGAGGGAATCCTCCCCTCAGCCCCAGGGCGGGGGCAATCCCGGGGGCGGGGGCAAACTGGGGCGGGACCATGCGGACCTGCCCCAAACCGGGAAAGTCCCGCCCCCAGGCGGGATATGGGAAGCCTACCTCCTGCCTTTGATGAAACCTCTCCCTGTTAAGAAAAAAAATGTTCATGATACATGATAGTATATGGCATGTTAGCCTTTAAAATGCCACCTGATTTTGGAGGATGCAAATAACACCTTGTCATGAATGCTCCCATGATACCAAAACACAAAGGAGCAAATAAATGGCATATACAAGGGTAGATCTGTGTGAATTCAAGGGTACCCTTTTGTTTTGTTCCATGCTGAAACAAGAACAAAGCTTTTCACATAAATATCCCTTGTAGTCCATCCCATAGACCAGGATCTGGTTTGAACTGCCACTTCTAAGGATAAGAAGTCTTAGTCTCTTTAACTACAGCAACTACCATCATTCTCCACCATTGGCTATGCTGGCCAGGGCTCCTGGGAGTTGTAGTCCAATAATATTTGGAAGACCACATGTTCATCACCTCTGGGGTAGACCTGGGTGCTCCAAGCAGCCTTCTGTTTCCAGGTCTTTTGTCACTACAATTGATCTGTGGCGGTGGTACAAAAACCAGCCACACATATAAACATGCAAGTGTCACCATCACATTTTCTATGCAGGCAGTGGCTTGTTTGCTGAACACAGTGGTAGAGATGGGGAGGGGGAGGCAGGACGTAAAAGCAAACAAAGACTCTAGCAGATCAGCTTGCCTTTAACCAGTGATAGATTGCACAACAAGCACAAAGGCGGAAATTTACGAGGGTATTGGAAACGAAGCAGGCAACAGGTTCAAATAACAAATGGCATTGATGTTGCTACAAAAACACTTCCACAAAAGAACTCTAGCTATGTGCTGCTGGCCTTCTCAACGTCCCCATGGAAATGTGTTCCACAAGCAAAGATGCATTTATTTATAGCCTAGTTTCATCCAAAGGAAATACTAGGCATGTCACAAATGTTTAGGTTGGGCTGCATTTCAAGCCCTATTGATTTTAGAGGCAAAGATTTAAGCCTATTCTCTCCTGTGCAAACCAGCAGGAAGTCTAAAGTTGCTTAACTTTAGGCAGCTCATGCACTGCTTCTTACCTGGCCTTAGCCCAGAGACCCATGCCTAAATCAAGAAATGTCAGTGTTTGTACAGCTTTAGGTGCCATGCTGCTTAATACTAGATGTCTAGGGTAACAGTGGTGTGGAATATTCACTCTGCATATACTCAGAAACACTTTGCCCATAGCTAGGCTATATATGTGTGTGTGTGTACGTGTGTGCACTTTCAAGTTGCCTGTTAATTTGTGGCAACCCCATCAATTTCACAGGGTTTTCTTAGGTAAGAAATACTGAGAGGTAGTATTGCCAGTTCCTTCCTCTGAAGTAGAGCCTACTGTGTCTTGTATTCATTGGCACTCTCCTATCCAAGTACTAACCAGGGATGCCCTGCTGAGCTGTAGTTAACATTTATATTTTTTTTCATATAACCTTGGAAGGTGATTTAAATATTTACACAAGACCCTTTGTATTGGCAGGCTGGCCATCCATGGTTTTGAGTGCCCGCAGATCCTCATGCTTCATATTATTCAAGGGTGGCACATGCATACATGCACACTGATGTGTCTGTGTGCATGTCACTGCCATTAAATAAAATCGAGACAGCTGTCTGCATTTTTTGTCATCCAGGGGAGCAGAACTGAACCCCCACAGAAGAGAAGCGTCCACTGTTCATAGACCAAAATGCATTGGGCTTGTATCAAAATAAAAAATAAAGGCTATCTACAGAGCTCTTGGGAACATCTCTCTCCCTTTTTTCTTTGGATTCCATTTAGGGTTGCCATAACTGTCAACCTCCAAACCGGGAAAAATTGGGGGGGGGGGGGGAGCGTGGAGAGGGGAGGGGGGGGGGGGGGGGGGGGGGGGGGGGGGAATGTAGGACAATGTAGGACAAAATTTAGCCCCAAATGTAGGACATATTTTTAAAATGGAGGACACGCGGGGAAAAATAATAATTTTAAAAAAGTATTGATATAAACTCATGTTTCTTAGGCATGCTCAAAATGGAGGACATTTGGCATTATTCCTCGACAGATGGCAGAAATGTACTTCCCTTTCTGGCCACCCCCCCCCCCAAATTCCAAAACACACACAGCAGCACGAGTCCAGGCATCCTCAGCATTTTAGACAGGCAGCCCCTTGAGCCGGCAAACTATATGTTCCAAGCCTTCTTAGCAATTGTCCCCTTCCTCCTTCTCCTTGCTCCCTGCAACCTCTTTTCCCCCAGGTACAGTGTATCTCCGCTTACTATAAGGGGGATTTGTGGGTCAGCCTTTTTCTTTTTGCATGAGGGCAAAGCCCTGAGAAGCCCTGGATCCTTGAGAAGAAGAGGAGGGGGGCTTAGGGGGGGTAAATAAATAGAAGTTTAGATAGAAGAGATTAAATAAGGGCGTTAGAGAAAGAGGGGCTAGCGAAGGGAGGCTAGGCAGGGTTGCCATTAGTCAGAAAGGAGTTGGGCACACGACAGCAACCATAACCACAACAGCAGCAGCAGCAGCCGAGGAGAAAAAGGAAAGGGAAGAGGGGAAGAAAAGAAAAAAGGGGAAGAAAAAGAAGAAGAGGAGGGGGAAGAGAAAGAAGAGAAGGAGGGGAAGAAAACAAAGAGGAGGAGGAGGAGGAGGAAGAAAAGGAAGAAGAAGAGAAGAAAAAATAGGGGAAGAAAAAGGAAAGGAAGAAAAATGGCTTGCCGGCAAGGCTCTTTTCTGCCCTCGGCCCGCGCCAGGGACCAAAGAGGAGACACTCCTCCTCTTGAGGCTGGCTGGCCAATGGGGAGAGTGGAGCTGAAACAGCCCTGCCTCCTGCTAGCAGTCACAGGCTCCTGCAGCAGGGGAGGGCTGTCCAGCCATTGGCCAGCCACCCTGAAGGGCAGGAGCTCCTGCTCAGCCCACGCAGGGCCAGGGCAAAGCGAGTCAGGCAGCGAAAAGGCTGCAGCAGCAGCCACAGCAGCAATGGCGGTGGCGGCTGCAGAACAGCCATGGTTGTTGCGGCGGTGGCGACAACCAGCTCAACCCGGGGCTAAGAGCCAAACCGTGCCGTGACCGTGCCAAGGGGCCAAAAATCGGGTTTGTCACACCCCCAGGGGGGTTATGGCAACCCTAATTCCATTGCATGCTCTTCAGTATTTGTCTCTTCCGTAGCAAAAAAGAAAGAAACAAAGAAAAAAGCCCTTGAAAATAAAAATGACATTAGCAGTGCAAGTCCTGTTTTTAAAAACTGAGTCCAGAGGAGAGTACTGGCAGAAATTAAGGACTACTTAAGAACATCACCTGCCACAGATCATTATGACATATCTGTTTCAAGGCAGGAATGGGTATGAAACAGAAAATGTGTGTGCTACTAGCAGAGAGAGTTGCTTCTCCAAGGCCAGAAACCACAGTGGCAGCTGTCATGAGTGGGCACTTACTGAGGCCCAAATCTGAGTGACAAGGCAACAATAGCTATTCTTGAAGAGCAGGCATCTCCAGAGCACATAGTCAGTTCAAGCAGCTGGATAAGGGTGGGAGGGTGGCTTGTATCATATTCTATGCAAAGTGAGGGCCAAAACAACCCCAGATGCCAGAGACCAGCAACTGGCTTATCTAACATTTTTATTCTTCCCAAAGTAAATGAGCAACAGCAGCAAATGACTATACCACTTCAGGGGGCAGAGACAAAAATTTCCCATATATCAATAAATATATAAATAAAATAAACAGAACAGCATAGGCAGGTAGTGCCCAAGTGTAGGAAATGGATGCTAAAGGGGTCAGGGACAGATAAAGAGCCTTTGCCTGTAAATGTGCCTTCAAGTCACCTGTCCACTTATGGCTATCCCATGAATTTTATTGCAGCCTTTTAAATGGAACTGCCCAGAAAACAGATTTAGATTGCAGTCTTTAATAGAATGGAGCCTCAAGTGCCACTACTTAAAACTAGGCGTAAGTAAGGTGCTGTACAGACCGGTGCTTTGCGCCGGCCTGCACATGTACTAGCGTTGCCTCGGGGCGTCCTTTCCAGACACCCAACAACCCTAGTACATTGTAATGGTGGCACCCTTTCTAGATGGGCACCGCCATTACGTCACGGCCACGCCACCTCCAAATGGGGCGGCACAGGCCGCTGAAGGCCTGTGGCACCCTTTCAGCAGTGCCGGAAGGAGCTCCGAAACGGAGCTTCTTTGTTTGTGTCGCTGGCGCAGCCTCTACACAGCTGTGCCAGCAACACAAAGGAGAAAGGGGCCAAGTGGCCCCTTTCTCTTGTTCCCCGCCACTGTCAGGGTGTCCTTGGGGCATGAAGCCCCAAGGACACCCCTTTCCAGATCGCAGGGAAGCGGCCTTTTGCTGCTTCCAAGCAGTCTGGAAAAGCAGTGGATCAGGGCCTGAGAGCTGCCGCTGTGGCAGCTGAGGCCCAGATCCGTCAGGGAAAGGGACGGGTGCAGGCCGCCCCAAAGGGGCAGTCTGTACACCGCCATTGTTACTTAATTTGAAAAGAATTATCCTACATGCTAAAATATGACAGCTTCACCAAACACATTGAATATGTGCCTGGTTTTCAATTTGCCCTTTCATACAAAAGCACACAGTAGAACAGCCATCATAATTTAAATGTCACTTACTTTTTAAGTGTTGATTGAATAGCTGTATATTGTGCTAGTATGGTGCTTAGTAGAAATACACCAAACCTCATTTTTCTGTTTATGCTATTTGTCATCTTCTTAGATGCCAACTATTCTTTTTTAAAAATAAAATATTACACCTATTCGAATTTAAATATATAGAATTTATTTTATCATATGACAATGATTCTTACAGTATTCAGTCATAGGTCAGCAATAAATCAATGCAAGGAAGGAGAGGAGAGGGATAAACAGGACCTGAATCTATAGGATACAGGTTGAGTCTCCATTATCTGAAATGCTTGGGGCCATTAGTGTTTTGGATTTATTTATTTTTATTTTAGAATATTTGCACATTGTTGGTGTCATTACCAGCCTTGAAGTCAACCTCGATGCATGGAAAGAGACCTTTCCAAGATCTCTGTTCTCCACTATTTTCCACAGGTCTTATAGCCTCAGGCCCATGGCCTCTCTGATTGAGTCCAACCATCTTGCATATGGTCTTCCTCTCTTTCTGCTGCCCCTATCTTTCCTAGCATTATTGTCTTTTCTAATGTTTCATGCCTTCTCATGATGTGACCAAAGTAAGACAGCCTCAATGTAGTCATCCTGACTTCCAAGGGTAGTTCAAACTTGATCTGTTCTAGATCTGTTCTGGCTTCTTCAGAACTCTTCCCCAGCACCACATCTCAAATGAGTTTATTTTGTTTCTGTCAGCTTTCTTCGCTCTCCAGCTTTCACATCTGTACATGGCGATGAGATGATCCTCACTTTAGTGCTCAGTTGTATATTTTTGGACTTTAGGATCTTGTGCAGTTTTTATAGCTGCCATTCCCAATCCCTAGCCTTCTTCTAATTCCTTGACTGCACCCTCTGTTCTGATCAATGTTTGATCAGAGGTATGGGAACTCTTTCACTATTTCAATTTTTGCATTCTCTAGGATGAATTCTGGTAGATCTTCCATGGTCATTATTTTTGTTTTCTTAATGTTCAACATTAAGCCTACCTTGGCATTTTCCTGCTTTATCCAGGTCTTTGTTGCTGCTAGTAGAATTGTGTTGTCTACATATCTTAGGCACGTTACAGACAGCCTAAAAGCGGTGGTCTGCCGGCGCTGCTGGTTGCTCTGTGCAGGAGCTGCAGCAGCCAAACGCACGGCTCCCATGCGGAGCAAAAAAGAAGCCCCAAAATGGTGCTTCTTCCCACGGCATGGTTATGACGCCGCGAGGCACCAATGGCACACTCGCGACGTCATAAGCGCTGCGCGACGTGCGGACGCTATGCGGCCGGAACGTAATAATGGCGGCGCCTGTGTGTATAGGGCGCTGCCATTATTACGCCCCCGTCACGTGCTAGGGGTGAGGCCGGTGTGGACACTAGGTCCCTGGCCAACCCCTAGCACGTGATGGGGGCGCCTCAAGAGCCCGTCTGTAACGGGCCCAAGTTTGTTAATTTTCTTTCCACCTATCTTTATTATTCCTGCCTCTGAGTTTAAGTGTTACCCAAAGAAAGGACTGGGAGGACCCCACCAAATATGACAGCATTACTTCAGATGTTGGGGAAATTAGCTTTGCAAGAGGCTGAATAACCTTTAGAACCACTTGCACCTGTTTATACAAGTAATAACTGAACATTCCAGGCTTGGGGTAAATTAAGAGGGTTTTATTTAGAAAAATGCAGAGTGCACACACACAATAGCAATTCACACAGACAGTGAGTGCATTCAGAGCTAACTGGAATGGAAATATGGAAACTGCATAGCGGAGTTTGGTGGGTTTGCGGGAGGGATATTAATTACCTGTCTGGTGAGTAGATCACAGAAAGCTGGAGTGGCTCAGACTGGGAGTTCTGAGGATGGCACAGATGTATACATGGAGGGCAGCCTGGGACAACTGTATGCATACTGTGAGTGCACAGAGACTAGGCTTCTGAGACACTTATTTATACCTAAAATCTAGCCTCAATCAGTACCTATCTTGTTAGGTAACAAAGCTGGATGTCCTTTCTCAGGAATTGACAATGGGATTCCCGACTGGTTGATGGCTTTAAGTTTAGTGTGACAAAAACAGCGATTAGATCAGGATATCCTCAGGATGGAGGGATGGAGAAATGTACCTGGGAACACAACAAGGAAGAAGCAAGAAGGCTTGGCTTATTGTTTTGGGAGCAAGGACATCCTTTGTCTCAAGGTGCAAATGGAAATACAGATGACTTGGGGAAGGAAGGAGCACCTAATACACCCACCTAGATTTGCTTGTCCTATTACCTGGATGTGCATATGATTCAGGACGTACTCCTTTTCTCCTGAAAACCTGACCTAGTTTTCCTTAAAGATCATTGATCGCTCAAGAACATTCTGTCCAGATATGAAATATGGGAACCCCAAAATACAGTGCAGAGCATACAGGGTGTGCTAACATAAGCCTGTTCTGTGTACAATGTTTTCTGCATACAGGTTGAATAGACATGGTGATAGTATGCAGCATTACCTGACCCCTTTTCTAATTGTAAACTATTTTGCTTCTCCATACTCTGTTCTGACAGCAGCCTCTTGATCTGAGTTTAGGTTACACATGAGGACAATCAAATGTAGTGGCACTCCTTTTTTAGAGCATTCTATAGATTTTCATGGCTTATTCAGTCAAAAGCATTGCTGTAGTCAATAAAGCACATGCAGATTTTCTTTGGGAATTTCCTTGTGTGCTCCATTATGTTTGCAATGTGATTCCTAGTGCCTCTCCCTTTCCTGAAACCAGCTTGTACTCTGGAATTTCTCTGTCCATATATGGAATTTTGAGCAGGACTTGGCTTGTATGGGAAATTAGTGCTATGGTCATGTAGTTGCTGCAATCTTTTACGTCTCCTATTTTGGGTTCACGAATGTATAGTCATTATTTCCAATCTGTGGGGCACTGCTTTGTTTTTGCTTTGTACAGTACATAATGTATATAAATGATGAGGTACCTTGGAGATAGGACCCAAATTTAAATATGTAACTCATTTATGTTTCATATGTACCTTATACAGATAGCCAGAAGGTAATTTTATACACAATATTTTAAATAATTTTGTACATTAAACAAAGTTGGTATACACTGAACCATCAGAAAGCAAAGGTATCACTATCTCAGCTATCTATGAAAAAAGTTTTGATTTTTGGAGTATTTTTGATTTCAGAATTCTGGATAAGGGAGGCTCAACCTGTATAATGAATGCTCCTTGAAAAGGCTTAAGAGAAATACACAAAACCACAGTCTGGTAAGCCAGACTGGAAAAGAGCAAACAGAATGCTTCCATGGCCTGTACAAACAGAAAACAAACTGGAAAGCTAATAGCAATAGCAACTTCGTTTATGTACCACTTCTTACCACAAGATGGGTACTCATTTTAGCAACCTCAAAAGGATGCCAGGCTGAATCAGGCTGGGATTGAACTCACAACCTTGTGGTTTGTGAGTAAGTGGCTGCAGTACAGGCATTTAACCACTGCCCCACCGGGGCTCCAGACTCAAACAAAGCACACTAGGAAAAGAGTTATCTTGAAAACACATATCTTATAACTGCGTAGCCTTTAAGGGATATCTAAGACAATGGAAGAACAAAAAAGGAACACCTTCAAATGTTCAGGTTAAGGAAATATTGTGACATGCAATGCAGTAGAAAAAAACATGATGAAGCTTAACATTGATGTGTATGCATAGAAAACCTTCTATAAAAAGTCAAGGAAGATTACTTCAATATATGACTACATCAGCAAGATTGGTCTATACACACAGAAACAGTTGTCGAAACTGACAGACTTAGCAGAAATTGGCAAATCGTCTGGTTTGATCAGAGAAAGGTCATTAGTGACATTCCTTAAGGACTGGAAACTCCTTATAGACTTTTTTGTGGTGGGGGAAAATGACTTGGGCGCTTTACAGACCGCCCAAATAGGGCGGTCTGCTGGCGCCGCTGGTTGCTGCGTCCGGGAACTGCAGCCGACAAAGCGCGCGATTCCCAGACGCAACAAAAAAAAGCTGCAAAATGCAGCTTCTTCTTGCGGCACAGAAATGGCACCGCAAATTGCCAATGACACACTCACAGCATCATTTCCATTGCATGACATGCGAACGCTAGGCCCCCGCAACGTCAAAATGGTGGCGCTCATGTAGAACGGTCACCGCCATTTTGTACGCGCCGAGCACGTACTAGGGTTAGGGGCGTCCGGAAAGGACGCCCCTTTCTAACCCTAGTACGTGCATGGCACGTACTTTCTACCCATGTGGAACGGGCCTTGGTAACTTTTAGTTTTGATTATAAGAAAGAATAAACCATTGTCAGAAGAGTATATGCTGCAATTCGATAGACAGAGGTATGAATAACTATATGTATGTATAATCACCAAAAGGAAGAAGTCACTTTCTTTTTATCTTTTTTTCATTTTAAAATTTCTTTTCATTTCTTCATTTCTGTAATTTTAATGTATTTAAAAATAATAATTTATGTTGTTGTAAGCCTTTAACTTTTTTCAATTTATGGCGACCCTGAGGCAAATTTATCATGGGGTTTTCTGGGGCTGAGAGGGTGTGACTTGGCCCAAGGTCACCCAGCATGTTTCCATGGCCAAGCTGGGAATTGAACTCCGATCTCCAGAGTCTAGTCCTGTGCTCAAACCAGTACACCACGTGCTTTTAATATGCAAGGGTCCTTCTATGACAGGTGAGATTTGCTTAATCTATGGGGCAGAATGCATTGCTGAAAAATCCTGAAGTGAGTAACATGAATTGTCAGAAAGCACTTCCCCTGTAAACAAAACCCTGAAAATATTGCCCTACAGTCCCATGAGTGGACTGTTTGGAAAGTTCAGTGGTCAAAGTGTGAGTCTTTACAAAGCCAAAATAGCCCTCACTATAGAGAAGTATAAATAAAAACCTCACATTTTGCAGATGGAGAGCTATGCGTGCTCAGTGACACAGAATGTTGCTGGAGGATGGGATGGAGAGAATGGCATGGAGTACCCTGCAAAAAGACATGGGCCCATTTCCCACTGGCTTATAATGCGGAATTATGGGTGCATCGTTCCCATTTGAGTGCACATTCGATCCACATTGCTCCGATTTGTTCCCATTGGAATTCGGATCTGATTCCCATGTGACTGAATTACCCTGAAAAAACCCAAATCAGTGGCAGATAAACCAGTTTAATTTAACAGTACATTTTAAACGATTTTTCCTGTGCCTCCAAAGTCTGATTCGGGGCAAATGAATGGGAACGACAAGGGTGTCTGATTCAGGAACTTGGGGATGGGAAGAGCAGTGCTCAAGGGGCTGGCCTGAGGGTATCACCCACTTGTTCTCTTTCCTGCATTGCTGGTGCCATTTTCTCCTGTTCGCATAGTCTTTCCCCTGGTGGAGGGGGAAGCAGGGTAAGGCGATCGCTCTACATTGAGCTCCAAACGCAGTAAACGCATTACACCCCCTGCAACCTCCCCCCCGCTCCACATTCATAGACTGATGTGTGAGGGAGCCATTGAACACCAATTTAAACTATTTTTTTCTTTTTTTTCTTTTTTCCCCTCTGCCTGAGCACCTGAGCAGCAGATGGGCTTTGCAGTACATAACTTGCTTAGGGGAGGAGTAGTTTGCCAAGGGGGATTTATGCATTGGGTCGGTTGGGAGGGGTCAGTCTCAGCTAAGAAGCTAAGTGATGTGGAATTTCTGATTCTGGAACCATCAATAAAGTACTGTTGATTTATCAATTGAGCTGACTGGTTGATTGTCCAGGATTGGAGGTCGTCTTATACACCCAGTTGTCTTGTACACCGGAAAATATGGTATGTGTAGCTAATTTGTATATCATGAAATAATATTATTGTTAAGCATACTATACTATAGTAATAGCTGATTTGTGTACCATGCAATACCAAAGTCAAGAAAACGTATGCCACGGCATTTACAATTTCTATGTATAGTTGTAAAAGCCGGACAATGAAAAAAACTTGATCTTAGCCAAAAGGCCGAAAAGCGAATACACTTATTTGAAATGTGCTGGAGAAGAGTTCTGGGGATACCATGGACTGCTAGAAAGACAAATGAATGGGTCTTAGAGCAAATTATGTTTGAACTCTTATTATGACTAAACTGAGGCTATCATACTTTGGACATATTATGAGACAATATGACTCAATGGAAAATGCAGTGATGCTGAGTAAAGTGCAAAGCAGTAGGAAACGAGGAGGATTGTACATCAGGTAGATTGATTTAGCCAAGAAAGCCATGGACTTAAGTTTACAAGACTATAGCAGGACAACTGATAATGGAGGTCTCATTCACAGGGTTCCCATAAATTGAAACTGACGATGGCGGACAACAATAGCTAATTTCCATGTAACTTTTACTTTTAACCATAAAGGACACAGAACAGTGTCCCAGTAGACCACAAGTTGAACATGAGTCAAGTGTGATGCGGCCAATGTGATTTTAGGCTGCATCAATAAAAGTATAGTGTCCAGATCAAGGGAAGTAATAGTGCCACTGTATTCTGCTTTGGTCAGGCCCCACCTGAAAAACAGTGTCCAATTCTGGGCACCACAGTTCAAAATGGATCTTGACAAGCTGGAGCGGGTCCAAAGGAGAGTGACTGGGTCTGGGTGAAGGGTCTGGAAACCATGCTCGAGGAACGACTTAGGGAGCTTGGAGAAGAGATGGTTAAGAGGTGATATGATATTTGAAGGGATGTCATATTGAGAATGGAGCAAGCCTCTGCTGCACCAGAGAATAGGACCTGGAACAATGGATGCAATCTCCTGGAAAAGAGAATCCACCTCAACATTAGGAGGAACTTCCTGACAATAAGAGCTGTTTGGCAGTGGAACAAAGTCCCTCAAAGTGTAGTTGAGTCTTTTGGAGGTCTTTAAACAGAGGCTAGATGGCCATCTGTTGGAGATGCTTTGACTGGGAGTTCCTGCATGGCTGGACTGGATGGCCCTTGTGGTTTCTTCCAACTCTATGATTCTGTCTTGCAGGTGAAAAATTAAACAAAACAGATTGATTGCATGAAGCCTTCCAAGGCCTCCTCAACTTTTGACTTAAACCCATTTAAGCTATCTCATACAGGCTGATACAAGATGAATTCTTGTCATGAATCAATCCCATGCCCAGGTACATGGCATCACCGATGGCAGGAATGCATACAATATATATGTTCTTATACATTGTGGTTGGGCCACCTACCCTCTAGAAACTGCAGGACTGCAGTTTCCATTGACCCTAACTGATAGTGAGGGAGGTCACAGTCCAACAACATCTGGAGGGCCAGAGACAGACCACCTATTTTATAATGTGAGCCAGTAAATAAGGACCAGTTCCACAAGTGTGGAGTTCTGGGGACACTCTTCATATCAGCAGTTCTTTACATTTGATTATTCCCTCCAAAGAGAATGAAAAGGCCAATGTCTACTGTGCCATTCCTGTAAGAAGGAAAAGCTATGAGACAAAGGTTCAGTTTCCTGTAATTGCTGGCAACATGACAGATGTCTCTGCCTCAGAGAAGTTTAACTGAAAACCATTAGAGCCAATCTACACAAATGATGACACTGTGGCTGTACTGTCCTCAGTTAAGAGTGCTCGTAAGTGCACCTAGCTTCTGGAACGTAAAGCTGGCCTTTTCCTCTGGCATTACATAATTCCTATTGCACAATATAAGAGGTCCCAGGAGAAAGTTTTGTATATTTTTAATAGCACTGCATTCGTGTAGGATGCCAGTTCCATGCATCTGGAATCGTCAGATCATTCCAGCTATTATAATACCTTAATGGGCCCGAACAGACAGGCTTTGGTTCATTTTGGAGATATGTTGTCTAAATGTTGTCTAAATAAGGACTGGAGCGCAGCTTTGGCGCAGCTTCTGGCTTCTTAAGATGCGTGTGTCATTTAAACAGCATACTTTCAAAGAGACCTGAAGCAGCTTTATTTTGGCCTGTCTGTTCGGGCCCAATGTTTGAGACTACAGTTTAATAAATTCAAACTATGCTATATGCTCTAAGAATATTGGTCCTTCAATACTTATATGCAAGAAACTGGAAAGAACAGAGGACCCCTACCACGGAAGAATGAATCATGAAAATTATGAACTTTTCAATATTAGATAAGATTACCAACCAACCAACTAAACAACAAATCAACTAAAATCTATGAGGAACAATGGAAAGAAGTAGCAAAATTATGGGTAAGTAAAATATAAAACTAGTGTCAAATGAAAAAAAAAGATAAAGAAATTGATATAATCACTCTGGTAAGAAGTGGAAGTTGATTTAGACTGGAAGATATGAATATAATTTGGGGTTTTTCAAGGAAATAAAAGTTGAAAGGGGTCCTTTTTTGAAGTACTTAGGGACAGGTATAAGGATGATTATTTTATTTAATGTTAGTTATGTAAGACAAATTATCAACTGAATTTGAATGTCGTCAGGAAGTTGTAATGTAAAAAAAGAATGAAAGTATTAAGGAAGATTTGAAAAGAAGAAGGAAAGAAGAAAGAAGGAAAGAATGTTATATGAAAGATAGGCGATAGACTGTTATGTTTTGTGTTTTTAAAAATGTTTGTTACCTTTAAGTATGTCTGTTTTGTTATGGTTTGTATGTGTATGTAATAAAATAATTTTTTAAAAAAATACTGGGATGAATTAGTCTATTTTATTATGAACACATTCTTCAGAAATTATAACCTTTGGTAATTTTCCCATTAAAAAGACAGTCTCAATTGACTGACAGACTGACAATGTTTATATCCCTTCTCTAGGGAAACCCACAACAAAGAAAAATAAAACACAGCCATGAAAAAAGAGACATAAAAACAATTCCAAAATTTTAATACAATATTGAAATGACATTTAAAAGACTGAAAATACAGTGGGCCCTTCCTATTGATGGGCTTCCAATCTACAAATCTGACCACCCACGGATCACCACGCTCCATATTATTAAATGGTGGCAACATGAACACAGTGTGCACATTCATGTTGCCACCACTGAATAATATGGGAAGCAATTGTGTGAATTTCTTATCATTCATGGAGAGAGGTCTATCAAAAAGCTATCAAAACAGGATAAAAATGGTACAATAAATGCACATTTTATTTGAAGGTGTTGATAAGGCCATACAGAAACCATTGTTGTTGTGTGCCTCCAAGTTGTTTTTGACATGGGCAACCATCAGGCTATAAATGCATCTAGCTTCTAGGATGTAAAACACAGATTTTCACAAGGTTTTTTGGGACTGAGAGTATGTGGCTCACTTAAGGTCACTCAGGTGATTTCCATGGCTAAGAAGGGAATCAAATCCGGGTCTCCAGATTCATAGTCCAATGCTCAAAGTACTACACCACACCAGCTCTGAGAAGCCTTTTAAGGCTACATAAACTTTCTTTAGACAAGAGTTCTGTGCAATCAAAAATCTCCTAGTGAGTTTTACTAACACAGCCCACTCAAAAGCATCACCATAGTAATTTTCGATTTTCTTGTTCTTTGGAACAAACTGAGCATCCATTCTTGCACAGTGTCAGGGCAAAACACATTTTACAGTTGGAACCACTCCAAACATTGTGACACCATCTGACAGTTACTTTAAGAATACAATTCTAAACACATTTTCTAGGGGTTCTCTACCCACTGAACACTGCAAAACTTATTTCTGGCTAAACATGTAGAGGATTATGATGCAGTATTACTTTCACCTATACACTTGCTCTCTATTTGAGAGTTAAAAAACCTTTGACCTTCCATATGTTTTGGCCTAGAATTCCCATCAGCTGCCCCCCAAATAGTCAGTGCTAAGGGATTCTGGGAGAGGTAGTCAAAAACATTTAGAGGACCAACTGTTTCCCATCACTGCTCTACTCTCCTTCAGTGAATCAAAAATCAATGAGGTATGCTTCCAACTAGGCATACTAAGTACACTGCTATTTGAAGGGGCTCGCCCATATGAACACAGCTGAACAAGAGAAATGCTTCTCTCTTTCTCATCTTTCCAGCAGCCTTATGGTACCTATGCTTTTTAAAAGCTGTGAGAAGCTAGTAAACAAAATTAACCAAGCCAGAGGTACCTGAAAGCAGAGATGGGTCAGATGAATACAGAGTAAGTGCCTCAAAAAAGAATATACCACGAACTGAGAGAATACACTACTAGGGCTGCTACACAGTTAAAAGTTTAGCCTGGCTATAAATTTCAGAGCATCAATCACTCAGTTAGTAGCTACAATCCAATTCTACCTTAGGTTTGCCCAGAAGAAACAGAGAGAATACTCAGAAAGTGCTGCTCATGTCACACAGCATTAACATCAAGACCGAAAAGTCCTTGAAGCTAAGAAACGGCTAAGCATAGATTCCCCTTGGCCTGTGCGTACATTCTGCCACCTACTGACCAATCCATGTGGAAACAGTTCAAAGACAGTGCCAAAATTATTCTCAACCACCTTTCCATTTACAGCCACATCCCACTCAACATCTATCTTAAAATGCCACTCCCACTAAAAGAAATTAAATTGCTCCCTTTTTAAAACAACTCTTGGCAGTAACTGGATGATTAAAATCTTTAAGAAACAAAGGTAAGATAAGGACAACCTCTGGGGCTTCAATATAGTGCAGTTGAGAGCATCCAAGATGTACACAGTTGTCTTATACACAGAAGGCCTAGCAATGTTGCTCCCTCATATTCTGTTAGGCACTGGCTGTCATTTACTTCTGTTCCCAACTGTGCCAGGATTTGGAAGAAGAAATTACCATTATTTTTTCATTTACAGCTTCATCAGTCCTATATACCAGCTTTGATGATTGCATCTCCAAAGCAGGAACATTGCTTCCTTCATTCCAACATGAACATTTTTTCCAAGGGAAGGCACATTCATGTAGCTGTATTCTGGGGGGACTCCCATCCCAACACAATTGCTGTCAGGTATAAAGGGAGGCCTCTCTATACCCTGCTTTGGAGTAGGACTCCATTTCCCTTCAATGAGGAGAGAACTCTCTTTGCAAACAGAATAGAAAGCAGTGCCGGGGGAGAGGAGAAAACATAGTTCATAACTGTGGTGGAAAAAAGAGAACTAACTGGAACTAAAAATGATTTATTGTGATTCCTCCATGTCACCCACTTCTGCCCCAGAAGCAGTTTCACAAAGTGAAGAGTGCCTTCAAGGATCATTTTTGTTAAGCAGGAGATGGAGAGCTAAATAACAATAGTATCATTTTCCTATGTCTCTTTATCTCTGCTTTTGAAACTAGGAACAATACTCTCAAGAGGGGCACAGCAAAAGGAGACACAACCCAAAGAAATGCAACATTCTAACAGAGAACAGTTTCTCAACCAAGATATCTTCTAGCTGTTTTGGCCTACAATTCCATCTGCCCTAGCCACCATAGCCCATAGTGAGAATTTGTTGCTCTGTGCCTTCAAGTCTTTCCCACCTTTGTTGCTTAGTGATGTGTGCCTTCAAGTCATTTCCAATTTATGGAAATCCCAAGGCAAACCTATTACAGGAGTCTTTTAGCAAGTTTCTTCAGAGGAGTTTCCACTGTCATCCTCTTGAGACAGAGAATGTAACTTGCCCAATGTCTGGGGACTCTATCACTGGGTTTTCTTAACAAGATCTATTCAAAGGAGGTTTGCTATTGATATCTTCCAAAGCTGAAAGAGTATGACTGGCCCAAGGTCACCCAGTGGGTTTCCATGGCCTAGTGTGGATTTGAACATTGATCTCCCAGATTCCTAGTCCTAAACCAGTATACCACACTGGCTCTATATTGAGGGCTGTGAGAGCTGTAATCCAACTAGATAAGAGAAGTCACTTGAAAAGATCCTAAACTATAAAAATATATCACTGAATAATAAAATTGAGATGGTCCATGCCTTCGTATTTCCAATTTCTATGTGTGAGTGTGAAAGCTGGCCAGTGAATAAAACTGTCAGGAAAAAAAACTAATTTGAGATGTAATGCTGTAATTCTGAGGATACTGTAGACTGCTAAAAAGACAAATAAATGGATCCTAGAACAAATCAGGTCTGAACTCTAACTAGAAGCCGGGTGACTAAACAGAGACTATTGTGCTTTGGCCATATCATGAGAAGACATAACTCACTAGAATATACAATAATGTGCAGGGCAGTAGGAGAAGAGGAAGACTGCATTCTAGATAGCTACTCAATGAAGGAAGCCATGGCCCTGAGTTTGCAAGATCTGAGCAGGACTGTTGAGGACAGGGGCACTGGATTTCGAGGCCTCTAAATCATAGCGTTGCTATAAATCAAAGTCGACTTGAAGGCAAAGAACATAACAACAAATCCAAAAATAGCTAGCTAGGAGGCCACACAAATACTACCCCTGTTACTAAGTCATGGGTTTAGTCTTGTAAGTATCGAAACAGATTCTGGGGGAGGGCAGAATAAACACATTGTATCAATTTTTGGACTGCACATAGGAATGGTTATCTTCTACTGGGGGAGGGGAGATTGGGCAAAATGCAGTCCATGCTCCCTACCAGGCTGTTTCTGGAGCCTCACAGCTCTTCCCATTCTTTTTGAAAATATGTTTTTTTAAAACTACAAAAATGAGTGACAGAATTGACTTTCAAAAAGAAGCTGAAGCCAGTACCCAGCTGCTGTTTCTATTGGAAAAATACGGGCCATGATCTGCTTTGTAGCAACTACCTAAGATACATACATGGTCTTCTAAGGGCTCTTGATGCTACAGGCACTCTCATCTAACTTGTCCTCCATTTAAACATGCTGAAAATGGGAAATATTTTGTCATGCCTACTTGGCTGTTTTAGGCCGAGAAGACCTTCTGAAAGCCAGAAAATCAACTTGTTAAAAAGAAATACATTAAAAGTTTTAAAAACTTCAGTATGGCCCTCTGCACCCTCTCTCTCCTGGCAGCTGCCACACAAAAAACAACAACAACTGTCTTCAGTCTTCATACTGCTGTGACATTCTAAAGCTAGTTTGAGAAAGCTGCCTCACAGAGAATCCACTCCACTTTCATAAGTAATACATATAGTTCAATAAGCTATGTAGCTATCCATTGCATACAAAGTATTCCACTCTGTTTGCCCAAGTGGCTGGGTACACTCAGCCAAAGAGGAACTACTGCAATCCACGGCAGTCTTTTCCTCTGTTCTATCTTTGTATCCAAGCAATTTGGTGTTCTCTGTCACAATGGAAGTGTTCCCACAACTCAGGCTGGCTTCTTTAGTTTGTCCATAGCAAGCTGGCTCTCAGCCACTAACTGTTGCTGCTGCTTGCGTTTCTTAATGTCACGATAGGCTTGTACAACCCGTTCTCGTTCCTCCTGCACAATCCTTTGGCGAGCTAGAGATGCTTTGGGGATAGATGCTTTACTATCAGATCCTAAGAGAGACATGAGCAGAAGCTGTCTCTGGCCAGCCTGGAAGACAAGACAGATTGGCTAAAAATTAGAGAAGCATGAAGAGGAAAAGATTATGGTTTCAACTATGATGGCAAACACAGGACCAACTTTAAGAACAGGGTCCTGACTATTCCGAATTTTGGCACTGGTTAACACATTAAGGGTAACACCAATCAATGGTCTCTTCCTGTGGTTAGTTGCTAACCAAGCAAAACCTTTCCACATTAATGGCAAAGGCAGTTACCACTGGCAGAGTTTTAAGAAAATATAACTAGAATTTTGTAACCCAAACATACCTTGCTTTTACTCTTTCTGGGTTTTGCTGTAAGTGTTGGGGGCTGTAAAGCAACTTCTCCAAACTTTACTGAGTCTGAAAAGAAGATACATAATGGAGGAGATGGAAACAGCTCTAAAGAAATCCATGTACAAATGGACTCTGGCCTGAAGTCTTAGAATCCATCACAGACTCTCCTTTACCATGGCATGATATGAGACAAACACAGTCTGAACCTGCAGATTAACTACTTTGCTAAGCAAAAAGAGGAGCAGTGTTGGCACTTTGCCATAGAAATTTTGACTAAGCTTCAGTTCAAATGCATCTGGTCTTACTGAAGAATTTTTCACAATGCAAGCACATAGTATTATAGCTCCCCTTTTAGATGGGATCGTGTCACTTGGTAGAGTCCAGCAGTTTAAGAATAATATAATTGACTTTGAAAAGCCAGTACCCAGTTATAATTTCTGCTGGATAAATATGGGCCATTATTTGCTTGGCAGCAACTACTTAAGATACATTCATGGTCTACTAGGGTTCTTGATGCTACAGCCTCTCTCATCTAACTTGTACTCCATTTTAAGATGCTACACAGTGAATATGACTCCGCTCTTCCAACCTTACACAGTCCTAATGATGTGCAATTATCTATTTCTACTTAATATGTTTTTGTTGGACTAGTCTCAATTTAAGACGGCAGTATTTCAAAAGCTATATAAAACTAGATTCTGTTTATGTGAACTGCTTTCTAAACAGAGTACAGTCCTCCCTCTGTTCACATGATTTTCGAGCCCATGTCCCTTGCTTATGTGTGAGGGATGAACAGAGGGGAAAATAATGGGGCACATGCACACAAGCGCTCCCGCAGTCACACACCTATATTCAAGCCAATAGGGCTTGAATATAGGCAAAACTCCGTTTTCACAGGGGGTCTGGAACGGATCCCCCATGAAAAAGGAGGGGTGACTGTACACTGCAACCCCATCTGATGAGGGACAATCAGATAAATCTCATAATTTGTGCTAAGATCCTGATATGCTGACCTGAAGGGAGCCGTATGTGACAACAATTCTAAGAAATAACACAGGCTACCTGTTTGTGGTACTATATCCAATTCAAGGAGTTGGTTGTCGCTTTTTAAGTCCTAGAAAGCTTTGGCCCCAACTTATCTGAAGGAATGCCTTTTGCCGTAACATCCTGCCTACGTAACATCCTGCCTATGTATTAAGAACTTCAGCAAAGACTTCAGCTAAGATCAGTAGGAGAAATATGTTACAAATGTTAAGAATTGTAAAAAGAGAGGGCCTCCTCTGTTACGGCACCTTGAATTTGTAATATCCTCCCAAGGAAAATAAGACTCATGACAACTATGCTTTCTTTTTGACACCAAATTAAACATCTTTGTCCAGATATTTTAGAAAATGTGGGATTTATTAAGACTGGTAGATCTGTTTGTTTTCTTGTTCAACAGTTCTATTCCTCTGTAATTTTAATTGTTGTTTTCCATACAGTAATAATAATAATAATAATGTTTTATTTATAGACCGCTATTCCGCAATGATCATAGCGGTGTACAGTAAAAATTGCAAGGGCCTCTCTGCCCCTCAAGTAGTGTGTGGGGGGGGGCTCTTAGTCTTGCAGGCCAGGCTCGTCTCTCCCCCTCAAGATGTGGTCGGGGAGGGCTCTTAGCCTTTCCAGGCGGGCCTCGTCTCTCCCCCTCAAGATGGTGTCGGGGGAGGGCTCTTAGCCTTTCCAGGCCGTCGTCTCTCCCCCTCAAGATGGTGGTCGGGGGGAGGGCTCTTAGCCTTTCCAGGCCGGGCCTCGTCTCTCCCCCTCAAGATGGTGGTCGGGGGGAGGGCTCTTAGTCTTTCCAGGCCGGGCCTCGTCTCTCCTCCTCAAGATGGTGGTCGGGGATCCATTCCACCCCCCACTCCCACCCGTGTAAGCCGAAAAGCATGTATGCTCGAGCCCCATTCAATATAATAGGGCTTGTGCTTGCGGCAGAGCGCACCATTCATCCTTTTGTTGTGTGGCTTCAGCGTAAGATAAAAGCCACGTATAGTGCACCCGCGTATGGTGTGGGCACACTGTATTTGTATTTTTATAAAATTTATTCACAATATGATCTTGGGGATGAAGGATGGTTTATAAATTTTACACAGTATAATCTTATGTTATGTGCCTCTTCTGTAAGCAACTATGATTATATAGGGATCATTAGTTCTTCCAAACCAGAAAGAAATGTACTGTATTATGTTTTGAAATAACTGTCACCCATAGCAAAGAAACACTTTCAAAACAATACTCAGGAGGAAACCTGGAAGGACACATCTACAAAAATTCTAAATTTTAAAATGTACAGAAACATGAAACAAAAGTTTTGTGTTGTTTTTCAAAAATTTTGCCCTCTACTGAAAAAAAAAAACAAGACCTACCTTTGAATAATTCCTTTTCCAGCATTGCTGCCTTTTTCTCCTCTTTTTGTTTGCGGATTTTATCCATCTTCTTCCTCTGAAATCTAGAGAACCAGTTTTGTTGAACACAGTTTATTAAAGTACACACATGCATTTCAAGAGAGAGGTATAGGAATATTATTGCGATTCCCAAACAGAATGGAAAGAACACCCATACATCTATTTAACATGTTAGAGAGGACTCCATTCATGTTATAGAGTCAACCACTCAATGCAAATCCATGGTCACATGTTTGGGAATATGTTCCGTTGAACCCTGGGAATTACAGTTGGCTGATCTTGACAGGATCAAGCTTAAAATATCCATTCTAGGCAGAGGAAGGATATGCTACTTGTAAGGAAAAAAATAGACAGGGGCAGGTGTAATTACCATCATGCTATTATCACCTCTTCTCTCTGCTGGAAGAACCATTAGAGCTTGGTCTCTCTCTCATATAATAAAAATAAATAAATAAATAAATAAATAGTTTATTTTTATCCCACTTTTTGCCAAGCAATCAAAGTGGCGTACAACACACTAAAATACATCCATACACAGTACTCCCCCTTAAAACAAGATTAAACATTATAAGATTAAAACTAACATGCTAAAATCTGAATAATCCAAATAAAAACCATGGGCAGAGTTTGATAGATAGGAAGACTTATTTGTGGCCGAGTATTTTATTCCAGGAAGAAATATCAAAAGTAACGTCAATGAATCTGAACATCCATATCCTTCCCAATGCTCATTAGCTCTCACTGAGTATTGTTGGTGGCCTACAGGTTCCTGTGGTACCATACTTCCTTGTTTGCACTACAGGAATAATGAAATTTACAGCGCTTTATAAATAAAGGTTAATAATAATAATAATAATAATAATAATAATAATAATAATAAATCTGACACTGCTTTAACTTTCATGGCTCAATGCTATGGAATCCTAAGATTTGTAGTTTGGTGGAGCACCAGAGCTCACTGACAGAGTAGACTAAATATTTCATAAAACTGCAAATCCCAGGGTTGCCATTGCAGTGAAAGTTGTGTCAAACTGCATTGTTTCTGCATGCAGCCCTTGTTTTCCATTTCCTTAGTCTTTCCTACTCATCTACCCATTCCAACTCACTGTCTCTCAGGGACTCTGCTGGTGTACTAACTATTCCACAGTCTTATATAAATCTCTTTTATAACACACACTCCTTGCCTATGGTGGTCTCAGAGGTGGTTTTGAGGATTCCAAGGCTTTTAGCCTTGAGGAATTTTAAGAGCCGTACCAAGGCTGCCTTATTTGAAATGTCTGGTTTTGTGTCAATGTTAGGTGGGTAGAGGAGTGAGAAATCCGTTATCATGAATTAAACATTTCCTGATCAAGTTTGATCTACTGGCTACAATTCAATCCTGTCAATTTTGGGGGCTTAGGCCTAGAGGCAAAGAGGTCAATATGGTTTCCCTTCTCTTGGGAGGTTTCTTGTAGTTCAAGCTGGTTATCTTGCAGATTCCCTGGTGAAATCTAGTAACTGTAATTTTCTCATTAATTACATTTAGCATTTGGGTCGTTATTTGAAGGACTGAATCTCCCTTTAAGAGCTCACCAGACTACTGAGATCATCGGGAGAGGCCCTTCTGTCTGTCCCACCACCATCTCAGGCACGTTTGGTGGGAACAAGAGAGAGGGGCTTCTCAGTGGCTGCTTCCAAGCTTTGAAACTCCCTTCCTAGAGAGGCCAGGATGACTCCATCCCTGCTATCTTTTCGGCAGCAGATAAAGACATTCTTATGCTGTCAGGCCTTTTCTATTATTATTACTGGCAACAAAAGAATATTATAACATGTTGTTACACTTTAGATACCAAACATGATAATATATTTTTTACTTACAAAGGAAGCTGTCAGGCCTTTTCAAGCTGATAAGGGCTGGGATTTAAATGCTGTGTGTTTTAAATTTTAAGTTTTCTATTTTTGACATGTTACATTTTAATTCATAACTGTTTTAGCTTTTAAAATTGTTTATTTTTTAAGTTTTGTGTTTATACATTGTACTGTTTTAAATTGTATTGTTTTTAAATTTGATGTTAGCCGCTTTGAGTCTCTATGTTGGGAGAAAGGCAGATATAATAAACTAAACTAAACTAAATTAAACTAAAATGAGAGAATCACCCAGGGTCATCAACAGCTCCGTTATGTTTCTACCCAATCTGCACTCACTGGCTAAAGTGATCACCTCAAGAGTCACCCTCTTAGACTATATACACTGCTTCCTAAGTCAAGTCCTACAAATAATCTGTCCTTAAACTTACTCTTTTTTCTTCTGAGACTTTTCTTGGGCTAGTTCTTCTCTCTCAGGTTCACGTTGCAGCTGGTTTTTGGTGAGGAACAACACATGCTGAGTTTCCCGCTCCATGCGGTTCACATAAGAAGCTTCTGCCTCCCTTTCATGCCTCCTGAATTTCGGCACAGGTATGTCACCTTCTGATATATCAGGCCATTGTTTGTTCACTGAGACAAGAGCACAGACAATTATAGCCTCATTCCGTCAAGCAATATTCAGGAGGAGCGACAGAAAGACCTCTAACCACTCTCTACTCTTTAGCCTGGCTTTCTGGAAAACAAACATCCCTAGCTGAGCAAGCACAGTTGCCATCTGACAGTGGTCTAATACATCAAACAATTTCTGAGACCTGTGGCACACAACTGTATTATATACTTCCAGTCAAATTTTTCCAGGTCAAGAATATCATTTTTAAAAAACATGATAAAAATCAAATGTAGGATTAAATTACATCTGGTTTTGTTAACTTCAGCTTGTTATTAGACATATTTTGTTATTATGAAGTCTCTTATAGAAAGCAAAAATGATTCATAATGCAGTGGTCTGCACAGGAGAAGTATATTCTATACTATCACTATCTGACCATCCTTTGTACTCCTTCTCTAAGATAATTTTATTAAAGTGGACACTGCAAAAATTATGTGCATGTACGTATATGCATAAATATTACTATGGCAAAAGGATACTCTGTAATGCATATTGAAAAAAATGGCTAGAGATTATTTTTTACCTATTTTCATTTTCTTCTTGCTCTTGGGGTTCTTCAGTTCCTCATGACTCTTCATAATTTCCCGCAAGCGATATGGAATTTCTTGCTCATCCGGGCATTTTGGTTTTGAGTTGATTTTCTTCATTTGGCTAAAAAAAATTTTAAAAAAAAATCTGTAAAGGACCTACAAATTTTCACATCAGACATGCAAGTAGCACTAACAAGTAGCACACACATGTTGGTAGCAGAAGTGTGCCCTGAATCTACAGTCAGCTCCAGTTAGAGGGTATGAGAGTTTCCCCAACCTGGTGCTTTCCAGGCTGGTTGAACTAGATTACAGTGATGGTGAACCTTTTACAGACCAAGTGCCCAAACTGCAACCCAAAACCCACTTATTATCACTAAATGCCACGTTCCTCTGGCTTTCTAGTAACAAACTCTGTTGAAGTCTGTGCTGGGGGTGACAGAGCATGTGCCCACAGAGAGGGCTCTGAACGCCACCTTTGGCATGTGTGCCATAGGTTCGCCACCATTGAACTAGAAGTTCCATCATCCCCAGCAAGCATGGTTATGCTAACTGGCGATAAACCTGGACCTAGACCAATACACGTGGAAACTCATAGGCTGGGGAAGGAGAAGTTAAAAGCAGCTTGATGTTGTTATGATGTGCCTTCAAATTGTTTCCAATTTATGGCGACCCCACAGTGAACCTATCACAGAGTTTTTGTGATGGGATTTGTTCAGATGGGATTTGCCTTTGTCTTCCTCCGATGCTAAGAGAGTGTGACTGGGCCAAAGTAACTAATCCTAATCCTAGTCCTAATCCAACACTCAAATCATAACATCATGCTGGCTTCAATAGGGAACTTACCCATTACTAGGGTCAGCATGCAGACGACACTTTTCTTTTCTACTTTCATAACATGCTCTGTACTGGATTTTCAAGGGTTTCAGCACAAGGACAGAACAGCTGCTTAAAGCAGCAGACCCACATTAGTCTCAAGCACTAATACAGCCATTCCAACATTAAAGTGAAAATTATTTTATTCAACAGTTTTACAACACAGGCTGATGAAATGGGACTGAGAAATGATGGCTTGGCCCAAGACCATCCAACTGGTCTACAAATATGCCACTAAACTGAACCTGAGCCTAAACCAAGCTCTCAAAGCATAAAAACAAGGTCAGTAAAAAGGAGCATCTTCAGCCTCCTTTCCAGTGCAGCCAGCAAAACCAGAAGTGCCAGAATATGCCTGGTCATTAGTCAACATGAATTGCTACATGGTCCCTGTTTCAGCCCGATTTAAATGCTTTTGCACTGATCTTTGCTCATGCACAGTTACTGTATACACGCATGTATAGGTCTAGAAAAACGGACTCGACCTATCCATGGGTCAATGTAGGTACTGTACTTTAACTCTCATTTAAAAAAGGAACCAAGTCCTGGTGAAAGGCAAGAGTGTCATCTGCTCTGGAATCACTGAAATGCCTCTATTTTCTTATCTAGTATGAGCACAAACAGTTATGCCTGCTGGAATTTTGTACGTCTTTGGCATTGTTTTCTTTTGCTTCATCCTTTATATCCTTTGTTAGATGCCCCTAAGTTTCACCCTCAATTTATCATATCAAAACCCATAATTTTGGTTGCAAAACTTGCCCTCAGCTTATACATGAGTTGACATACACTCAAGTATATACAGTAATTGTAAATAGGCTGCCCTGCCAGACATTGGTGGCTCTTGCCTATGTGAGACATTCACAACATGCAAAGAGAAATTGAAACTTTTCCCCAGCATGAAGGTGGTATTGGACTATGACTCTAGAGATCAGGGTTTGAATCCCAACTTGACCATGAAAACCACTGGCTGACCTTGGGCAAGTCACACTCTCTCAGTCTCAGGGGCAAGCAATGGCAAACCTCCTCTGAACAAATCTTGCCAAGAAAACCTCACAATAGGTTTGCCTTACGATTGCAATAAATTAAAAATGAATTGGAGACACACAAAAACAACAAATTAGGGAGGGGGGGAAATAACATCCCTGTATGTTTCCCTAGGTTAGCTTCTTGGGCTGGGATAAAGAGGAAAATGACCAGATTATTAATCCCAAAGCTGTATTATGGAAAAGGGATATCCCACATCAGCAACCATTTATTTCTTACCTGCCTCTCCTCATGGACTGAGGTGGCAAATAATAACAAATAACAATTAACAACATCAGTTAAAACATGCAACAGTGTTAGAAGGATAAATAAGACATACACATTTTAAAGCAATCTACATCTAAAATTCAATATCTTAATTCACAATGTAAAATTATCTGTGCCAGCCTGATGGACCTTAGACACTGGTCTTCAAAGTTGTTTTAAATTCGGAGAGCCTCTTCAGCCCTGGAATCTCTTTTGGAGGGTCATTTCGGTCTGGGAGCGGCTGAGGAGAGAGACAACCTAGTCCTGGCTGAGTACATTATATTATAGTACATGGAGTAGATGGCATTTTAATTTATAACTGTTTTAATTGATAAAATCTTTGTTTTTTAGTTTTATATTTATGTACTTAGTATTGTTTTTTAAATTGCATTGTCTTATTCTTGCTCACCGCCTTGAGTACCTATGTTGGGAGAAAGGTGGGCTATAAGGAAATATAATAACAATAATAACAACAACAACAAATGTCCTCCAGTGTGCCAGGCGGAGGCGATGGGAGCAGGCAATCCTGTCTAGTGAGTCTACTACGTTCAGTGTCGTATGTTCACTCCTGGTTGCCCCAGTAATCACATCCCCTGTAGAAATGACCCAGTTGGTGGCCGCTTTAACTGCCCTGGCTCAGTGCTAGGGAATTCTGGGAACTGTAGTTCATCGTGGCACCAGAGCGCTCTCTGGCAGAGAAGGCTAAATGTCTACAGTTCCCAGCATTCCCTAGCACTGAGCGGAGGCAGTTAAAGCGGCCTCCAACTGGGATTATTTCTGCAGTGGGTTCATGGGAAGAAGGGCGCGTCTACACTGTTTGGGCCCCACCTTTACTGCCATGGCTCCATCCTATGGAATCCTGGGATGTGAAGTTTTGTGAGGCACTAAACTAAAGCCCTTGTAAAACTACAGATCCCAAGGAGTGCCAAACTGCATTATCTCCACAGTGCGGATGCGCCCTGGGAAGAGCCATAGGCGGGGAACTCACCGCGACGGAGGCGCCCTTGGGACCCTTCTCTCCGCTTTCCCCATCTCTCCCCAAGACAGGCACCGTCCACGTGCGGGGACTCCACTTCCTGGTCACCGTCCAATCAGAGAAGAGCTTTTCTTTTCTCTTGCCCCGCCTCCTTGCTCAGGTTCCATATTGGGAGGTCTCACTCCTTTTCCCTCTTCGAAGGGTTCGCTTGGCCACGCCCCTTCCCGCGGCGATTGGACGGCGGAGGTGTCAGTGTAGGTTGGGAGGCGGGCGGTGCGCGCGCGCGTTGGGGGAGATAGTCGTGAGGTTGGCCTCTGCCGCCGAGATGTCGTTGCTGCTCTCGCGCGCGGTCAGTCGCGGCCGTTGGGGTCTCGGGGCGGGGCCTCCTCGGGGCGTGGCATCCCCCGGGCAGGTGAGCGTTTGGCAGTTTGAATTCAGCCAATGGGATTAAGCCTCAGACTGATGGGTGGGCGGGGCGTAGAGGAGGGGTCGCGCCTTCAAGGCCAGCCAAGTTGTTCAGTTCACCTTTCCTCAGAGGAGTGTTTGGTTCAAGCTAACCATCTTTAAACCATGGTTTAAACTTGGTTTGAACCAAATGACTTTTGAACATCCTATTTTGGGTGAAACAGCGAGATATCAAAACAGTATTAAATAAATATTATATAATAAATAATAAATATTTTTAAAACTATATTTAAAATGCTCCTGGTTTTTAAAACTGATTACTGTATTTGTATTGTTGTTAACTGCCCTCAAGTGGCCCCAACTCAAGGTGACCCTGAGGATGAGAGAGCTCCACATCCCCCTGTCCTCCACTGCTTTGTTCAATAATAATAATAATAATAATAATAGTCTCCTGATTCTCCAGAAAGACCGAAGCGGCCAACAATGAAACATCCATAAAATACATTAAGCATACATTAAATGCCTCATTGTTCATTGTCACAGGCTCCTGCCCCTGGCTTCCCTTATTGAGTCTAACCATCATTTAACATGAGTAATTTTATGTGATTTTATAATATATTTTAATGTTATATGATTTTTATATATAGACATTTTGTTTGAATTTTATAATAATTTTAAAGGTTTTTATCTGTGACCCGCCTACGGTCCCTGCGGGGAGAAAGGCAAGATATAAAGGGAATAAATAAATGATAAATAAATTGGATATAAATGAAATAAATAAAAATAAATCTGGCATATGGTCTTCCTCTTCTTCTGCCGCCCTCCACCTTTCACAGCATTATTGTCTTTTCCAGTTATTCACTTCTTCTGCAAATAGGACAGCATCCATGTCATCATCTTGGCTTCGAGATAGAGATCAAGAGATTTGTTTGTCCTTTTGGCTGTCCATGGTATCCTCAGCACTCTTCTCCACCCGCAGATCTCAAATGTGTTGCTTTTCCTCCTACCTGCTTTCTTCACTGTCCCTCTCTCACATCCATGCATGGTGATGGGGAATACAGAGTTTTGGACAATTCCTTAGTGCTCAGATGCATGGAGACTCAAGTCTACAAAAGCTCATATTACCAGCTTCTCTCTTTCATTAGTTTGAAAGGTGCTACAGCATTCCTTTGCACATATTATTTTTTTTTTTAAATTGACTAATATCACTAGTTTCCAACCCTTTTACTGGGACATTAATGACTGTCTGAATTTCAACATTTTAACTTGAACAATGTGAAGTCAAAGGCTTTAATGAAGTTGTCAAAGTGTTTGTGGATTTCTCAGAAGATGCCAGCCACAGATGCTGGCGAAACATCAGGAATAAACTCTTCTAGAACATGGCCACATAGCCTGAAAAACCCACAAAAAACTATTAACTTGAACAGTTTATTGGCAGTTGTTCATTGTTAGACCAGCGTCAGTTGCTTCTTTTAAATTGTTTTATTTTACAGTCAAGAAATGCCATTCAGAAACAAATCCTTCTGTTAACACAAGTTCAACCTAAACAACTTGCTTTAAAAAAGCAGTTTTTAAAAGAATGATTATTATTTAAGCTAGTGACATCAGAACTGCATTTTGCTACTTGATTTTCTGATTTAGCCCAATATTGGTATAGTCCTACACATTGATGCAAAACACAGACACACAAACTAGTTTAAACCCCAAATCCAGGTTTAAAAAGTCCTGTTTTGTTGTCGTTTTGTCTTGTTTTTTAAACTCCTCCCTCCCAACCCTGGAAGGAAGGCCCCCAGTCACCACCCATCTCCAAGGATGATGGTCAGAGCTTGGAAACTTTACCTTTCTGGGCTACATCCGTACTGCAGAAATAATCCAGGTTGACACTGTTTTAACTGCCATGTTGGTTCATAAGAAAAAAAAATACACCATCTATAATATGATATCTTTATAAGAACCAATCAAAAGTCAAACAATGTTTCTAGCATTCTTGGAGCTAATTGAGTCCCATTTTCGGGGAAATGCAGGATATACATCAAGATGATCATGATGATTTTGTCCTTGTAGGTTTCAGTGCATGGTTTGTGTGTTTTATTTGGGTCTTACTCTAGGAGAAAGGTGGCATATAAAATAAATAAATACATAAAATTATGTACCATGCAACTTTAGACAATATAGAAGCAATAATACTGCTGATAATGATGCTTATACAGCATTAATGTGCTGATGACATTGTCCATCCACCTCAGTTCAGACTGCTTTTAATCCTTCCTCACATAGGATGTTCTGCCATAATCAACTAATCAGTTTCCTGCAACAAGATATAGTAATGGTCAGTAGTTTAATTGGTGTTTAAAGAGGACTAGCATAAGCAAATTCATGGAGCATAAGGCCATCGGTGACTACTAGTCACAGTGGTTGTGCATTGCCTCTGTGCTTACCATTAGTATTATGATGAATACCAGTTCCTAAGCAACAAGACTGCCTTCCTGCCTGGCTGGCTGGTGTGGGAAAGAAGATGGTGGGCTAAGAATGTCCTCTCTGCAGTGGCCACTAGCCCTCATAGATGATGGAGCCATAAAGGGCTTCTTTGCACTATCACAAATTAAAGTGGATTCTAAATATACGAAATTCATTTTTTTTTTTAAAAATGCCCATCTAAGATCCAAAACACACTGCAGAAATAATCTAGTTTGAGAACGCTTTAACGGCCTTGGCTCAGTGCTAGGGAATACTGGGAATTGTAGTTTGTAGTGGCACCAGAGCTCTCTGACAGAGAAGGCTAAATGGCTCACAAAACTACAGTTCCCAGGATTCCCTAGCATTGAGCCACAGCAGTCAAAGTGGTGTCAAACTAGATTATTTCTGCAGTGTGTTTTGGACCTAAAATGACCTAAAATTGTCTCTTTTAAATAATAAAACAAAGGGAGACACAGCAAGAGATATGTCATGATTTCACCAGGACCTGGTAGATTTTAGCTCTTGGAGACTATGGGGGAAATTACTTATTGACATTCACAGTTGCTTCCATGGCACAGACGGACCCAATGAAAGAACCTAAAGTCTGCTGAAACCAAGATCCTGGTCTTTTGAAATGGGTTTTTAAAACCTGCCTACATGTGATATGTGGCTGATGAGTTTTATCCGCTGGTATTTTGTATGGAGATGGGGAGCTTTTGACCCTCCAGATGTCTTCAGTGCCATCTTCCAGAAGTTCAAGCTAGCATGGGAAACAGCATGGAATAGTGGGACTTCTAGAAAAACAAATCTTCTCTACCCCTGTTTTAGTCATCTTTGATAGCTTTATTATTGTATCACATTGTTTTTTGTTATTCTCATAAAAGTATTGTGTTGAAAGTTGCATTACAACTTTTGGGAATAAATGAAATCTGACAAGCCAGTTCCTGGACTGGTTTGACTTCTGGAGAGAGGAGAGGAAATATAGCACTGGAATGTAATACTGTTTTTGTTCTTGCCAGGAGTGCTTTTATCTGTACAAGCATCCCCAGGATAGCAGTGCTACAGTGTCCTTGCTCCTGGACAGATCCTGTCACAAGAGGTTAGTGACCATGTGGCAGCTCCCTGCAATGCTTATCAAGAGTGGACAACGTCATATCCATGCAGATGACAAGGATGATGTCTCCCAAAATGCTGCTTCCCCGATGGACAAAGAGTCTGACTCTCAAGAGGAGCCCGTTTCTCCAGAGGTTATGGAGGATCCTCTTTTGGCCATACCTTCCACACTCGCCCCTCCCACAAACTGTTGTATGAGTGGATGCCACAACTGTGTGTGGATTGCATATGCTGAAGAACTGCTGAAGTATTACAAAGATGGTGGAGATGAGGCATTAGCAGCTGTGGAGAAACACATAGAGGATGAGAATATAAAAATGTTCTTAAAGATGGAAATCAAATTCCGTATGAAGAAAGAGTGAAGCATTTTGGATTTGCAGTAACGAAAGACTAAATATCTTTAGCTGGCATAATTACATACCTCACATAGTGGTCTCAGGTCGCAGTAGGCTCACAAGGAAAAGATATCTTAATTATTTATGGCAGAGAAGGAGAACCTTGAGTCCTCCAGATATTGCTGACTTCAGCCCTCAGAAGCACAGCCAATGGTAAGGGATGACGGAAGATGGAGTGGGAACTTTTCACCCACCAGATATTTTGAACTACAGCTTCCACAATCTTTTATTATCAGTAGTGCTGGCTAGGTTTTCTGGGCACTGAGGTCCAAAATATTGGAAGGGCCAAAGATCTCCTACCTTTGATATATTGTCATTCTGAAGGCGACAGTGTTGTTTTATTTATTAGTTCTAGAGTTCTCAAGCTTATTGCTGTAATGCACTGATGAGGGCCATAACATATACTTTTTATCCTACTGTGCTATTATTAACTGTACTGTTTTAAGAAATTTTTTTTTGCCCTGAGGCATTTTGGTCTCATGGAAGGGGATAAGTTATTGCTAAGAAGTCCTGATTTGAGTGGAGCAATCAAAGTCAGGTCAGTTCTTCCAGAGCTGCATATTTATTAATTAAAATTATATCCTGACTTTTTTCAGGAGAATATGTAGTACTGTCAATGGCACTCCCAGGAGATTTCCTATCCAGGTACTGAACAGACCCAAGCCTGCTAAGCTTCAGGAAGATAGTTGTATCATGTGCCTTTGGACAACAACAAATTCAGTAGAGAAAGAGAAACATTCCTGTGCCAAAGTTCAGTGCATATCTATTTGGGCACAAGTCCATTTGAACTGTGCCAGTCACTTCTGAGTAAACATGAAGAGATCACACTGTAGCTGAGTCAGTTACTTGGTCCTATTAGCCTAGAGCAGGCATGTGAGGGCCTTCTGGAAGTTGAGTTTCATGACTGAGCAGAGATCTGAATCTGAGTTTCCTACATCTTAACTACTGTGCTAACTGGCAAAAATGACAAATCTGTGCCCTGAAGAGCTTACCATCAAAGTGGTTCTATTTATAAACATCTGCATGTTATTTATAATAAAAATAAATAATACCATACTTGTTTCTCATCACTGAATTTCCAGTAAGTCTTTAAAAAATAGCAATATTTCTATATTATAATGGGAAAAGCTAAGAGATGCAAAAGCTACTAGGCCTGAGAGTGGATTTAGAACACCAATAGGACCATCAATATGATATTTATATTGCACTTTGGACTGTTCAAAGCATTTAGCTCTTTGGACTGTTCAAACATGTATCATACATTGTTTCAGTAATGCTTAGTCTACATTATAATATAAACCAAGGATGGGATATAGAAATGAATAGCTTCCAGTGTTCTCTGCTTTCTCCCAGAGATGACTGGGAAAGCTGGAGGCAGATTATGTTCTTGCATCAAATGTGCTGGCAACATTTGTACAGGTGCCCCGTAGAACTGAAGGGCTTCTGCTAACTTCTGGGGGATAAAGAGAAATAATACTAAATGTGTACCCCTTTAGCCTGAAAGCAGAACTTGGGGCTGTTTCTTGTTTGTACTACAATTTACAGAATCCCTTAGCCAGTATGACCACTAGCTATGCTGGCTGGAGATTTCTGGAAGTTGTAGCTCAAAAAAAGCTAACCCTTTTCCCAGTGTGGCCCAAAAAAGAATCAGATGCCAAAAACCAAATGGATGGATGGATGGATGGATGGGGAGGTCCTTTTAGTGCAACACAAGGAGAGCAGGATGGAGATCTTGTGGCAGAAATGCCAACTAACTGGGGAGGTGGGGGGATTGACTAGGCTGGTTTTTGCCTTTTAGCAGAGGGATAGGGAAAATGTAGCCTCCCAGATATTGCTGGATTATAGCTCCCAGCATTCCTAGTCAATTCAACTTTGGGAGTTTCAATTTAACATTATCTTTTCCATCCCTGCTTTAGCAACAACGTGATCATCAGACATCAGCAGGTGAAATTTGTTACCAAAAACACAGAGGCATTGTCGCCTCCCTTTATCTGTCTCGGTCATGCTGCTGTTGAAATTACCACTTGAAAAGTTGGCAAGACTACTGGATCCAGGAAATATACAAAGAGCAAAAGGCAAAGTTAATAATAAATAATAGTAAATCTGAGGAATTAGAAATAAAACGAGGTACAAGACAAGGCTGCCCTTTATCACCATCGCTATTTATTTTTGTATTGGAAATGTTAAATAATAGGATAAGATTGGAGGAACGGATTCAAGGTTTGAAAATTAAGAAAACGGAGTATAAAATGAGGTTATTCGCCGATGATGTGGTTTATATTCTGGAAAACCCCTGTAATAGTATCGAAACCCTAATTAGTCTTGTACAAGAATTTGAAAAAGCTTCTGGTCTTAAGGTGAATAAGGACAAAACCAATATGCTGACGAAAAATATGGACAACGCAGCCATCAAGTACTTGGAAGAACATTCGGGGTTCAAAATAGGGAAAAAAGTGAAGTACTTGGGAATAACTATAACCAATAGAAACACAGACTTATTTCACAACAATTACGAAGAAATGTGGAGGAACATTAAACAAGATCTTGTTAAATGGAGGAATATTGAACTATCTCTTTTGGGGAAGATAGCGGTTATTCAAATGAGTGTGCTTCCTAAAATTTTGTTTATGTTCCAAACCATTCCGATTTTACATTCCTTTAAACCTCTAGATATGTGGCAAAATGACATAATGAAATTTATTTGGAACAAAAAGAAGGCTAGAATTGGAAAGAAAATAATGTGTGATGAGAAAGGTAGAGGGGGTCTGGGACTACCAAATTTGAAAATTTATTATTACGCATCCGTATTGTTGTGGTTAATGGAATGGATCTTACTAGAAAATGAGTACATATTAAATCTAGAAGGAGATGGATTAAGATTTGGATTTCATGGTTATTTATTTTACAATAAAGACAAAATACATAAAGAATGTAAAAATCACATTATTATCAGATCAATGTTAAAGGTGTGGGATAAATTAAAATTGAGACTGTGTAATCAAATTGTCCATAGTTGCTCTCCACACGAAGCTCTATTTGGGAGGGAAGGTATACCAAAGAAAAAATGGTTAAGATATGCAGATCTTATTAATATAACAAAGAATTTGACAGAATTTAAAACAATGGAAGAGTTACAAAGCTCAGGCATTTCATGTCATTGGTATCTGTACTTGCAACTAAAAGAAAGATGGAAAATTGATAAGCAACAGCCAGGTATTTGTAACAAGAGAAATGAATGGGAAGAGATAATGGGGAAAGGAAAGAAGAATGCTATTACTAAATTTTATAAAATGATTTTGAGTTGGGATACGGAGGAGGAGGTGATTAGACGAAGCATGATCCTATGGGCACAGAACGTAGGCCATAGTATAGCATATAAAAAATGGGAGAATATTTGGACTAAAGGCCTTAAATATACTAGTAATCAGAACTTAAAGGAAAACATATACAAAATGACATATAGATGGCATCTCTCCCCACAGAGAATTTCCTTAATGTTTAAAGGTAGCAAACCAGACTGTTGGAAGTGTCTTAAAGCGATAGGATCTTATTACCACGTATGGTGGACATGTACTATGGCAAAGAAATATTGGCTAAAAGTACATAATATTATAATTAAAGAGTTAAACATCCAAATTTCCTTTCTCCCAGAAACATATCTACTTGGCATGATTGACTCAGAATTGCAGAAACAACATGGTAAATTAATTTTTTATCTTCTTACATGTGCAAGGATTGTGTACGCTACTTTTTGGAAATCAGACCAGATCCCATCCATGGAAAAATGGCTAATGAAAGTATTTGAAATGGCAGAAATGGATAAGATGACCTGTTGGATGAGGGAAAAAAATGAAGAATTTACTAAAAAAGAGTGGGAACCTTTTTATACATTCATAGAAAGAAAATGGAAAAATACTCTGGTCCTAAGATAATCGTATAATATCAAATTTAGTAGGTGGTGAGAAACAAAATGTAATAGTTTAGGAAATTAGATCTTAATTTGAACTCAAGTCTTCAATTCATAAACGTATATAGTGCAATGTAACCGAACTCTCCTACAATTTAATTTAAAGAGAAGACCATTAAGAATCAAATACTAAAGGGTATGCTTCATATATTTTGTATTATTATATGTTCATATGGATTTACTTGCTTGAATTAAATTACAGGGTAAAAGACTGTTCAAAGACTTCTAGGATAAGAAATTTATGACTGTAAATTGGATTGAACTACTTGTGAACTTAGCGAAGGAAACATTTAAGCTACAAGTAAGATAAAAACAATGGAAAATTGACACATTGTATAGAAACTCAAACAGTTGGAAGGTATAGTTTATGTTAACTGTGTTTTAGTAATGTTTAATGTAGCGAGGAGGGGAGTGAGGAATAAACTGTCTAGGTATGTGGATGTCAAATGTATTGTTATTGTAATTATATGTGGTCTTTGTCTTTGTAATTGTTTTTCTTTGTACTTGTCAAATATTTTCAAAATATCAATAATAAAAAAAAAAAAAGAAAAGAAAAGTTGGCAAGACTAGAGAGAAGAAATAATCTATTTGGCTGTAAATTAAAGGTTAAACTACCTTTTTTCTCCTCTTTAAAATTACTGGAACTGTTTCAAAGCTTGGTAGAGAACTTGTTTCAAAGCTTGGTACAAAACTTGTGCACAGCGTTGTATAAGTTGAGTTTCCCTTATCCAGAAATCTGAAAACCACAATATTTCAAAAACCAAAACTTTTTTCATGGGTGGCCGAGATAGTGACAGCTTTGTTTTCTGTTGGTTCAAAGCAGAAAACTTGGTTTTATCCACAAAATTATTTAAAATATCATATAAAATTACTTTCAGGCCATATGTGTGTGAATAGGAAACATGAATGAATTTTAATATGCAAAGGAATCTTGTAGCAGCTTTGAGACTAAAAGAAAGAAGCTGGTAGCATGAACTTTCATGGACTTGAGCCTACTTCCTTTGATGCATCTCTCAGACTAACACAGCTATGTCTTTTAATAAATGAATTTTGTGTATAAACTTGGGTCCCATCTCCAAGATATTTCATTATGTACGTATATGCAAATACAAGTATTTCAAAATCCAAAAAAAATAAAAAATTCCAAAACACCTCTAGGCCTAAGCATTTTGAATAAGGGACACTCAATTTGTATTCCCTCTGAGCTCTTATAGAAATGCAAGTGACTATCCATATCCTTTGCTGCCTGCTAGAACAATAGATCCATTTCTAACCCTTTGCTCTAAGCAATTCTGAGACACTCTAATCTCAGGTCACTTTAATGGAACTGCTGAATCTTCTGTTAATTACAGCTATCAATATTTCAGCAAATAGGATTAAGCTATCCTAGTTATGTGTTGAATGTACCTAGGTTGATGACTTTGTGTATGGAAGAAATATTTAACATTTGCTTGTTTTATCTGGTTCTATATAAAACTGGTGTACAAAATTTTGTAGCTAGGGATGTTAAAAACAACTGAAAAAATTGAATAGCTGGTGATTAAAGGGAAGTGGTGTGTACTTCATCTCAAACCCTTCTGGGCTACCTCAAGAAGTCCAACTGCTGGCCATAACTTCCTACAGTTATCCCAACAGATCACTGCACATCTTTCTAGACATCTTTTTATTTCACAGACATGCACTGGCACTATATTTCTGTGCTGGGTGCTTCTCCCTTCTTTACACTGAGCCTTTCGTATGTACAGCTGCTTTTGCTTTAATGTGAGCTGGGTACAGTGTAGATATAAATGTGTATACAGTAGAGTGAGGTTATAACAGTTTTAGAGTATTATATTGTAATATTTTTTTAAGAAACCTGTGCTACTTAAAGCACTTACAGTTACAGGTGTATTATGATGTGAGCTTTCACAGACAAGTCTACTTCATCAGATTCAGGAAGTTTTATCCCAAGCTGTCATGCATACATGCACATGCTGATGGAAACTGTAAGCAATTAAGGCAAGCAGCCAAGAGAGTTAGTTTAAGGGTGACCACTCACAAGGTAGTATTGATAACATAAATATCCAGGCCTTGCTTAGCTAATTAATACTAACAATAACCTGATGCAGGACATGGATCATGTAATAAAAACCTGTTATCTCAATTCAGGCCACAGATGAATGAACAGAATTTCTCAATAAATTGTAATTCGTCAGTTTTCATGCTACAGTTGCTTTTTGAAGTTAATTTGTTCCAGAAGGGGCGTTTTAAGGTCAGTAGCAGAGTATCTTTGGATGCTGAAATGTTCCTCTATTTTTGACTAACACGGCTACCCCTGTGGAAATTGTTGACCCAGGAGTATTCAGCCCTTCAAACTACACAGGACTTCATAAGTCACACATAGCGATATTAAAAATAGCAGTTGTATTAGTCTCTTGCAGCATAAAAGCAAGTCAGTGAGAGGAAGCAGGGCAGGCGAAGGCATGTAGCAGTACCTTGAAGACTAATTGGTTTTTTAGCGTAAGCTTTAGTGGATATAAACCTACTTCCTCAGGCACTCTGTACTATATCTGAAGAAGTGGTTTTATGTCCATGAAAGATCATGCTAAAATAAAAACCAGTTAGTATTTAAAAGGCTACTTCATTCCTTTTCCCCTCCTTTCTTACTTTGTATAGCGATACAACACTGTGAAAATGAAACTTTCTATAGGTTCTAGAAACAACAGAGACAGATGTTTAACCTATTACAGTAATGTTGAAATATTTTCCCCATATTTATACTCCAAAGCCCTTCACTGATCCTGGATACATAGATAATAAACAATATACCTATCGTTGAAAATGACATTGGATTAAAAACAAGTCATAATCCTATTATGAAAAGCACAATAAATCTAGCAAGCCCTTTCTAGCTTTCAGAGCTTCTGCAAGTGACACTGGTCGTTGTTAAGGGGTGCGACTGTTACATACGAGTGAATTACCTATATCTGGTAAGTAAAAATTTCCTTAAGTTTTTACTAGGCTTATCATTCATAGTTTTATTCCACAACTACTTAGATTTTACTCTCACCTGGGTCCATGTGGGGCTGTGTCCCCAAAAGGTTATAACTGGTTCCAGGAAGGCTCTTATACATGCAAAGGATCATGTGTTTTATATAAATGCTTGCTCAGCCATGTAAAGTCACCAGCTAGCTCTGGACCATCTCTCAGTGAACCTCTCTTATATGGTTGCTGTTAGGCTAGTTTAATTGAACCCAATGGGCCTGCCAATTGAAAATATGTTTTAGCTTTGGGCTGCAAAAATTATATAGTTATTTATAGCCTGAGAAAAATTAAGACAGTAACTAAAACAATGACATTAATGGATCCTGGAGCATAGAAGACATGATTCATTTAAAAGAATCAGTAATGAGTTTAATTGAAGCACGTGTTTAACAGTATTTGTAATAGAGCTAAACCATGATTTTAAAAATGTCTTGTGTTTTTAAGTAACACAAAGCAAAGTTCTCAAAATGACAATTATGGGGAGAAAGCGATCTTTATTTCAATTGCCAGAAAGCCTGGGGTATCTTATTTCCTGGTCTGTGTGTTTCAAGCTGAAGGGCGTGAGCACTGCTGAGTCTGAGAACAATAGTTCTGACCTTTTCATAAAGGAAGATGCAGCAATGGCACCCTCAGTTCTTTCCAGTGTTAATCCTGTAAGCAAGGATACCTATTAGCAAAAGATTTCATAGAGGTGAAGAATATATGGAAGGGGAGGCTAATCAGATTAACCTATGTCTATGGATCAGAATGTGAAAATAAGAAATATGGTACTGGATCACATCAATAATCCATTTATTAGATCTCAGTGTGTTAGCTGGATCTCAGCCAGAAACAGATGTAGTGTTTCCCAGTAGGCCCAATCTGCTGTGGGCAAGTCTCCACAAAAACTAATTCAGTTGTGTAGTTGCCCATTGAGGTTGCGTCCCCTGTGCCCATTTTGTCTATTTTGTGATGCATGCTACCCCCATTCCCTGTTTGTGCGCCAGAGTACAAATAGTTTACAGGCAAATTTTGTATGGAGTTGTCCTAAACAACATACCAGTAGTTCTTGCATCTCTGTGCATACTGTTTGTCTCATTCTCATTTCTAAATAATGAAAGCTGAAACTGAAAGGATCGTGCAAATGTTGGTACGGTAGGAAAGGGTTTGCAAAAAGAGCCACACTTTAGGGGGGGAAACCAACACAACAAGGAAAACAACCACCACCACCAGATACCTTCTGGATGTAAAGTTGCTATCTTTGATTAAATCTGGAAATTATCTTCTATAATTTCATATAGAAGATTTGTCTTCTCTGAAACTGGAATATTCCTGTTTTGATCTCTTCTGATCATTGAAATATATCCTTAGAAATATAGGATCAGAGTCCAGCAGATGCCACCTTTCCTCTGAGCCCTGTGCTCTGATTTTTTCTGTCTTTCTCTCTCTTAGTTCCCCCCCCCCCTAACAGATTAAAGAACAAGCAGGGTTTGCCAAGGAGACATTTCCTCATTGCAGCCATGAGCCTGGAGCCTCCCAAACCAGAGATCAAGTCAGCCACCAAAGTGACTGGAGGGCCCATCACCCCTAGGAAAGGACCTGCCAAATTCAAACAGAGGCAAACTCGGCAGTTCAAGAGCAAGCCACCAAAGAAGGGCATCCAAGGGTGAGAGATGAAAAGCTCCTTAGGAGGAGTGTTTTGATTCCACCTTCCTCTGGAACCAGCTATAGGCTTGCCATATCCCGCCTGGGGGCGGGACTTTCCCAGTTTGGGGCGGGGCCACACAGTCCCGCCCCAGTTTAGCCCCTCCCCCAAGACCTCCCCCCCCAGCAAGGCCCTGGAGGCAGCTCCAGCCCTCCCTCCCCATGGCTGTGTGCCACCCTCCCCGCCTCCCTGCCTGGCTTAGCCTAGCGAGCAGGGCTTCAAGACATCTGCCACTCAGAGCTATTGCCAGCCCACTTGGTATATATGTCTTGCAAAAGGCCTGACCTTCCAGGTTACAGTGAGCAAAGAAAAAAAGGCCATCAATCGTTCCTGTTTCCCTGGGAGCCTAAATGCCTCATCTTTTCAATGTCTACCAGGTCAGTATTCTTGTAATTCTTTATCACAGGATCGTTTTTGAGGCCCTAAACACCTTTCCTTGTAATATGCAAATTTCTCCCGAAGCTGACCAATGGGAAAGAAGCAATCAGCCCTCCTCCCCTTGGGTTGGTTTTCAATGGCTTGGAAGGAAGAGATTTTGCCTTGCTTGTAAATAGGAAGGGCTTTAGGGTAGCAAAAGGCTGAAGAAATAGTTTGACCCCCCCTTAAACATCCATGGCTCAGTGCTATGGGATTCTGGGAATTGTAGTTTCTTGACAAAAGGAAGCTGAATGGTCCACAGAGGAGGCAGGGGCAGAGCCTCTTGCCAGCAGTCTTCAGTGGAAGAGAGGAGGCTGATGGTCCTGGCCACTTCCCTTGGCTCCCTTCCTCCTCCTCCTCCTCCAGCTTCTCATTCACTCTCCCTGGCTTTTCTCCCCCCCCCCCCCCCCCTCTGCACTTTGAGACCCCTTTAACTGCCAAAGCTCAATGCTCTGGAATTCTGGTGTCTGTGAGGCATTTGGCCTTCTCTGTCAGAGAGCTCTGGTGCCACAATAAACTACAATTCCCAGGATTCCATAGCACTGAGCCCTGGCAGTCCAAGCAGTGTGTTTTGGACACAGAGATCCTCCAAATGAATCCAGTCCCTAGCTTTTATATCTCTCACACACACTGCAGGAATAATAACCCACTTTGAGACTGCTTTAACTCAGTGCTAGGGAATCCTGGGAATGCTAGTGTTTGGGAGACATTGAGACTTCTCTGTCAGTGATGGCTCTGAGGCCACAATAGACTACAATTCCCAGGATTCCCCAGCACTGAGCAGTCTCAAACTGGACCATTTCCTCAGTGTGGATGCAACTGGTGAGGCATTCTGGGCACTGCAGTTCAACTACGTTTGGAGGGTTATGGGACTCCCTGTCAGAGATAGCTCTGGGGCCACAATGTACTACAATTCCCAGCATTCCCCAGCACTAACCCAGGACAGTTAAGTCACTCTCAAACTGGATTATTTCCTCAGTGTGGATGCAATTTTGGTGAGGAACTCTGGGCATTTCAGTCCAGCATTGTTTTATTTCTGCAGTGTATTTTGGACTAGAGACAAGGTGACCAGGCATCCTCCTCCTTTTCCAGGACATGTCCTCCATTTGGATCATGGCTAAGAAGCATGGATTTATAATTACATGGGTGTTTTTAGCTTTTATTTTTGGCCATGTCCTACATATTTTTGCTTGGGTGCCCTACATTTTGGGGTGAGGGCATTGGTCACCTTGGTCAGAGAGCTTTCCAGGGGTTTAACTGCCATTCTGCTGTGGTGCTGGAACAAACCATAGCATTAAGCCAAGACAGTTAAAGTGGTCTCAAACCAGATTATTTCTCCAGTGTAGATGCAGCCCAAGCCTTTTGCCTCTCTTATGCCTGAGATTTCAAAGCCCAGCCTTGGCACCACAACAAACTACAAATCCCAGGATTCCATAGGATGGAGTGATGAGAGTGAAAGCAGTGTGGCAGCAGCCTAAGTGTGCTTAATGCAGTTCTTAACATGGTGCACCTCTGGCCTACAGAGTCTCACAAGACTTTTTTGTTTAACAACTTGTACCCATTAACTCCATTTTATGTCTCCTTTATTTAGTGGGGAGGAATACAGAGAAAACAAGTCAAAATGAAGGAAAACCAAAGTCCCTTGACCAAAGGGTTTGGTTGTGGAATAAGCCTCTGAAATATGCAAGAGGCAATGTTAAAATAAAGCCATGTTCAATGCTCAAATGTGCTGTTTGAAATGGGGAGAGGGGGGTGGCCAGAAAGGGAAGTACATTTCCGTGATCTGTCTACGAATAATGTCAAAATGTCCTCCATTTTGATCATGCCTAAGAAACATGCATTTATATTAACATTTCAAAAAAAGCCTCAAATTTTTTGCGTGTCCTCCATTTTTATAAAATGTGTCCTACATTTGAAAATGTTGTCCTGCATTTGTCCTACATTTGTCCCGGTTTGGAGGTCCTCACTTATGGCAACCCTAGCTATACGTCACTTTATCCATCACTGCTACAGCCAAATCCCTGCCAGTCCAGCAGCTTCTTTCATGGAAACCTTTCAGGCCCAGAGCTCTATATGCAATGAGCAGCTTTAGAGGACCTTTATAAGGGCTGGAAAAGTTAGCTTGGCCAGATACGCTAATCCAGCCTCGTGAGTTTCTGCTCCCATGTATAATATTAACTTCCAACAGTGATTGTCCTGAGACATAGTAGGCCCTTCAGTGAAGCAACAAAAATTCCCCTTGAACCACCTACATGAGTCTCTATCAGAGGTTTTATTTCTCCTGGCTAGAGTGATGATCCCAAGTCAAGTGATGAAAATCTAGAAATTTAATAGAATACACATTCTCATTCTCTCTCCCGTTCTCTCACTCTGCAGATTTGGTGATGACATCCCTGGCATGGAAGGCTTGGGGACAGGTATGAAAGATTGTATTTTTATTTCTTTATTAAAGTATTTATATCCCACACTGTGTCCAAGGATGTCAGCGTGGATTTATGAATTTCAAGCAGTTTAAATCAGTAAGAATACAGTCATCCCTTGGTATCTGTGGACTTGCCATCTGTGGTTTCAGGCTGCCACTGGGGACAACAAGGGCTGTCCTTAATGGTGGCATGTCCACGTGCACACACCACCATTGAAGTCCTGTTGTTCCTAATGGTGGCACAGCCACATGCATGTGCCACAATTGGGGACAATGGAGCTCAAGCATCTGCAGATTTTGGTATCCATGGGGAGTCCAGAATGTATCCCTGCGGATACTAAGGGCTGACTGTCATCTAAAAGACTAAACTTCAGAGACATGGTTGTGTTAGTCTGGAATATCAGTATGCAAAAGGATCTTATTGAGCAAAAGAAGACATAGTCTACGTCCTCAAATGTAAAGACTAAAAGCATATATTAAACCATTTAACACTAAAACCAAACAATGTAAAATTATTTTAAATTGTTTTAACTGATCTCTGAACACATGTACACATATGGATAAAATCAATTAGGTCCCAAAGGTTCTAATAAAAAGCCATGTTTTGATTACTACTATCCATCTATCTAGTACATGTGTGAATTTATCCTATTAGTGAAAGATCTGCCATGACAGGTCTCAGCAAGAGCAAGTTTCTTGCAACTTTCCTCTTTCAGCACTGCCAAATCTGAATTCCATCATCTTAGCTTGGGTCCTTGTCAAGTGTAATTCCTTCTCACATGTAGCACTGTGTGAAACAGGAGTAAGGGACTAAACCAAAAAAATGGCACTCCAGTGTGCATGCTTCCTCAGTATAGCTTAGGCATTTGCATGAAGTAAAAATGATGCTACTTTTTAAAATGTTATGCTAATTCTTCACAAAATTGAAAGAATGCCCAGGATATTCTTTTTCCGTGATTGAATGACAACCTTCAATATGTGTAAATACAAAAGAGAATCTTTGTTCTCAGGCTCTCTGGGTGACATGTAAATGGCTGACCTACCTCAGCCTGTCTTGTTTCCCAAATGGCCTTGTTTGATTAACTGTGGGTTGTTTCTTGGCCTTCAACTTTCTGAACAGCCATGTCAAACTACAATTCTTTCCACTGTTTGGTAGTCTCTTTCTCTCTAACACATATGAAGTGGTTACTCAGAATTGGTTCTATTTATGATTATAATACTGTACCCTGTAATTGCTCACTGTACCAATTGTCAGAATAGGCTTTGAGGCTGAGTCCAGCTCAGCAGTGTGATGACTTTTAGCAATAAGCATCTATGAGGTACTTTGATGCTAGTCTCTCTCTCTCTCTCTTTCAGATATCACTGTGATCTGTCCATGGGAAGCCTTCAGCCACCTGGAGCTCCATGAGCTTGCACAATATGGTATCATCTAATTACAGAGAGGCCATAAATGGGGCTGCATATATAGATATATGCTTACTCTTCAGTAGGTTTTGCAAACCTGCAAAATAATCCTCCCAATAGTAATCAGCTCAACTCCAAGAAATTGCTAAAATTAAAAGAAAGTCCAAATAAACAAGGAGTAGGTTTGATTTTATACTGTATTTCCTGTAATCAACTCCTCTTCTGCTTTCAGTAAAAGTTTTCAAAAAGACACTTGTAAGACTGAGTCTTTTTGCATGTACAATGGTTCCATCATTTTACTGTGTCTATCTCTTTGTTCTTATCTATGACCTGAGCAATAAAAGGTATAAAACATGATTTCAAACAATGGATGATTTCAAACACAGAAAGCTATTCTTAAAATTCCTTAAGCTAAAGCAGAGAAATATGTGGGCAAGGAGTGAAGGTTTGGGACTAGGTCTAAAATCAATTCTTGTAGTAGCAACAAGGTGACTTTAGATTCAGAGGATGATAGGACAGGAATGATGAAGTGGAAAGCAGTAAGGTTGAAAATATGAAGATATCCCTCCTACATGGATAGAAAATAAATAGTTTTCTATAGAAAGGCTGTGGCATAGCCATGGGAATTTTCATGAATAGATTTTCATAGAAGTTAAGTGGGCACATGTGGATTGGATGATTTCTTGGGATTTTAGCCATTCCTGAAGACTTACCAAAAAACACCACAAATATAAATTGAATTGAAGAGAAACTGACAGCACAATTCCATACATGTTTGCTCTATAGCAGTGCTTCTCAATTATTTTCTGTCATGCCCCCCCCCCCTAGGAAGAGGAAAACATTTCGCGCCCCCCGCGCGACTGTAAATAGTATCATCTGTCTATAAAATTGTTATAAGTACACCTCTACATAACACTGTATCCTGAGCCTCGCGCCCCCCCTGGGGGGCCTGCCCCACTATTTGAGAAGTACTGCTCTATAGGAATTCCCACTGGATTCCACTGGCCTTATTTCAAGTAATTTAGTACAGAATTGCAATCTGAATTCCTCCTTGTTGCTCAGATATGTCAATGTGAATTGAAATCCACTGAGCAATATCTGTTCATTTCCAACATTTTTTTGATTCTCCAGTACATAAGAAAACTCAAAAGGTGAAGCAGCGTGTTTCTGTACACAGAGTTCACACCCTCCACAAAATCTGTCCTCTTTCACATCTTCCTTGATTGTTAGGCTTAGGCCATGTTCCCACTGTGATTTAAAGCAAATTGCTGATCGAGTTATATGAATGTCGTTCCCATTTGAAACTGGTTCTGAAAAAAATCGCTCTTTCCTGACACTAGTTTTTTGGCAGTTTTTTTTAAATTGATTCTAAAGTGTGTTCAACAAATGGGAACGACAGATCTGAATCGCATCATTCTGGAGGGGAGGGACTAATGGAAGAGGGGTGTTCATCATCCCTCCTCAGTTTTTGGTAGATCCACCATTGCCCCCCCACTAGGGATGCCATATCCCGACTGGGGGCGGGACTTTCCCATTTTTTGCCTCCTGGGACGGTCCCGTCCCGTTTTTGCCCCTCCCCTGGGTTTGCCCTGGGTTGAGTTGGTCCCTGCCGCCGCCGTTGTGGCTACTGCCGCAGCAGCAGCAGCAGCTACAGCCGCTCTGCAGCTATTGCTGCCGACTGCCAGTCTGCCACCAATGTGGCCACTCTTGCGGCCGCTCCTGCTGTGGCCTTTGCAGCTCTCCGGCGCTTCCATTTTGCGCCCTGGGCTGCATTGCAAGCTCTTCCGTGGCCGTGTGCAGGGCTGAGCAGGGGCTCCTGCTCTTCAGGCTGGCTGGCCAATAGCTGGACAGCCTGCCCCTGCTGCAGGAGCCTGTGAAAGCTAGCAGGGGGCGGGGCTGTTCCAGCTCCACTCTCCCATTGGCCAGCCAGTCTCCAGAGGAGGAGCTTCTCTTCTTCCCCGCGCGGGCCCAAGGCTGAGCAGCATGGAGAGGCTTTACCAACAAGGTGCTTCCTCTTTCTTTTTTCACCCCCTTTCTCTTGTTCTTTCTTTTCCTCCTCCTCCTATTCTTTTTCTTCTCCTCTTCCTCTTCCCCCTCCTCCTCTTTTTATCTTTTTCCCTATTCTTCTTTTTCCTCCTTTCCTTCTTTCTCCTCCTACCCCCTTCCGCCTCTGCTGCTGCTGTTGTTGTTGTGTGTGCCCAACTCCCTCCTTGGCCAGGCCTGCATTTCCCAACAAGAGGGAAGCCAGGACTCGTGAGGGTCATGTGGGGGGAGGCTGAGAGGGAGGCACCAGGCAAAAGGGAGCCCAGGAGGGAGGAAGGGATGGGAGTGGCACCATCATGCTGCATCCACACTGGAGAAATAACCCAGTTTGGCTGGCAATGCTTTAACTCTTTTCTGACTCGAGGCTGTGGAATTCTGGGGGCTGGAGTGTGCTGTGGGGACCAGAACTCAAGGCCTTCATCACTTTTAACAGTGATAGTGATGATCATGAAGATGGTGATATTGATATTAGCCAGCTTCTGAGGCATGCGCTCACTGTTTGTTCATAAACCTCTGAAATATGCAAGAGGCAATGTTAAATAAAGCCATGTTCAATGCCCAAATGTGTGTCCTGTGTTTTTGGAATGGAGGGGGGTGGTTTGGGCAGAAAGGGAAGTACATTTCTGCCATCTGTCTAGGAATATATGCCAAAATGTCCTCCATTTTGATCATGCCTAAGAAACATGCATTTATATTAACATATTTTTAAAAATCATCAAATTTTTTCGCGTGTCCTCCATTTTTAAAAAGTGTGCCCTACATTTGAAAATGTTGTCCTACATTTGTCCCGGTTTGGAGGTCCTGACTTATGGCAACCCTACCCCCCACCCATCTCAGCTCTGTCTTTGTGCTTGTGGTGTAACCTATGGGCGCATGATTTTTAAAAAAAAATTGACAGAAGATTTGATTAATTGATTTTGCAACTACTTGCAATTACTCAGGTGGCAATCCAAGCAGTAGTTGCAAAACTAATGAATTGAATCTTCTATCAAATTTTTTAAAAAATATATAGTTCCCAAGCTGGGCTGCTGCTTACATCACTGATGACACGCAGATGATTGACATGCATTTTGAAGTGGCGCAAACTAGTGGGGATGACAATCATGCTAAAAAAGAAGCGATTACAAGGGGATAATGAAAAGATCTGCTTTCATGGGTACGATGGACCTTTTGGAATTGATTCACTGACACAGAGCTAAGGCAAATCACCAACTGTTTTAAATGTAAGTGGGAATGGGGCCTTAGATTGGAATAGCCCAACACGGCGGCTGCTGCCCTTTCTTATGCTGCCTCTGCCTCCTTTTGCACTGGTCCATCTCTTCTGAGCCAATGTAGGCACAATGAGACAATACAGAGTCTAGACTGAGTCCCAAAGAGAGAGTTTATTTATTTAGAGGCTCTCAGAGCAGTTTACAGATTGCTAATTTGACAGTTCCCTGCCCTCAGGTTTACAATCTAAAAATACATGACACAAAAGAAGAAGGGAATGGCAGTGGGGAAGGGGACACTGGCAGTTATTCTCTCCTTCCAAGGTCACAGCAGCTGGAATGAAGGGAGGATTCTCCAAGCAAGATGTGAAGGAAGATAGAATACACACCCTCTTACTTCCAGGGCAAGTTGTGTTCTGCCTTCCTTTATATGTAGCATGCTAGGAGGAGATGAAAGAAAGGGAGATAGATTGCCTCCTCCCCATCTTGTTTTTGTGCTATGATAGCAACAGTAGAAAGTGTCATAATATCATTTTCCTTTCAATGCAAAATGTTGCCTAAGAAATTTGCTCCCAAACAGCCAGTGCTAGATGTTAGAGTGTGATGCAGCTAGGCTTGCCATATCCCGCCAGGGGGCGGGACTTTCCCGGTTTGGGGCAGGTCCGCACGGTCCCACCCCGGTTTGGCCCCGCCCCCGGGACACACACCACCCACGTGACGGACACCAGGCAGGGCAAGGAGCCTCGCCTCCGTTCCCTGCTTGGCCTCCTCCGCTGGCGAGGGAGGCGGCCTGGCTCTGCTCCCTCCTTCCCGGCCTCTCTGGAGGCTTGGGCCTCCACAGAGGCCAGGAAAGGGAGTGGGGGCTGCCCGCGATCGCGCCGATCGCGCCTATCGCGGGTGCTCTCCTTCCTCCTTCCCGGCCTCTATAGAGGCCCAAGCCTCCACAGAGGCCAGGGAAGGGAGTGGGGGCCGCCCGCGATCGCGGCGATCGCAGCAATCGCGGGCACTCTCCTCCCTCCTTCCCGGCCTCTATGGAGGCCCAAGCCTCCACAGAGGCCAGGGAAGGGAGTGGGGGCCGCCCGCGATTACGCAGATCGCGGGCGCTCTCCTCCCTCCTTCCCGGCCTCTATGGAGGCCCAAGCCTCCACAGAGGCCAGGGAAGGGAGTGGGGGCCGGGAGGAGGCTGCTTCCCACCGCGGTGATCACCGTGATGAGGAGCAGCCCTTGCATCCTTCCCGGCCTGAGAGAAGGCCAAGGCTTCCTCCCAAGCCGGGAAGGAGCAGGAGGATAAGGTTTTAAAATGTAGGACCTTAAAAAAAAAAAAGTCCTACATTTTAAAGCCTTGTCCTACATTTGTCCCGGTTCGGTGCTCCTCAGTTATGGCAACCCTAGATGCAGCCATTTACTGGAATGCCTTAAGAAATACAGGGCAGCAGTTTTTATTCCTGACAAGATGCAGGTACTGTTACTACGTAGCATACCATAGAAAGGGCTATGTGAGCCAAGAGCTATTGACTGAGTGTCCAGCATATGAAAGAAGCAGAGTACATTGCTATAATGTATAATTAATGAAAAGCAAGAAGCCATCATTGGAGCAAGAAGAGTGGCATATGGGTATAACTCATCCCTCACACCAAGTGCTAGAAAAGAAGTTCTCATTCTCAAAAGGTTCAACTTTTAAAGGTAAAAGAATAGTTGTGTGAAATCTACAAAATAAAAATAAGTTATTGCTGGAACTGAATGAAGCATATGATGAGAAAAGGAAAGTATGCCTAGAGAAGGCAAGTGAGCATATGGGAAATTACTGGCATGTCTGCACTCTGAATGTCTACATGCCAGTGTGAGTTAAAAAAAAGTCTGCTTTAACATGAAAATATAAAACATACAGTGGATCCAAAACATACTGCAGAAATAATCCAGTTTGAGTCTGCTTTAAGTGCCCTGATTCAATGCTAGGGAATTCTGGAAACTATAGTTGTGTGTGACACATTCAGCCTTCTCTGTCAGATCCCCTGGATTAGGATGCAGCCCCTCTAGAGGGAATCTGATGGAAATTGAATTCTCAAGGGTATATAGTGTATAGAAAGTCCAAATGTGCAGGCCTGATTCTCCTCCCCACATTGCTAGGAGAACTGTTCAACCAGGTTACTAACAGGAGAAAATTTACTCCCTCAGTCCATTCCCAGCCTTTAGATATTTTCCCAGACTCAGATGAATGCAAAATTATCAAAGGTCCAAAGCACACTGCAGAAATAATCCAGTTTGAGTTTGCTTTAAGTGCCTGGGCTCAATGCTAGAGAATTCTGCGAACTATAGTTTTGTGAGACATTCAACCTTCTCTGTCAGATAGCTCTGGTGCCACAATAGACTAAACTTCTCCCTAGCACTGAGCCAGGGCCATTAAAGCAGTTTCAAACTGGATTATTTCTGCAGTGTGTTTTGGACCACAGTAAAAGGCATTTGCAATGATCCACTGTAATAGATAGATAGGTTTGTATCACAGGCTGAAAGGCAAGCAGAGAGGGAAACCAGTGGAATTCCCTTGGGGGAGTAGTTTCATAATTCTTGCTGCCATATGGGCCTTGGGAAGGTGGGGGAGGGAGGCTGATGAAATACACTTTATCTAGCCCCACTTTTCTTGAAGCCATTTTTAGGTGTGAATTTGTTCCTATGCCCAGATCAGAAACTGGCTTTCAAAAAAGATTATGGAAAAGCAGTTTGTAGGGGAGCTGCCTGCATGTAGAGGTTTCTCCCAGCAATCAAGGCCAAGTCACTTCTGTTCTTCAATACCTTCCCTATCTTTGTGGCCATGCCCAGAAGCCCTGAGGGACATTGAATGGAAATGTAGCATTGATGGAAGAGAAAATGGCAGGAAGGAGGGAGCAGGATGAATTCCAGCCAGAGACTGTGAGAAGTATAAGAAAGGGCACAAGCAAGAGGAATTAAAGTGTAAAGGTGCTCTCAGTCCTTCATATCCTACTCTCTGAAATTAATAAGTAAATGATGACAGGAGTCTTGCAGTATTCTGGATTTGCTGTCCTCAAAGGATCAGGTATAAAATCTCCTTTGTGTCTGGTAAGAGGAGAACCAATATGCTCCCTCCCTCCCACTGTCATCGCGGGTTTTAGCAAAGGTAATGCCTGCCAGAAGCTTAGTGGCCAGTAATAAGCTTCCTACTTCAATCAGAATCAGAAACACAAAATAGAATGCAATTGCTCTTGCATGATTATTAAACCATCTGCTCAGCTGGGGAACACAGCCTCCAAGATAGATGGTGCTCTGAGCCACAAACTCCTCCAGGACCAGGGCGCCAAAGCCACACTGGGAATTTGGGATGGTGCCATTTTCCCGTGGATCCAGGCAACAGGAAGCTGGAACACCACAGGCTTGCACACCTGGAGAGCTGCAGTTAAAATACCTGAAAATTAATAAATGAAAATGATCATTTTGTTTATTAGGGCAACATCGAGCTCCTGTCTCACTGCTAAGGTTCCTGCAGCATCCACATGTTTCTTGAGAAACACATCCATAGGACACCTAGAGAGAGAATGGTATCCCAACTAGTAAGGCTACTTTGTCTAAGGATCTCCTGATTTGATAAGGATCTGGAAATACAAAATGAAAAAAACCCATGCATGACCCGTAAGCTTAATGATTATACATAGGCAAGGCATGATGGGATGTTCAAAGTCTGGGGGACTATACCTTCTTCATCACTAACGCCATGGGGCCCGACCTCGATTAAGAAGAAGAACCCTCCCTCCAGTCCATCTGCCTTGGTCCAGGCCTCAGAGGGAGAGAAGAATGCTGGACCTGATCCCCCTCTCACCATTCCCTTTTCCTTTTGTGTCCTGTCTTTTCAGATTGTAAGCCTGAGGGCAGGGAACCCTCTATTATCCCCTCTGTTGTAAGCTACCCAGATTCCCAGTGATTGGGTGGCATATAGATAAATCCTATTATTATTATTATTATTATTATTATTATTATTATTATTATTAAGTGACAGTCATTGCATAGTCAGCTACAACAGTGCCCACAAGGACTCAGGATCATAGAAATTATTGAACATGGGACCTGAGGGGAAGCAGGTGCAAACTTAAACCTCAGGCTGAAGGAAGGAAGTGAACAGCTAAACCAGCAAGACAGTTTCTTACCCAAATGTCCCAGAGCAGTCAATGTAGTGTTTTCCAGCTCAATAGTTTAAGCAACAAAGGGGCAATGCTCCTGGGGATGATTAAACACTGTCTTGCTCCCAACTTCACAAGAACCAGGTCTATATGGCACCAGAGTCTTCACAATATACAGGAGTGAACTGGATCCTATCTCTTCCTTGGAAGCTGAAAGTAACAGGGCTACAAGGGAAGATAGCCATCTGTACTAGCTACTTGTGACGGGAATGCAGTGATGGAGGCATAATGAAGTTATATTTCAAAAGTAATATAATAAGGAAGAGGGAACTTAAATCACTGGTGTAACAAGAAAGGAACCAGAAACTGTTGCTCATTAAACCAGTGAATTTCCCTCTTCCTCATTATATTACTTTTGAAATGTAACTTCATTACGCCTCCATCACTGCATCCCCATCACAAGTAGCTAGTACAGACTACTTTCCCTTGTAACCCTGTTGCTTCCAGTTTGTAATCCTTTACAAGTAGCTGTGTCACTTGGAAAGGGTTACAAGCTGGAAGCAAATGGGAATCGATCTTAAATCTAGAGAAGTGTTTGCAAATGGGTCCTTTACAAGTAATCCTAGGGCTCAACAGACCACCCCGAAAGGGTGGGCTGCAGCCGCCCATTTTTGCAACTGAGGGAGCCCACAGCAACCAAACCCTGCAGGTTCCCTCTGCACCAAAAAGAACCTACTAAAAACAGGTTCTTCTTGGTGCGCATGGCCGCCGCCATAGTGCACCACTGGCGCACTGTTGCGCATCAATGACACAAGCACAGCAGCACGAGGTGCAGACGCTGCACCACACTTGCATCATCATGGTGGCCCCCATGTGGATGGGAGGCCGCCATGATGGCGCCACACCATGCGCTAGAGTTCAGGAGCATGCAGATATTCCACACTCCTGAGCCCTAATTTTGGCCCAGGCCGCTGCAAACCAGCAGTCTGTGCCAGGCCCTGTTACTTATAAAGGGCCTGTTTGCAAACACTTCTATAGATTTATGTCACTCAACTAACAGTTATGTTTTTTTTCCTCAAAAAAAGGAACAGAACAGCAAACATACACAAGTACTCTAATGAGCTGCTTTTAAACAATGTAACAAGTAACAGCAACATATTATTTTCCAAACACTACAACAGTAGTGGTAATTAATTACTTTTACAAAGCAGCTTTCCACATTGTGTTCTTCCATGCTGCTGAACAGGCAATTGCTACTGTTCTAACTGATAGTGCCAATTATCTATGAGCGTGCTTATGCAGTACCTGCTAAAAGCTGCTAAATCTGTTGATGAAATTTGGTTATTCATATAAAATAAGTTAGAAATTATCTAAGACTTCTTTCAAATAAAATCAGGAATACACCATTATGAAGAACAGGTAGCAACATCTAAGAGCAGACATCATACAAAAGGTTCTCCTTAGAGCTGGAACTATTTGCACGCTTCAGGGCTAATCCAGAGAAAATTGCTTATGCTTAAATTATTCACAGCTAATTTGCCCCATGAATGTGAGAGTAATTAGCAGTTTCTGGACTGGGTTTTTTTCCTAATAAAATTCTCACTTTAAATGAAATCAGCTAGGTTTTAATTAATCTAAAATTAGAGCGAGTAAGTAGATTGACACAGATTTGTAGTACCAGATGAAGCTCAAAGAAATATGAACACACCAGTGAACAAAGATAGGCATTAATCTCACCACATTTGCCTCCTGGTCTTTATCAGATTAACTGCAGGTATCCCTGCAAGAGATTTGAAGAGTTTCTAACCTCCTTTTTGGGCAGGGTTCTGGAGCATGTGATGGCCTCCCAACTCCAGGAGTTCTTGTATAGAATGGATTATCTAGATCCTTTTGAATCTGGCTTCAAGTCTGACTCTGGGACTAAAACAAGTTTGGTCACCTTGGTGGATGACCTATATAAGGAACTGGACAGGAGAATTGAGTTCTTGTTGGTTTGGCTGGACCTTTCAGAGGCTTTCCCAATACTATCAACCATGGTATCCTTAAGTTCTGTACCAGTTTGGAACAACTTGGAGGCACAGTTATTCCAGTCCTACTTGGAGAGGAGAACTAGGTGACATTGGGAGATTTCTGTTCTATCCCCAAAGCTGTTCATCTGTCAACACCCCCAGGGCTCAGTTTTGTCCCCACATGCTATTTGGCTTCTATGTGAAACCACTAGATGTTATCTGTAGTTTTGGAGTTCAGTGTCACCCTTATGCTGATGACATCCAACTCTCTCTCTTTCTGACCTAACATTAAGGATGCTTTTTCTATATTAAACCAGTGTCTGTTGTCAGTAATGCACTGGATGAGAGCAAACAAATTGAAACTTACCATATATACCGACCAACATGGGTTGGTGGATGACAGATCGAGACCTTATGTTTTCGGGCCAACCCTCTACAATTATTGGCTTGCTATATTTAATAAAGTTGTGGTCTTTTCTGCCAGTTTGTTGTCTGGTGTGTTTGTCCACCCTCCCTTATCTTCCACAGCAAATGGGACCGCTCGACTTACTGGACCGGTCCAGTTGCTGGGTCCAGAGGCAGGGTGGCTCCCTCCTGCACTGTGCCCAACGCAGTGGCGCAAAGCAGTGGTACTGCGGTGCTTCGGCCAGCCAGGAGTTAACTCCTCGGTCACCTGGGAGTGAAAGCGCCAGAGCATCATACCATGGTTGGCTGGGCCACTTCTGTGGACTACAACTCCCAGAAGCACCTGGGAGAGAAAGTGACCCATGATTGGTGGCCTGCGGAGGGCTGCAATGCCGGGATGGGCCAGGAGGTGGGCCGCCCATGCTTCCTGGGTGCTGACTGGCTGGCCGGCCTTTATCAGCCTGTGCCGGCAGACACTAGGCACCATTTTTGTTTGCCAGCTCCCACCCTTCCCTCCCTCGCAGGGTTTGTGCTTCACTTTCACAACTTTCTGAGGACAGCAGCATAGGTTTTGGAGCTGTTGGGCATGGTTTCCAGTGCTGCGGAGCACTGGATCGGGAATCCCATGGGACCCGGGGGTGCTGAGGAGTAGCGATGTCGCTAATGTGGGGGCAGCATAGAGATGGCGTTCCCTGGTGACAAGGGGCGAAGATGCACAGATGCGCATAACTGGCTCCCAAGGTGGCTGGACACTTTAAGCTGGTTCCCTCTGTCATCTCGAGGCCTGGCTGTGACCAGGCATTTTGGTTCATCGACGAACGTGGGTTGGTGGATGACAGATGCAGACCTTATGCTTTCGGGCCAACCCTCTACAATCATTGGCTTGCTGTATTTAATAAAGTTGTGGCCTTTTCTGCCAATTCATTGTCTGGTGTGTTTGTCCACCCATATGTTTGGCCTTTGGGGGCCAAACTTATGGAGTTTGATATGACCCATGGATAAGTTGAGGGTAAAACTTAGGAGCATATAACAAAGGAGCCAAAAGATGAAGCAAAGGAAAACAATGTCAAAGAATTTACAAAATTCTAGCAGACATAACTATGCTCACACTAAAGGCTGGATGGATGAGAGACCAGAGGGGAGTTAGTGCTTCCAGAACAAATTACTATCTTGCCTTTCACCAGGGGATGTTTTTCTTTCTTTCTTTCTTTCTTTCTTTATAAAAGTACAGTACTTATATTGAACCGTGGATAGATCAGTTTACTTTTTGGGGTCAATTCTTTAACTAAAATGTTTAGACTTATACATGACTATATACAGTAATTCAGATAAGACAGAGGTGCTCCTAGTTAGTTGGAAGGAAGGTCGGGGAATAGGGACTCAGTCTATATTTGATGGGATTACACTCTCCCTGAAATCTCAGGTTAGCAATTTGGCTGTACTCCTGTACTCTAATCTGAGTCTGGATGTCCAGGTTTTGGCAGTGGTCATGAGCATATTTGCACAGTTAAAACTAGTGTATCATTCCTTGAGATGTCAGATCTGGCCAGGACAATACATGCCTTGATTACATCCTATTTACTGTAATGCATGCTAAGTGGGGCTGCCTTTGAAAACTGTTTGAAAATTTCAGCAGCTCCGAAATGCTGCAGTTAGACTGCTTATTGGAGCTGGTTATGGGGAACGTATAACCCCCATCTCCAAAACAGCTTCTCTGGCTATCAGCCTGTTTCCAGTAGAATTCAAAGTTCTGGCTATGACATTTAAAGCCCAAAATGACAAGTCCAGAATATCTGAAAGACCATATCTCCTTAGATATGCCTGACCAAGTTTTAAGTTCTTCATGGAAAGGCTTTCTCTTCATCCCATCACCATCACAGGTAAGTTTGGTGAGGATATGGTCGAGAGCCTTCTCAGAAGCTGTTCCCAGGTTGTAGAATTTCCTCCTATGGGAGGTTTCATTGGCCCCACCTGTCCTTCCCTTTTGCTGGTAGGCGAAGATCTTATTCAGACAGGCCTTTGCCTTATAATTTATGTAATAGAAAAGGGGCTTGGTGGGCTTGTGTTTTTATCTTTTTTATTGCTTTTTAATTTTTAAATTATGTCTCATGTTTTTTTATTGTTTGACTCTTCTGTTTTTAGCTGAACTAACACTCAATTGGGTTTTTTAAACTTTTGCATGAGTAATGTGTTTTTTAAATCCTGTAGGCCACCTTGCATCCTGTTCAGAAAAGGGCAAGATATAAATCAAACAAATAATTAGGCCAGTGAATTAGTTCTGCAGGCCCTAGCCATGCTACCGAGAGAGTATCAGCAGAAGATTAATCCTGATATGAAAAAAAAGTTTAAGCAACCCAATCATATCTACAGTATAGTTCTTTGAACACAAGTTTCAATATGGTGTATTCTCTAACAAGCTGCAGAATGTTTGAACACACATTGCTGCCACAGAACAGTAAAGCAGTAGGTCAAGTGAAGATGGGGTAGAAATATAAGGTGGAGAAGCTGTTGGGAAGCAGGTTGAACTTTCTCTCCCTGCCAGTTTTTCTTTTGCAACTCCTTAGCCAGCTGCTTTTTTCTCCTAGACAATCTGAGAGACCCAACACCAGCCCAGATTGAGGACAAACAGCTTGGGTCAAAGCATGTGTGTAAGAGGGAAGGTGGGGAAGCCAGACAGAGATAGGCTAGGGAGCTGAAAAATGAAATTAAACTTCAGAGCCTTCTGTTGCTTGCTTCCTCTCTGCTGAAAGCCTTAACCATGGTTGTCCATAAGCTTTACTGTTAAGTGTATACAGGTTTGCTTCTATAATTGTCCATTTACATGGAATAATAATTTATCTGGTTAAATATTATTCAGCCTGGCAGCACTTTCACATTGAATCTGTAATACAAATGAATATGTCCTAGTTTTAGAAAACCAAACATAAAGCTTTTCTGAGATGAAGGGGCCATGAAGAGCCAGAGAGGAAGAATATGTCTGCGGAGCTGGGCTGTACTGTGCCAAACTGATAAGAACCTACTCCCAGCATTTCAGATTTGAAAACACCTTCATCCCAGAAATACTTATCATGACATTCCTGTAGTATTAGTGCTCTCCCACCCTTCCTAGCTATTGAAACAGTAAGACAGGAAGTACACTCCAAATAGATTTCTACTCACAGATTTGTTTTCCAGTCTAGGTAGGACTCCACTCCACAGCACTGTAAGCCTGACTGAATTTCATCCATAATGAACTGGAGATCTAGGTCATCTTGGTATCGTAGCACTGCCACCATGAGGGAATTTTGCAAGGAGGCCTTGATTTGGTTTCTTAGGGAAAAGAGTGTCATTCCACCAATGGTTTCCAGGATTACAAACATGATGATTCCTCCAGAAAAAAACTTCAAAAGGCAGGTGTTCTCAAAGAGGGCTCCTGTACAACCCAGTAGAGACATAGTGCTCACTGCTAGGCCCACTAATACAAAAAAGAGCATTGGGTCACTGCCCAAATGAGTTATCCGTTCACTTGCCAAGGACTCTTTGTCTGAAAGACCCCAGAGCCCTATAGCCAAAATGAGCAGTCCTGTAATGGAGAAAGCCAGGTTCCAAACAAGGGTAAAGTATTTAACACAACGAGTAAGTGAATCCAGGTGATGATGGGAAGAATGATGCAGACACCACTGTCCTTTCTGTTTTCTACTACAGCCAGCTTCTTCTCTACTGGGATTTGGAGGAGAGCCTTGTGCATCCAGATTGTCTGTCTGATCAACAAAGGAAGGAACCAGAAAATGTAGAATGCATGTCAGAGAGAGGGAACACAATTAAAAGGGATGCAGAGCTGATTTTTTTTCTTCCCATGCCATATTCTGATATATGCCTTAAAATCTCATGAATGTAGGGGACAAAACAACAGAGAAGAGCAGAGAAGAATAAAAAAAAATCAGGAATATTCTAACATTATGGCTGGATTAACATAAATTCAGTGGCAATTCATTCCATTTAAATAAAATGGAGACAGATGCATGAGTGTGTGCACATATAGTGGTGATACATATGATAATCTATGGGAAACACAAGTCTCTCTGTTATAAGTGAAAACTGTAAAATGAAGGGAGAAAGCTATCTGTAGCCTTGGCAGTCTAAAAGGGTGTAGCATTATGAAACGGTAACCTCACAAAAGAGAGAAAAGTGGTGAAGGAATGTTTCTTTAAACCATAGCACAATTCCACATGCAGTAATTTGGGAGTCACTCCCATTGAACTTAAAGGGGCTTGCTTTTGACTGTACAGATATAGGGCTATACTGCCAGTACTGTGTGTCTGAGTCAAATTGATGGGGAGGTGGGGAAGCAAAGAAAGCCCAGTGCTTAGATGCAACCAACCAACTGCCCCAGCTCAGATGGGAGTACTTACAGTAGATGGTTACTCTAGGCTGAGCTTCAACGAAGACTTTTACTGCTGAACAGATTTACATGGGAGGTACATAAACTGAGAAGGAATCATATGGCTTTTCAGAAAAATGTTTAACTGGAAGATTTTTCTTCACTTTAGATCAACAGATATGAGTTAGCTATTCATTTTTATGCAGCATGTTTATTTAAGAATTATGGATATGGGGCAGTTGAAAAGTCAATCAATAAACTCTTTTTGACATATCAATGTTAGTAATTATGAAGTGCTATGCTAATAATTTAGATGATTTCCAAGCATAGCCACTTGAACAAAACTGTAAGATAATTATAAATTTGATTTTATGTTTATTATGTTCATTCCAGCTGGCCAGTTCAATTTCATTCAGAAAATATTCCACTCTACATCACTGTTGAGAGGCTGTGGGCCAGAGGTAAAATTACAGGAGATAGTAATAGAATAGAGAACATATATGTGATCATCTTAAAAGGAAAAAGAAGCCATTTAAAGTATTCAAGGAAAGGCTGATGTGAGAAAAGTTGAATGCTTGTGCAAAGGGATCAAGGCAGATCAAAAGAATATAAGTGAGGAGAAAGATCCTCAGAGACTAAATTCTAATCATTAAATGAGAAAAAATATCAAACTACCAATCTTATTACATCAAGTTGTTCCCTTAAAAAAAAAAAAAGAAGACTTAGCCTGATAATGTAAGAGATTTCATGAGCTGAGAGGCTAATACCTAGTCCTTCAAAGACAGGGCTGGGCAAAGTGTGACTCTTCTGATACTGATGAATTACAACTCCTATCAGCCCTAACCAACACAACCAAGGGTAAAAAACATTGCAGTTCAGGTGATCTTGGGCAAGTCACATGCTATCATCCTCAGGGGAAGGCAATGGCAAACCTCCTCTGAACAAATCTTGCCAAGAAAACACCATGATAGGTCGCCTTATGGGCCCCATAAGTCAGAAACCTTGAAGGCACACAACAATAAACAACAACATCTGGAGATGCACATTTTGCCCACCTCCATCCTAAGCACCTCAATTTGGAGGAAAGTACCATTATATTTAGTGGGACCTACTTTATTTCCAAGTTAGTGTCTTTGCGATTAATTATTAATAATAAGATTCTCTACTCACCATTGAAAACAAACAGACTAGAAAGCAATACTATCTACAAAGAAGAAGGCCACAAGATCTTCAAAGACCAAACCCATTTTTTTCAAAAGCCAGGAACAACAACAACAACAAAACACACTGCAAATCCTTCTAATTACCTTTGGTAGCAAAGCTCTTGTTTCATTGTCTCCTTTTTTGTTGCTCTGAAAAGACAGTGCCTGCAGGAAAGTCCTGGAAAATGTAATAAGTTTCTTTGCCATATTTCCCAGGCTATAGTGTGGTTAATTTGAAATAATTTTGCACTGCTCTGTGCCAAATAAGAAAAAAACAACTAGACATCATAAGCCATACAAGGGAGGGAAACTTTAAAGCAAAGCCCCACAGTCATACTCATATCATGTGAGAAATCACATTTTGGGGCTTAAAGAGACTGACTCCTGCTTGCTGTGAATGTATTTAAGTGTAACCATTTACATGTAATTTGTTCAGGCTGTATATTCACAATGATGCTATATAACTGATTGCAATTCATAGCTGTACACTCAAACAGTTATATATTTAAGGACTGTTTCTGCTTTAAGGCCTTGAAAGACAGCAAATTTAAGCAGATTAAAATTGGATTTACCTCACCTTGCCCATTCACCATATTTGGTCAGACTCCTATCGTGGGGCCTGCTAAACATTATAAGGGTACTTTACAGAATATTGAACTTCTGTTCTATAGTTCAGCAGTGACTTTGGGCTTGTTTTGTGAATTTATAAAAGACATTCTGACCGAGAAATAGAATAAAAATGCTACAGGCAAGGGCTGTAGAATAGAAAATAGAAGAAATAGAATACAAATGCAACAGGCAAGGGCTGAATTCTAATCTAGAGACAGAGGTCCAGATTCACTGAACTGTGAATTTGCTTACTCTTGATTCCCCATCTGTAAAACATACTGACTTATACCATCACTATGATAAGTATTGAGTAAATCATTCCTCACCATGAAGCCCTACACATACAATAACTACACCCCCCCCCCTTCGTCAACCCTGTTTCGCCGGCATGAAATTTTATTATTTTTATTGAACTGTTTTTAATTAATTTTGTATGGTTTATTGTTGTACTGTTGTATAATTGCTGTTCACCGCCCTGATTTTAAGAAGGGCGGTATACAAATAAAATTATTATTATTATTATTATTATTATTATTATTATTATTATTATTATCGGTTGAATATTGGAATAGGTCTCTACAAGGATATCACCAGTAAACAAGATAATCTTCCAAACTCCCCCACTCTTCCCTGCAGGATTGCAAAATTCAGGAGATTGTGAGGCAATGGAGGCCATACATTCTGATTGGTTACCATTGCTGTGCCAATGTTAAGTATTAGTGATAGCTTCTTGGACACTTAACAGAGTTCAAAAAGCCTCTGCAGCAATGCCAAAGAGCGTACCTCCATTTCTAAAGGTAACTCATCAACTTCTTGCCATACAAACCTAAAATACTGAGGTTACGAACCACATTTACTCAGCTAATGAAATCAGTCAGCTATGATTTTGGATGAAGTAATTATCCACTCAGAGGTATATGTAACAAATACTGAAGTTAATTAGGCTTCAATGTTAGAGAATTCACACCAGATCCTATTGACCTTCAGTGTTAAAAATTTGGGGGATGCAAGAAAAAACCAGGGGGTTGGGAACAGAATTTTTATTTCTGAAGGCACTGTCCTAATTTTGCCCCAGTGGCTTCACTAGGGTTGGTGTCACTTGACCCCCTCCTATACCATACCATACAGAATCCTTGGGAATTTTTTTGTTGTAGTAATGGTACTCATAAATCATAATTCTCTTAGGTAAAAGTATTCCCCATTGATAAGGTTGTCAAGGCGTATCTGACCATGGGGGGGGTGGTGCTCATATCCATTACTAAGCCGAAGAGCCAGTGTTGTCATAGACTACTCTGTGATCATGTCGCCAGTATGATTGCACAGAATGCTGTTTACCTTCCCACAGGAGTGGTACTTATGTATCTACTTTGAAAGAATACAAGATAAAAGAAAAAACATACATAGTTAAAACTTACATAAAAAGAAATCTCTATAAAATTTAAAATATTTGGCTTTGCTTACACCGTTCTTGTAATTTGCACAGCAATCTATCTGGGGTCCTTTTCTTCTTTTTGCTTCCATAGAATAGCTGCTTTCACTGCAAACAAGGCAACCCTAAGAGTTATAAAAGGCTCTACTTGCATTTGCATGCTTTCGAACTGCCAGGTTGGCAGAAGCTGGGGCTAGTGATGGGAGCTCACCCCATTATGTGGCACTCGGGCCTCAAACTGCCAACCGGCCGATCTTACAGTCAAAAGAGTCAGCGTCTTAACCACTTGAGCCACCACATATATCACCAAATGTAATGGCAATAGTTGTGATATAAACAACTAGAAAAATTAAAATGATACCGTTAAATTACAATATCATACACACAGCCTAAACATATTTACATGTACATAGTTTCACATGGTTAAAGTGCAAATTTGGTAAGATGTGATGTTTTAAATTTATTTTAAAAGAGAATAATTTTTATTGTTTTTAATTAAAATTTTAAAAAAATATTTAAAAAACACCAGGGCTTCTCCTTTCTCCTTCCACTGACCTTTGCACCACTCACACCATCTCTTCCGATAAGGTCCAGTGTTTTAAAAGGATACAGATAACCGTGTAGACAGTTTCTGCAAAAATACTTGTGATGTTTAGGGTGTCACCTGGTGTGGTCCGTATCCCCTGCACCCCCTTAGTGATGCCTCTACCCTACAACACCCCATTTCCACCCAATGTAATACTCCATTTCTCAAAATAATGCATTATCCACAAATGGGGCATTTGTAGTTGCCATTTTTGCAGCCAGCACTTTGCTCCCAGTGTGCAGCTGAGAGAAGGAGCATGGGGTAATTATTTATATCTCACTGTTCACCTCCCTCTAATCCTGTTCTTGGCATGACAGCTGCAAACAAACTGTACCAGGTAGCTGAGTATAAAGAGTATATATAGAGTACAGTCGGCCCTTCTTATACACAGATTTTTTTTATACACGGATTTAAGCATACACAGTTTGAAAATGTTCCAAAAAAGTATAAATTTACCTTGATGTTCCATTTTTTATTAGGGACACCATTTTGCTATGTCATTATACTTAATGGGACTTGAGCATACACGGATTTTGTTATACACGGGGGATCTTGGAACCAAACCCCAGCGTATAACAAGGATCCACTGTATAAAGAGTGTCCAATAAAGATGTTAGATTCTGAACAAGCACTACTGGTGTAATATACAGCAACACTTTCACTTTACTAAAATAGCAAGTTCAATAATAATAATAATAATAATATAGTTTATTTGTAACCTGCTTTTCCAAAATTTTGATCAAAGCGGCGAACAATTATATATAAAAAACATTCCAATAAAATCAATTAAAAACAACACAATGATACTAACAACAAAAAGGTCAGATAGAAGGGGAAGTCAATATATACATTCCTGGGTCATCAGTGAAGAGGGGTAAAGGAAAAAATGATTTTTCACGGTGGGAAGGCTTGGGAAAAGAAATACGTCTTCAGGTTCTTTTTAAAAAGAGCTAAAGATGTGGTGGAGCGGAGCTCATCTGGGAGACTATTCCAAGATCTGGGGGCCACGATAGAGAATGCCCTCTGTGAGGTTCTCACATAGCGTGTCACTGGGACCTCCAACAATTTCATCCCTGTTGACCTGAGTGTGCGGGGCGGATTATATGGGGAGAGGTGGTCCTCCAAGTATCCTGGGCCCAAGCCATTTAGGGCTTTATAGGTCATTACCAACACCTTGTATTGAGCCCGGAAGCGAATAGGCAGCCAATGAAGATCTTTCAAGATAGGTGTTATATGGTCAGACCTGTAACAACCAGCGACCAATCTTGCTGCCATATTCTGCACTAACTGTAGCTTCCGGGTTTGGTACAAAGGTTGCCCCATGTAGAGCACATTGCAGAAATCCAATCGAGAGGTTACCAGAGCATGTACAACAGTTTCAAGGTCCTTCCGGTCCAGGTAGGGACGCAGCTGGCGTATCAGCCGAAGCTGATAACAGGTGCTCCTGACCATCGCATCCACCTGAGATGACAGCTGGAGCGACGAGTCCAGGAGCACTCCCAAGCTGCGGACCGAGTCCTTCAAGGGGAGCATGATCCCGTTCAGGACCGGGTGGCAAATCTTACCACCCAGACCCGGGGAACCTATCACCAGTACTTCCGTTTTCTCTGGATTCACACTGAGTTTGTTTTCCCTCATCCAACCCATTACCGACTCCAAGCAGGCATTTAGAGGAGAGATGCCATCCCTAGTTACTGCATCAGTCGGGGACACAGAGAAGCATATTTGGGTGTCATCAGTGTACTGATAACACTGCGCCCCGTGTCTCCAGATGATCTCTCCCAGTGGTTTCATGTAAATGTTAAATAGCATGGGGGACAGAATTGCTCCTTGAGGGACGCCAGATGTAAGTGCCCTCTTATCGGAGCAAACGTCCCCCAGCTGCACCATCTGGAATCTACCCAAGAGGTAGGATCGGAACCACTGGAGCGCAGTGCCCCTGATACCTAACTCCCTCAGGCGTTCCAGAAGGATACCATGGTCGATGGTATCGAAAGCCGCTGTGATGTCCAAAAGCACTAACAGGGACACGCTTCCCCTGTCCATGCCCAGACGGAGATCATCGACTAGGGCGACCATGGCAGTCTCAACTCCATAGCCCGCCGGGAAGCTGGTTCGAAATGGGTCTAGAAAATCCGTCTCATCCAAGATTGATTGAAGCGGGAAGGCGACCGCTCTCTCGATCACCTTCTCCAAAAATGGCAGCAGCAATATAGGCCGGTAGTTATTATAAGTCAGGGGGTCTTAGGAGGGTTTTTTTAGCAGAGGTTTAACCACTGCTAATTTTAATTTAGATGGAAATTGTCCCTCTCTTGGAGATGTATTAATTATGCGGTGCAACATAGTTATGCGGTGCAACCCAAACATCAAATAATATTGCCTGGGCTAGTTATATATTCTTTCCCCAAAACTGAAAAAAAGTATCTAGAACACAAAGTGAAATAGAACGAGATGGTTGGATTAAATTGTTGTTGTTGTTTCTTACTTGCCTCCCCCCATGGATTGAGGTGGGGAAAAACAACAATTAACAGACACACATTTAGTCTATTGAAATGAATAAGATATACAGATGACTATTTTAAATTTTATTAATACCAGGAAACCAAGGTTTTCATCACTACTGGGTGAGCTTGGACACGTTGGGCTGCATCTTCACTGCAGAAATAGTGCAGTTTGACAGGGCTTTAACTGCCATGGCCCAGTGCTATGGAAATCTGGGTTTGTATTCTGTATACTATGGAAATCTGGTTTTGTATACTGTGAGTCCTGCTAAATTTTAGAAGGGTATTTTGCAGTACTGTATACTGTGAGATATTTAGCCTGCTCTGTCAGAAACATCTGGTGCCACATCAAACTATAAATCCCAGGATTCCAGAGTGGAGTCATGACAGTTAAAGTGGTATCAAACTGCATTAATTCTGCAGTGTGACAGCACACTCAGCCCTAGAGAAAACCCATGACAAACCACTTCTGAATAAATCCAGCCAAAAAAACTCTTGGATCAGGTCTCCATAAGTTGGAGTTGACCTGAAGACTCCTAACAGCAACACATTTTTGAAAGGTCTATTCTAAGTATGGCCAAGTCTGGTGGTCACCCACTATTTTATAGCAAATGTTTCTCTATGAGCAATACTCTTTGCCTTTTCTGAGAAGACTGAGGCAAAGAAGGTGTTGAGTAATTCTGCCTTTTCTCTGTCTTCTGTTAGCATTTTGCCATCTTCTCCACGAAGTGGCCCTACTGTTTCCTTCTTCTTCCTTTTGCTGCGGACATATCCAAAAAAGCCCTTTTTGTTGTTCTTAACCTCTCTAGCAAGCCTGAGTTCATTCTGTGCTTTAGCTTTTCTGACTTTACCCCTGCACATGCCTGCTATTTCTTTGAATTCCTTTTTTGTGATTTCCCCCTTTTTCCATTTCTTATACATGTTGCGTTTCAAACTCATCTCGGTTGAAAGTTCCTTAGTCATCCATCCTGGTTTCTTGAGACACCTCCCGTTTTTCTTTCTCACTGGAACTGTTTTGTGGTGAATATATTACAGTGGATCCTTGTTATAGACTGGGGTTGGGTTCCAAGATCCCTGTGAATAACACAATTGGTGTATGTTCAAGTCCCATTAAATATAATGACATAGCAAAATGGTGTCCCTTATAAAAAATGGGAAAACAAGGTTTGATATTGAAATGTATACTTTTCTTGAACATTTTCAAACTGTGGATGATTGAATCCATGTATAAAAAAATCTGTGTGTATAAGCAGGGCTGACTGTTTGGATAACATCTGTAGTTGGCAGCGAGAGCTTTCCCAGACTTCAGCCTGCTTTCTCAGATGTGTATAATATAATATATGTGATATGTAAGATAACCTGAGCTGCATCTGAGGAAGTAGAGTGAAGCCCAGGGGAGCCCATGCTGCCTCTTTCCCTCAGTGAGTGATGATGACTCAGTCTGAAAGGTGCTACAAGAAAGATCTCTGTACTGTATTGTACTGATCCCACGGACTAACAGGGCTATGTCTTTGAATTATGTTGTTGTTGTTGTTGTTGTGAGTGTTGTTCTTTCCCTCCTCCCCCTCGCCGCCCGGGGCTTGAGGCGGGGCAGAGGGAGGAAGGAAGGAAGGAAGGAAGGAGGGCCTGCTGGGAGGCGGACCGTTTCTCCCCGGAACCTTGTTGCCTGGGCTGGCGTTGCCGGGCGGGAGCGGTGACGCGGCAGTCTTCTTGGCGGCAGAGAAGGAAGCAGGGAAGGGAAGGCGGCGCGAGTGGAGCCGGGGCAGGAGCGGCGATGGCGGAGACCATTGTGAGTGGGGCTGCCAGGGAGCGAGGGAAGGAGGGCTCACGATGGGGCCTCGGACGGGGGCAAACAGGGGCGCCTTCCCTTCCCTTCCTTTCCCTTCCCTCCCCACTTCCTTCTCTTCTGTGTCTCCTCTTTGTCCCGGGATCCATCCACACTGAAGTAATAATCCGCCTTGGCACCGCTTCTTAAAGCACCATGTCTCCATGCTGTGGAATTCTGGGAAGGGCAGGTGGCTGTATATTGTATATCATGTATAGTAGTATTACTATATTATACTCATCTGAGAAAGGAGGCTCAGATGATGCACCTCAGATTACATGATATAGGTATAATCTCCGGCGCCACAACAAACTGCCCTTCCTTTTTTTAACATGGCAGTTAAACCGCTGCCAAAACGGATTATACCTTCAGTGTGGAGACAGCCACAGAGTCCAGACCGGCTTCCTCCAACAACAACAACAGCAGCCATGCTCCCTCTTGGGTCTTCTTCCCCCAAAATGGGGCTGGCAGGTCTTATAATAATAATAATAATAATTCCTACCTGTCTCTCCTCACAGCTCGAGGTGGGTTACAACATAGTTCAAACACAATCTGTGTGTGTGTGTGTGTGTGTTGTGTGCCTTCAAGTCTTAAGGCCACCTTAGCAAGATTTCCTCAAAGGGGTTTTGCCATTGCCTTTCCCTGAGGAGGCTGAGAGAGCGTGGCTTGGAGAAGGTCGCCCACTGGGCTTCCATGGCCAGGAACCAAACCCTGGTATCCAGAGTCACACTGAGTGCCTTCCAGCCATTTCTGACTCATGGCCATCCTGTCCTGTTCTCTGTTTTTCATTTTTGGCAATGTTTGTTCAGAGGAGGTCTGCCATTGCCTTTCCCTGAGGAGGCTGAGAGAGTGTGACCTACCCAGGGTCTCCCAGTGGGTTTCATGGCTGAGCTGGGAATTGAATCCTGGTCTCTAGAAATGCTCAGACCACTGCGACTCTTATCAGGGTCTATTTCTCTTTGAATTCTTTCCTCAGGTTTTGTGAAGGAAGGAAGCGATGGCTGAGAAAAACTTCAAGGGACGAATACAAAGACCCAGCCTCTAGGGCAGTAGTCCCCAAACTGTGCCCTTTAAGGGGTTTTGGACTTCAGCTCCCAGAATCCCAGGCTATTGGCCAACCTGACTGAGGCTTCTGGGAGCTGAAGTCCAAAATCTCTTAAAGGGCACGGTTTGGGGATCACTAGTCTGGGGAATCAGTCTGTAAAGGGATTTTGTAGCACTTTTGGGACTCCTTTTGCTGGTCTCAAAGGTGCTACAAGATCCCCTGTGGATACTCATCTTCAAGTGACCAAATGTCTCCCAACCTTTTTCTTTTGGTAGGGGGGGGGTTCCTACTGAAGACTGTTTGTGCGCCCACCTCCCCTAAAAATGTAAAATACCGCTCTCCCTTTCCACTTTCCCCAGAGAGAATGGGGAATCCTGTCTCTACCCAAAAGACAGGAGAAAGGTTTTTTAAACCAGGTTACTACACTTCCCAGAACTCTTCAGGGCAGAACCATGACTCAAACTAATGTAAAACTGATAAGAACCTGTAACAGCCCTGGCTCTGCTTAACTAGTTTTAGTGGTATCTGCCTTTTCTCTGGGGACAGGAATAGTGTTTTAGACTAGACTCATATAAGCACATTGCTTTTATTTATTTATTTCATTTAGAGGCAGCTCTCAAAAGAATAAAAACAATACAATTAAAATATCACATTAAAAGGACATGTTATAAATAATAGATAATAATAATTAAAAAGCATTAGAAATTAGAAATAAAATACCTTGCCCTCCCATAAAAATTCCCTGCAAACAGTTACTTATTAAAAGTCTGCTTGAACAGAAAGGTCTTTGCCTGCCAGCGAAAGGAGAGCGGAGAGGGGGCCAGCCTAGCCTCTTGTGGAAGGGATTTTATGGAGGACTTTATATTTACCAGCCGCCAACCACCGTATGATGGGCAGATTTGAAATCTGGTTGTTCAGTTCGGTTATTAATTGGATTTTACAGTTCTGTAACAGCACTTGGTTCTCCAGCCCATCCCAAAATATTTTTAATTATCATTCTTTTTCTCTACTTCATGAAGATTGTCTTGCTAGGACTTTTGATTGCTTGTCCACAATCCACGTGTATGTGGTCCAAAACACACTGCAGAAACAATCCAGTCTGAGACTGCTTTAACTGCCCTGGCTCAATGCTAGGGAATCCTGGGAATTGTAGTTTATTGTGGCACCAGAGCTCTCTGACAGAGAAGGCTGAATGTCTCACAAAACTACAGTTTCTAGAATTACCGGGCATTGAGCCAGGGCAGTTAAAGCCGTCTCGAACTGGATTATTTCTGCAGTGTGTTTTGGACCTATGGGTAGGAATAAGTGTGATAAATTCAGTGTGCAGATTTAGTGATGTTGGTTTCAGTGGAAAGTCAACTCATTGCCTTATGAAATTCAGTGTAGTGTAATAGACTGTTTTTGATTTCAAAGCTTTAGAAACCTTGGAATTGAAAGTATCCTGATAGGTTGACCACAATGCCGGAGAATTGTTCTGATGATAAACCTGTTTTAAAAGGTTTATTTATTTTAGCTCCTGCTCTAGAAAGTAGTGGGGTGTTATACTCCCAGCTGAGTAACAGAAACTTCAAATAGGTTACTGTGGTTTGTACTAAAGTGATTTATATGAAGAAACTTGGTGAGGTTTACTTTATGTGAAAAGTTCCTCCCTAGCCTATATAAGAAGGGTAAGCCAAGGTGCTTGTTGATATTATTAAGGAAGCTTATTGATATGATTAATGTCCAGTGTTAATTGTTTAAAGTATTTGGGAAAGAACTATCTTAGCATTATGACACATGTAAAGAATTCCAAAGAATTTCAAAAAAGAATCAGCATGTGTTTCATAGGCTGCAGCAAAGCATTTGATTGTAAAGATCATGAAAAGCTATGGAATGCAATCAAAGACATGGGGCTGCCACTACATCTGATAGGCCTGTTGAAGAATCTGTACCAAGGGCAAGGGGCCACCGTCAGAACAGAATTGAAGGAAACAGAGTGGGTCCCAGTAGGCAAAGGGGTCAGGCATCCTATCTCCCTACTTGTTTAACTTATATGCTGAAAACATCATAAGAAAAGTGGAATTAGAATCAGTAAAAATAGGAGTTAAGATAGGAGAAAGCAGCATTAACAACCTAAACTATGCAGACAACACCATATTATTAGCAGAAGACTTTCAGGAATTGAAACAGTTAATAAGAAAGGTCAAAGATGAAAGTGCAAAGGACATGTCTGATGCCGAACATAAAGAAAACAAAAATAATGACCACAGAACAAATACACAAATTCAATCTAGACAACAAGGAAATTGAATTATTATTTATTATTATTATTAACCTTTATTTATAAAGCGCTGTAAATTTACACAGCGCTGTACATACAATCTTTTTAATTGGACGGTCACCTGCCCTCAGGCTTACAATCTAAAAGGACACGACACAAAAGGGGAAAGGAGAGGTGGTGGGGAAGGGGCCTCTCTAGTAGAATAATACATGTAAAATACATAGCAATACAGGAAATGATTCAATAAAACAGACAACAAAAGAACATCAAATAGCAAGTGACAGTTATGCAATGCTTGGGAACATTTCTCTGAGCAGGATGGTCTTCAGCTCAGTTTTGAAGCTGGTTAAAGAAGTGATGGCTCTTGCTTGTGGGGGAAGAAGGTTCCAGGAGTGAGGGACAGCGAGTGAAAAGGGGCAAATCCAGGATGGGGCAGTGGAAATCCTGGGCTGAGACAGCAGACCTTGACTACCAGAACTGAGGGTCCTAGTGGGAAGGTGAGGAGAAAGAAGGTCTGATAAGTAAGGAGGGGCCAGCCCATGGAGGGCTTTAAACGTTGACAGCAGGAGCTTATACTTAATGAGGAAAGGAAGAGGGAGCCAGTGAAGGGATGCCAACACAGGAGAGATGTGGTCAGAGCGGTGGGTGGAAGTGATAATGCGTGCAGCTGAATGCTGGACAGAGATTAAACGATGGAGGTGAGAAAGAGGAAGCCCAGCCAGGAGGACATTACAGTAATCCAGTCGGGAGATCACTAGGGCATGGACCAGGATCTTGGCAGTAGAGGCAGAGAGATATGGTCGGATTTTGGCAATATTGTACAAAAAGAATCTACAAGCCTTGGCTGTGGTCTGGATCTGAGGGATACACGACAGAGAAGAGTCAAAGATAAAACCAAGACTGCGGGCTTGCTGGACTGGTTGAATGGAAATGTTGTCCACAGAGACAGAAAAGTAGTGTTGAAGGGTGGACTTAGGAGGAAAGACAAGAAGCTCCGCCTTGGACATGTTGAGCTTCAAACGCCGATGGCGCATCCACTGCGAGACAGCTGTGAGACAAGACGAATCTTGCTGTTCAAGCCTTGGAGAAAGGTCAGGGGCGGAAAGATACAGCTGGGTGTCATCGGCATACAGATGGTAGGAAAAGCCAAAAGAGCTAATGAGTTCTCCTAAGGACAGTGTGTAGAGAGAAAACAGAAGGGGACCCAGAACAGAGCCCTGGGGAACTCCAACAGATAAGGGAACAGGAGAAGAAGTCTGACCGCCAGCAACCACTGCAAAAGATCTGCCAGACAAGTAAGATCTAAACCAGTCAAGAACAGAGTCTGAGAACCCAAGGTCAGAAAGTATGTCAACTAGGAGACAGTGCTCAACGGTGTCAAAGGCTGCAGACAGATCAAGAAGGATGAGAACAGAGTAAAGGCCATTAGCCTTGGCCTGTAAAAGGTCATTGGAGATCTTAGTGAGAGTTGTCTCTGTAGAATGCCTTGGGTGGAAACCAGACTGAAAGGGATCAAGAATGGAGTTGGCTTCAAGAAACTCAAGACAGCGAGAATAAACAACCCGTTCCAAAACCTTAGAAAGAAAGGGGAGAAGAGAAATCGGACGATAGCTAGACAAAGAGGAGGGGTCAAGAGAAGGTTTTTTTCAGAATAGGGGAAATGAGAGCATGTTTGAAGTCCGACGGGAAGGAGCCTGTAGTGAGAGAGAGATTGAAGATATGGAAGCGAGGGCAGAAAAGAAGGAGCTATAGAAATTAGAAGACGAGTAGGAATTGGGTCAAGAGAACAAGTTGCAGGTTTGCAAGAGTTCAGAAGTGTAGCAAGTTCATCCAAGGAAGCAGGAGGAAACAGAAAATTTGTTAGGCGAGGGCAATAGAAGATGATGAGCAGAAGAAGAATCAGGAGGGACTATCTCAGAGCGAATAGTGGTAATCTTTGAGATGAAATAATTAGCAAAGTCATTAGGAGAGAATGATGAAGAGACAGGAGGAGAGGGAGGTTTAAGCAAAGAGTTGAAGGTGGAGAACAAACGCTTGAAATACTTAAAGAATTCACATATCTAGGATCAAACATTGACCAAAATGGAGACTGCAGTCAGGAAATAAGAGGAAGACTAGGAATGGGAAGGGCAGCTTTGAAAGTACTGGAAAAGATCCTGAAGAGCAAAGACATACAACTGAGCACTAAATTCAGAATTGTTCAGGCCACTGTATTCCCAATTACCATGTACAGATATGAGAGCTGGACAGTGAAGGAAGCAGACAGAAAGAAAATCAACTCATTTGAAATGTGGTGTTGGCGAAGAGTACCTAGGATAGCATGAACAGCCAAGAAGACAAAGAAATGGGTCCTTGAACAGATCAGACCAGGGCTCTCCTTGGAAGCAAAGATGATCAGGCTGAGACTATCATACTTTGGACACATAATGAGAAAGCATGGATCCCTAGAAAAAAACAATAATGCTAGGAAAGGTAGAGGGTAGAAGAAAGAGAGGAAGACCACATACCAGGGGGGTTATGGGCAAGGACTGCAGGATCTGGGCAAGGCAGTGGAAGATAGGGGTTCCTGGAGATGTCTCATCCACAGGGTCACCATGAGTCTGAACTGAAGCTGCCTTTCTAATAGGCCAGACTATGGCTGCATCCACACTGCAGAAGTTATCCAGGTTGACACCACTTTAACTGCCATGGCTCAAGGCTGTTCTGTCCTTCTCTGTCAGAGAACTCTGGTGCCACAACAAACTACGTTTCCCAGAATTCCATAGCATTGACTCATGGCAGTTAAAGTGGTGTCAACCTGGATTATTTTTGCAGTGTTGATGCAGCCTGTGTGATTTATGTCTTGGTTCTTTGTCTAACCCAGGGGTAGGCAACCCTTTTGAGCCGGGGGCCAGGTTGCTGGCCCTCAGACAACTGGGGGGCCGAAGCCAATAATTAAATAAATAAATAAATTTTAAAAAAATTAAATAAATAAATAAACCGGGACAAATGTAGCGCAAAATTTTGAAATGGAGGGCACTTTTTAAATAAAAAATGGAGGACATGCGAAAAAAATTGCTGATTTTTTAAAAAATGTTAAGATAAATGCATGTTTCTGAGGCTTCTATAGACAATTGCCCCACCATGCCCCTCACGTGAGATGCCAAAGGCCCCGGCGGCAGTCGGCGGCAGGACTGGGCTGGGTCCGGTCCCAAGGCCTCGCCGGGCCGCATCCGGCCCGCGGGCCACAGGTTGCCTACCCCTGGTCTAACCATTACAGTCTACTGTGACTTACAGTAGGTTTCCAGAATGTTAGACTTTAGATTTTCAGAGGCCTTTTGGTTACCCTGCTGCCTGACCCCTTTTAAATTTAGGATGCCATAGATTGAATTTGAGTCCTTTTGTGGGCTTAACACTGAGCTACTGCCCCAACCCAATTTACTGGAGATTTTGAAGACTGTCTAAATGTGATATATGGGAATATTCACTAACTGGCTTCTAAAGTTTAAATTCTATATAGTGGAGAGGATACATCCCTTTGTGAAGCCTCTGTAGTGCATACAGGATCATACCACATAGTTGTGAACATACAGTTGGGAGAAACCACAGGAGGCCAATAGACAGAGTGAGGGAATACAGAGCTGGTGTACTAGTTACAGAATAACTTAGGCCCTATACAGACAGCCAAAATAAAGCTGCTTCGAGTCACTTTGGAGATATGGTGTTTCAATGATGCATGCGTCCTAAGAGTCTGGAAGCTGCAGCAAAGCTGCACTCCAGTCCTTAGGACTGGAGCGTGGCTTTGGTGCGGCTTCTGGACTCTTAGGACGCATGTATCATTGAAACAGCATACCTCCAAAGTGACTTGAAGCAGCTTTATTTTGGCTGTCTGTATCAGGCCATAGAGAGTTTGTCTTAAATCTTTGAAGTGCACACATACATGTACACACACACACTTCTTTGTTTTGATATGTTATGTATTTCTGGTTTTATTCTACTCTAGATTTTGTGTTCACACTGTACTTCTGTATCTTTTTTCTTGCAAATCACACTGAACATTAGTATGTGGAAAGAACTGTTGTTATATCATTGGTACCCCAAGTATTTCTGAGTCTGTTTTTGTCAATAGTCTGAACGTGTGCAGTCAGGTGTGTGAAGTATGGGTAATACTGGGCAGCATGAGTTTTAGTCACATTTCTGCTTAAAATGACAGGTATTAAATGGTTGCCAGCATCTAATCTTTGTCACAGTTTTGCCTAGATGTTTCTATGGGGACAAATTGATAATGTTAGTAATCTATATCAATAGAGAGGTAGGGAGTTGTTTGCCCACTTTTGGCATGCAATCATAGCCTTCAGTTTCAGAAACTAGGTTATATATGCTGTGGCTTAAATGTAGTTCTAGTTAAACCTGTTTCTTGTACAGTTCAATCAGCGATTTTGCTAATTACCATGTAGAATTTTAGCATATTTCTCTTAACCTGCTTAAAAAAGTAGATTATTAATGTCTGCATGGTGCTAATGTCTAGTTCTCCTTGATAAGACAGTTTATTTTTAAAGATTAGTCAACAGATTAATTAGCGGTGGTTGTTGTGTGCCGTCATGTCATTTGTGTAATTGTAAGATTTGTTCCAAGGGAGTTTTCCATTGCCTTCCCCTGAGACCAAGAGTGTGACTTACCCAAGGTCACCCAGTGGGTTTCCATGGCAGAGCAGGGATTGACACTCTGGTCTGTAAGTGTCCTAGTCCAACACTCAAACTACTACATCATGCTGACTCATTTATTTACTAGGACTGTGCAGTAACTATAGTTCTCTTGGATATAAATAAAATAATAATAATTTTATCCTCTAAGTGCAATTTTACAAAAGAGATTGACAGATTAATAAATCTTTGTGAAATGTTCCTCTTTAGTTGCTTCTCTCCAGATAAGTGGAGAGCCAGTGTGGTATGGTGGTTTGAGCGTTGGACTCTGGAGATCAGGGTTTGAATCTCATCTTGGCCATGTAAATCCACTGGGTGACCCTGAGCAAGTCACACTCTCTTAGCCTCAGAGGATGACAATGGCAAACCCCCTCTAAAAAAAACCTGTCAGTAAAACCCTGTGATAGGTTTACCTTAGGCTCACCAAGTCAGAAACAAGATGAAAGCACACAACAACAACCCCTATCCAGAAAACTGGGTGCTTTTGCTGATTGTGAAAGTTTCAACACATGTTACAAGATTCTAGTTTATAGGTCACATCTAATTTGGCAGATTTCCTGGATGGTTTCTGTGCTTTAGGGCATCTTCTGAGGCAACTGCCAACTATCAGCCCATCCACATCTGGATATCTCAGCTTCTCAGTTTTCCTTTCAGTCCTTTTTTTGACCTGTGTGTGAGCATTGTAAAAGTGTCTGTTTTTTAAAAGACTCTTTGCCCACTCTAGTCACTTTCTGTTTGTAACCATGACAGAGACTGTATGACAATAGAATGTCCAGTTCAAAGATGGTTCTTCAAATGGAAAAGAACAGACCGCTTACATAAGACTTTAACATTCACAGGGCTTGTTGCTAGAGATAATGGTATGGCTTGGTCATAGGATTAGTCATTCAGTTTCCACTGTAGGGTGAAATACAGTGGGGAATTACATGGATACGGCACTTTGGGGTATTGTAAGAGGAAAACATTCAGCTTTGTTGCTGATTCTGCAGTCAAGTGCTATGCATATTTATTCTGAAAGAAGTTCTTATGAGTTAAGTGAGGTTTACTCTCAGCTAAGAGTGAATAGGATTGCTTTTTATTCCTGTTATTTTTTGGAGAGATGGTAGGAGCAGGGACTGGGAAATAATTTTAATTTTATAATTAAATACTTTACAGTAAATATTTCCAATATGTGTGTATAGGTAATAAATTAATGAGATTAAACTTTATTTCTTGGCAGTGGGCTAAATCCAGTTGATAGTCCTAACTGGAATAGACTCATTGAATCAGTGGGATTTATATAAGTGTTGACTTAACAAGTCCCAGTGATTCATTGAGTCTACTCTAGTTGAAACTAACAAGTTGATTTAAGCGTAGTAAATTTCATAAAGAGCACAGCTGGGATAGTGTGCCCTGATACTTTTTTTGTCCTGTTTCTGTGAAAGGTCCATCACATTTAATTCATGTTATTAAACTTGGCACTCACTAATATGTAGAACTCCTTTAAGGTAAAGTTCACTATCTTTGTAGCATAGAAAATGTTCTACAGTTTTATTCCAAACACAGGCAAAATAAAGAACAATATTGACATACATCTATCTTTAAAGCATTGTGTGCTAGTCCTCTTCATTCATGTGCTTAGAATTTCTCTATATCCTCCCACCAAATTAATGCAGTTTGTTTTCACCTTTCATAATTCCACCTGACATGACAGAATGCAGTGTAGTAAAAATGAACATAGCAACAAAGAGCAACATTCTGTTGTGGTTTACTTGGTTATACAGTACAGCTTACCACACTGAGGAAGAAAAGAAAACTTAGGGCAGTTCTTGTACACATTGTTAACCAAATCTCTTCACGTGTGAAATCTAGGCAGTATTTTTATTAATATATCTTATAGTAGATTTTTGCTTGGTTCTCCCCACCATGCCAGTGTGGTTGTGTGTTGCAACTTGTGAGTGGAAAATGTTTTCATACATCCAGAAATCCAGGACAAGTTAGCCATTGATTCAGGGCCCAGCTCACCTTCCAGTACTGTTTTCCAGAGTAAAGGAATAATGGAATTTTCTCCATTATTTTATATATCACGTAATTTGTATGACTTAGGCTGCTGCCACACTGCAGAAGTAAAGCAGTTTGACACCACTTTAATTTTTATGGCTCAGTGTTGTGGAATTCCGGGATTTGTAGTTTGGTGGGGCACTAGAAGCTATATATTTCACAAAACTACAAACCACAAATTCCACAACATTGAGCCATGGCAGTTAAAGTGATGTCAAACTGCATTAATTCTACAGTGAAGATTAGACCTTAGTTTATTGAAGATAGAAGTTGATTTTCCACTAAAATGAGAGGTGTTAGCTGTCTGGCGGGTTGCCATAATTATCCACTATTACCAGGGACAACATGTAGGACAAATTTGAGACCAAACTGTAGGACAACTGCAGGACAAAACTCATCCCAAAATGTAAGACATTTAAGGTCCTCCCTTTTTCTTAAATGTCCTACATTTTGGGCTGAGTTTTGTCCTGCAGTTGTCCTACAGTTTGGTCTCAGATTTGTTCCACATTTTGTCCCTGGTAATAGTGGACAATTATGGCAAACCGTTAGTGATGTAAACTGGAGTACATTTTATACTGTCTAAATAAATAAGCCTGTGTGTAATTCTTCCAATTTGTGATTTTAAAATTCAACAGGTCAAAGGTCATTCAGCAAAATGTTCTTGCAAATTGCCTCAGTATTGTATGTATTATGTATGGTATTTTAAAAATAAAAATGTAAAATAGGCTATAATTGGCTGCTAATAACTGTTTTTCTTCTTATCACTTCTGTGCTTTAGAATGTCTATTTTTAAACTGACCTTATTCTAGTTGTAGAGATTACAAACAGAGGTGTTATACTGGTTTGTTTCATGCATTCCATTGCAAATACTCTGTATTCAGTCTTTTTTGCTTCAGAAGTCAAAGCTGTTAGGCAATGGCAGTTTCTGTTGTCTGACTTTCTCCAAAAATCATTAAAATTCTTAATAGATAATCCGTGTCCAGTCGCCAGAGGGAGTGAAACGTATCACAGCAACAAAACGGGAAACTGCAGCAACATTTCTGAAAAAGGTATTCTGGCTTGGCATATTCTTTGGTGTGGTGTTGGTCACTGCCATTCTCTACACCTGCTCTTTAGGATTTGGTTGGATTTACAGAGAAGCTTTCTGTGATGATGGTTTAACATAATTGGAAAGGAGTGGTGATGGCTCTACAAATCATTAGCATGCTAATCTCTCAAAAATTAAATTTATTTATTTATTTATTCATTCATTCTTATAAACCCACATTTGACATCTTTATTCAAGCCTCACACTAACTCTTCCTAACATGCTACAGGTGCTGTTTCTGTCAGAGTTATTTTAAACTTTTGGTGGTGATAGGTAAGACATGATGGTTCAATACAGCATGGCACCTACAAACTGTATAGAAAATGTGGTATACTTTCCATGCTGATTGGTTTTAACAGTCTAGTAGGTTGTTAAGGTTAGTTATAATCCAAAACAATGATTGTAGTGGAAAATTACTAGGTTCATACATCTACTTCTTTCTTAGTTTAGGTGCCATGCAAAATCAGCTATCCTTATATGACCTCAGGTTTCTGTCCTAAACATATATACAGTACTAGGAACTGAGTCACACTAAATTCAGTGAAACTTGCATCTCAGTGAGTGTTAATTAGGCTGGATCTATTACTGTGTGTATTATGCACTTAAAAAAAACCTATAGTCACATGCAACATAAAAAACAAAATGTGATATTTCAGTTTTTAAATTACTAAAATAAAATTAACACTTAATTTAAATTTTATTAAACTGGCAAAAACTGCAGTTAGAGGCATGGCCTAATACTAGTAGAATGAAACAAATATAGAACTCACATACTGTCATAATCTGCAGTAGCTTGCATCAGAATTCTAATGTTAGCCTTCCAGTTGATTAGCATCCATAAATGAATATGCCAGCTTGCCACTGGCAACTCCTTTTTGTTGCTCCAGTGAGTACAAAGAATTTGAGAGGGTGTCAACCTTTACCCCATACCTAGGAATGTGTGAAATCTCTTTTTCATGCTGCATTGGGGCACAAGAGAATGGCAGGGACTCATACTGATTTTATATTCAGCCTCAGAGATAATTAGAAATTCATGGGACATCTTGTTTTTTCTGAGTATTTGAAGCTTGTTACTTTGGGAATGAGTGTTGATCACTCTCCTTAACTATGAACGGACACTGATGCCCACCCCGCACAGTTGTGCATCGTCTTACATTTGGCATGCTTTCAGGAGATCCTATTCACCCCGTCTGGGAGGGTGCAGGAACGTGGTGAGAACAAATTATGGCTGAGAAGCAAGGCCATCTAAGAGTTACTGATCTCTGGTCCAAAACACACTGCAGAAATAATCTAGTTTGAGACCACTTTAACTGCCCTGGCTCAGTGCTAGGGAATCCTGGGAATTGTAGTTTTGTGAGACATTTAGCCTTTTCTATCAGAGGACTCTGGTGCCACAACAAAGTACAATTCCCAGGATTCCCTAGCACTGAGCTAGGGAAATGAAAACAGTCTCAAACTGGATTCTTTATGCAGTGTATTTTGGACCTCTGTCAATAGAGGAAATATTTTATGAGAATCTGTGTTGAGCGCAAATTCCATGAAGTCATGGTGTCTTTGCTCATGGCAAAGCTTCATTGTCAACTAAATAAAGTTCTGATGGACATTATGTGTACAGTATTTTGAGTGTTTCAAAATAAAGTAATTTGCTGTCTCAGTGCATATATTACTAAACAGCTGCTGTTATTCTCACCTGCTTTTAGTGATCAAGATAGTGGGTTGAGATTTTAGTGACTATTTCCTCTTTCTCCCTTCTGTACTTGATATTCTTTTTAGCTATGAATTTGTTTAACCATTTAAAGCAATTGGATTGTGGTATTGCATGCTTCTTCCTTGTGGAGTGTGAATGGTTTAACCATTAACATTGGAGCTAACATTAACATTAATTGCAAGTCTAATTTAGGATTGCTCCTTAATTTGTAAGATTAACCCATTTAATATATGGTTCCTTTATGAATATTGTTGTCTTGTAGATTGTTTGAACATGCATTTCTGAACCTGTGGTTTTCACTTTATTAATCTTCATGAATACCTGTGGCACAAATTTCATACAGTATTTTTGTATATGGCTGTCATTTAATATAGTCTCTCATTTTTCTGCAGTGCAAGCGTTAGATAGTATCTTATTTCTTCTTTTTTCCTAGGTTGCAAAAGAATTTGGTTTCAGAAATAATGGATTTTCTGTATACATCAATAGAAACAGGACTGGTGAGATCACATCATCTCCCAATAAATCCCTCAATTTGCTAAAAATAAAGTAAGTAGTCAGCAAAAGACATGGGACCGCTGTTGGATTAAAGCAGGTTTGGCTTCGGTTTAGAAGGTCTACATAAGATTTCAGTACAGTGTCTGATAACTGAGAAGAAATGGCTGCTGCAGTGTTCTTTCTGTAGTGTCCTTTCTTATTTAAGCTTACGGGTAGTGGAAGTAGTTTAGTTTGTAATATGACAGAAATTTGAGCTACTACTTATTAATCTGTTATTATAGTTTACAATTTGTTTATATGCATTTTTATTGGCTACAACTATTTTTTCAACCCATTCCCTGTGTGTTGTATTGTTGTAAGCTAACTTGTGGAGCAATTAGTAACTCCAAAATTGTTTGGAAATCAGCTTCTATTAGTGTATGTTGGTCATGAAAGGAAAGGACTAATCAGAAGAGAACTGTCAGTGACAAGGAATAAAGGGAATTCTATTTGATGAGATTATTTAGTACTAATTTTTGTAACATTCAGTTACACATGTAAGCATCTCCAGGCTTGCCTCAAAACTATACTGTCTGTCACCCTGGAGGGTGACATCTAGTGCTTAGGTTCAAGCTGCAGGGGTGTATATCTAGAGTACCAGTGCTTCTACTGTTTCATAACTATTTTTGCTGATTGAATGCCAGTGTCTTAAAATGTATTTTATTATATGTTTACCTTTTGTAAGCTGATTTGGAAACCATCAGAAAAGCAGGATAAGAATAACTGCCCACAATTACTTATTGTTATCTAATGTAGACATTTATTTATTTATTAATTAAATGAATGAGCCATACTTTAATATAAGTTCCCAGACTTTTTAAAAAAATAACATGACATTCAGCAAGAGGAAAAAACAGAAATGGCAGTGCCTATAGAATAGGCAGCAGCAGTCAGTTGTTATCCAAAATGCCTGGAAGGATTAACGCTTCATGTGATGCAGAAAAGGCCATTGGAGTGGGTAGTAGGCAAGCTTCTAGGATGGGTTTTCCAAAATTAAGGTGACATGTCAGTCAATAATAGTGTAACCTCAGATGGTATCAGTTAGAGCAAGGCCTCAGATTAGTGTAAAGTTTGTGCAGACTCATGTAACAAGGGGTGGTCCTTCAAGTATCCAATCTTCAAGCTGTTGAGGATGTTTCTAGTAATGAACAACATTTTAACTTGTGCTTAGGAATGTGCTGGCAAATAATATAGCCATCTAAGAAATGGTGTCTCTGTTAATACCTGTCAGCTGCATTTTGTGCCATTTTTGAGAAGTCTCTAGAAGCGCGCACACACACACACACACACACACACACACACACACACACACAGAGTGCATTATAATAATCCTGTCTAAAGCATGCAGAGGGAGGAATCACTATGGCCTCCCTGTGTCTGTGCAGAACAGGGTGCAGCTGATGCACCATGCTCATTTGGCAAAATGCACAGCTGTACCGTATTTTCCGGCATATAAGATGACTTTTTAACCCTCTAAAATTGTGTCAAAATTCAGGGGTCGTCTTATACACCAACTTCCTCTTACCTTCCAGGCCTCCAGAGGCTTCTTGAAGCCGGCACACGCGCACAGCCAGCTGCCGGCTTCCAGGCCTCCCAAGGCCCCTTGAAGCCAGCACATGCGCGCAGCCAGCTGCCGGCTTCCAAGCCTCTGGAGGATCTTTGAAGCCGGCACGTGTGGGTGCCAGGCCCCTTTAACTCGGCCTATAGTAGGCCAGGATGCTGCCTGCATGTGAGGCAGGTTTTGCAGGCCTCAGCAGAGGCCTGGGGAACGGGCACACATAGCCGATTTTTAATTTTATTTGGTATAAAGAGGGAGTTGTCTTATACGGTAAGTATATCCCAAGCTATATTTTAACTTCAAAAGTTGGGGGTCGTCTTATACGCCCAATTGTCTTATACAGCAGTAAATATGGTACTCTGGTGGCCACTTGGTCTTTCAGGGACAACCCTAGATTGCCAATTTAGTTCTTTGCAGTGTCTGGGAATACACACACTATATTCCTGATGAGATTAGTCTACTATCAATGGTACCTCTATCTTGTTAGCATGATAACTACTTATATATTTCTATTGATTTATTTAGTATATATCCTGCCTTTCTCCCACTATAGGGACTCAAGGTGGCTAAACAACAAATTTAAAACCATACAAAAACATTTTAAAGTATGTATGTGTGTGTGTGTGGGTGTGTGTATATATATATATATATATAATGTTTAAAAAACCATTACATGATTTATAAAGTTAAAATATTAAAGTACTAATATATATTTAAAAACTATGCATCTCAATGGCACAGCATTTAAAAGCCCAACTCTTGTCAGTATGAAAAAGCCTGACAGCCTCCGGATATCATGAGCATACTGGTGACACCTGATTCCAAAACTCTGGATAACCTCTGCCAGTGGTTTTATGTAGATGTTAAATAGCTTTGGGGCCAAGACTGAACTCTAAGGCGCGTTATAGACGGGCCTTTAATACACCCCCGTCACGTGCTAGGGGTTGGCCAAGGACCTAGCGTCCACATTGGCCTCACCCCTAGCATGTGACAAGGGCGTAAAGATGGCGGTGCCCTATACACACGGGTGCCGCCATCTTTACGTGCTGGATGCGTTGCGTCCGCACATGTCGCCCTGGAAATGACGCCGCAAATGCGCCCCTTGCGCTTTGCAGCGCCTCTTCCGGGGCCTCAGAAGGAGCGCGATTTCCGCGGTCCTTCTCGGCAGCGTCCGGGAACCGCGCCGTTTAAAGGTTGCGGCTCCTGGATGGTGCAGGCGGCGGCGGCGGCGGCAGGTCGCCGCAATCCGGCGGTCTGTAATGCGCCTAAGGGACCCCACAGGCCAATGACCAAGAAGTCAAGCAGGATTCCCCCAGCACCACCCAAGCAAGAACAGAGCCATTGTAGTATAGTACCTCTGAGCTCCATCCCAGAGAGGTGACTCAGAAGTATACAATGGTCGAAAGCCTCTGAGGGGTCCAGCAGAACCAACAGGGAGACACTCCTTATGTCTAGTATTCTGCATAGATTATCCATCAAGTTGACCAAAGCTGTCTCTGCCCCATAACCAGCTCTGAAACCAAACTGAAATGGATCTAGATAATCTGTCTCATCCAGGAATCCCTGGAGAATCCATGACACCCTGTAATACCTTGCCCCAAAATGGAAAGTTGGAGACTGGCCTATAATTATCTCATATAGTTGGATCCAAGAAAGGTTTTTCCAAACAAGGTATTTTGGAAGAAAGACCACAACCTCCTTCAGGTGTGTTGGGACCCTGCCTTGTTGTAAAGAGGCGTTAATCACTCCCCTTATCCACTCAGCAAATCCTATTCTGGTCTGTTTAATTAGTCAGGAAGGGTAAGGTTCTTGTACACATATGGTAGTTCTCATCTCTCTAAGGATTTTTAGATTTCATAATTGATCATAATGCACTTAGCTTGAACTTGACACCTTTGAAATCTATGGATCATGCAGGAAGACTGAAAGAGGTCTTAGTATTTTTCCAAGCAAATAGCTGATAAGGGGAGGAAGCAGAAAGGAGAGTTATAATCTCAGATTACATATCAGCTAGGCACACTATAACATCTATTTTGCTTCCCTCCTGTCTGATCCTTCAGTATGTTTTTCAGTATGAAGAATGAGCTATCTTTAAAGTTCTTGGCTTTGACTTTGGGTTCAGTGTCTTATTTGCAATGATTTCCATAACTTTGGGAGACTGTAAACCTCTTTAGATTTGATTTACAATACCATTTCTATTCTTCAAAGTGTGTGTTATGGGTCTGAAATTCCTGTAGTTGACAAAGCACATACATTGAACATAGTTTTCTACTTTGTGAGTTAGTGACTTTCCATCAAAGATGTATTTACCCAGAGATTAATTACTGAAACACACTACAGTTCTCCCCAAACGTGGAACTCTAGCTGCAGGTTCTGCAGGACTTTAACTGTGATGAAATAAGAAAATATGCAGGCATTTCAGTAGTAATTCACAATTATGAAGTAATAGTGAAAATGGACAGAGCAATGATTAATTGTCTGTCAAAGGATGACTGAAAGAAACAAAAATATTCACTTGTCTCTGAAAAGCCCACAGGGAGGAAGCGTTTTCATCTTCCCTTAGATGGGAATTCTCTTTAGCGACAAGCAGCCAGTTGTCTTCTGTGTCAGCCCTACGGTGTTACTACTGTGAGAAGAAAAGGTAGCCTTGATGGAATAGGTTAGTCATCACCTTCCTGGTGAATCACCCTTCTGTCTGCTGGGCTTGGCAGCCTGTCAATAATTGTGGGAGAGGATTAGAAAGAAAAGATGTCATTTAGTACTATAGTCTGGGAACAGTTCAATTTTAAGTGTTTATACTCTTTCTATTATGATGAGTGGAGAGATAGGAGTGCCTTAATATGTAACACAGTATAGAAGTTCAGTGATACTGCTAAGTTGGCTCATTTTGGAAAAAGTGTTTTCTCAGAGAAATGTAGCTTGAAATAAAGCACTATGAAATAAAAGCAAATAAAGAACAAATATTTTGTTCTGCTCATTGAAACTGCAGATCTTAATTTCAGCATCAGATTCTTGCATTTTTAAACTTGGATCTAGAAATTCCTTGAACCTTACTGGTAGAAAGATGTGTGGATTTCATTGCTTTCCTCCTACACAGTCTCGCAAAACCACCCTGGAAGATTGGGGAATCTTCCAGAACAGTGAGGGTGATAGCACAGGGTACCTGCAGAAGAAGAGTGTATCAGCAAAAAATGTCCCCTTCTGTTTTTCTTTATCAGGAGCCTCAGTCCATTTTCATGCTGTATTATGAGACAAGAAAGGACACTCTGGATAATGTGAAGTGATACTGTTGTAGAGTTGCCAGTTGTACAAACTGTTCCTGGATCATCTAAGTACTCCTGAATTAAATACTTGAGATGTTTAGATGTGGTTATATCTTATGAAAATGATGTTCATTCTGTAACAGTTCTGTCATATTCATGTCTATTCCTCTAGGCACGGAGATATGCTGTTTCTCTTTCCCTCATGTCCACCTGGTTCTTCTTCTGAGAACATGGATGTCTCAGGTTCTCAAGGAGTGCGCCAAATAGGTGTTCCCCAGGTGGTGGAAGATGAAATTGACCAGTACCTAATAAAACAAGATGGGAAAATTTACAGAAACAGAGACCAGCAACTGTAAATATGTTTTCTATCCAGCATTTGAAAATTGTTCCATAAGGATTATCACAAGTCTCCCTGTTCTCTTATGTGTATGCCCCTTCCCTTTATTTCTCACCTCTAAATAAGGTAGAAACCTAGATTGTTTTAATTCTTGGTGATTCATCTTTCAACACCCAGTCCTTTGCTCAGTCAAGGGGTAAATGAATAATAGAAGGAGATGGTAATAAGATATATCTGGGCATGCTACATGGGTCAAGGTGCCTTGGTAAGGGGTGGAATTGGAGAAGGTTTTTTTTTTCTTTTAAAGGGGAGAATTGTTTAATTGACTTCCAGGGCATATAGTGAACAAAATGCTAGGGATTTCCCTAGAAAGCCCAACTTCTCAATTTGAACAGTGTTCTTATAGAGTTTCCACCTTTGTTTCTGTACAGTCCAAAATGTAAAACAGTGATTAAAAACAGAGAGGCTATATGACTGGGGACTAATAAATACAGAGTCATATGCTCAGTAATCCAGATGCCCCTGGCATTCTTGTCACTAAAACAAACACAAAAACTTGGCTTGAGAGGATTTGTAAACCTAATCCTTCAAAAAATAACAACATACAAACACCTTGTCCTTCTTCCACCAGAATGTTAACAGCCACTCCTATCTCTCTTATTGAAGGATCAACTTTGGCAGTTATGTGGTCTCCATCCATTTATAGCTTTGCAAAATAAAGTAGTAACTTGAAAAATATTAGCCAGTGTCAATAGCTTGAAGTATGTCTGCTACTCAACATGTTAGTCATCCTATTTGTTTCCATTTAGTATCTTAACAGCAGAGCCTTGAAGTCAGTACACAAAAACTTTGATTCTAGTTCATATGTTTTTCAACTATCTGACTTTGACTTCTTCATACAGTGTGGTGTACTGGTTTGAGCATTGGATTGTGACTCTGGCGACCAGGGTTCAAATCCCCGCTTGAGCATAAAAACCCACTGAGTGACCTTGGACAATTTACACTCTCAGCCTCAGAGGATGGCAATGGCAAACCCCTTCTGAAGAAATCATATGATAGGTTCATGTATCAAAAATGACTTTGAGGCACACAGCGACAAAGTATTAATTAATAAATTTATTGTAGAAAAATCGTAGTACAAGACAATTCATCACCACCTCATGATTCATCAGGCTTGGATTGACAGAATATAAAATATTTATTTGTTTTCTGAACCAGAAAGAGTTCCACAATTCCTGTGAAAGTAAATTTGCAATGAGCCAGGCATTTAATATAAGTTTTTATCTTGAAGTCAGAGTTGGTACATTTGTTCTAACTTCGCAGGCCTGCTTATCAGTGGTGTAGCTGACCTGGACTTTTCATTGGTTGACTTGAAGTCAGAAACATCTGGAGCACCAAAGCCTGAGAAGGACAGCTCTAGATGTAGCAAGCATAAATAGCTGCAGAAACATGTAAGGAGGAATATAATAAAATAATTTATTTATAGCCCGCCCAATCACAAAGAATCCGGGTGGGTTACAACAGTAAAGAAAATACATATAACAGCAAATAACAGTAATAAAAATAAAAATGAAAAGTGCATAAGAATTAACATAGCAAATCAGTAAAATACAAAATTAATCTCCAAAATACATAACAAATAACAATAACAATAAAAATAACAGCAATTCACAATAGCAATAAATAGCAAAAAGAATACATAGCAAATAACAACAATAATAAAAATAACAATAAAAATGGATATCAATTAACATAGCAAATCAATAAAGTACAAAATTAATCCCCTTCTCAATCCCCATCCCAATCTTAAAATAAAAGCATGTTAAGCAATACATACTCTTAAATAGTACGATCCAAACCCGCAAGAAAAAAAAGTAGGAGGAAGAGCTGGTGCCGAGGTAATACTCTCCATTCCAGACACCCCTAAATGTTCACTAAAGCCCAGGTGGAAAAGGGCGCAAAAGACAGCCTCTCAGCCCGGCGTTCATCAGCGGGTGGTGAAGGAAGGGAAGGGAGTGCAGTTTAAGACCTATTGCCTCTTGGCCCTCCATAGCCCAAGTCCAGCAGCCGAGGCAAGGCTGTGGCCCAGGTGGAAGGAGGACGAGGAAATAGCCTCTCAGCCTAGCGTTTGCTGGCAGGTGGTATAACGCAATATGTCTTCGTGTAGGCAAATGAATGTATCTTTGTGTAGGCAAACTTTCAGTTAGTCCAGAAGACCAGAGCAACAGAGTAAATCAAGTCTGTACAGATAGTAAGTGGAGCTGTTTATTCATAATTTGAGCATCATCGCTGTTCTCCAGGATGGTGGAGACAGGTGTGGTATGCAGTGGGATCTCTGAGAATCCATGGCTGTGGAGGGCCTGGGGCTTTGGGGGCTTGGGCAGTAGTGGAGGGAGACCCACTAAATTACAAAATGTCTATAATGTCTGTTGCTAAACCATAGGATATCCACATTTTCTATAAATACTAACATTAATATGATTTAGGCAGAGCAAAGCAGAGCATACCCCTGGAGACAGAACCTTCTGGGCCTTAGTAGTAGACCCCAGTTATAACAGCTGTTTCTTAGCAGAGGTGGTAGCTGTCAGAGGTTGAGTGGCTGCCTTGGTCACATGTCCCCAGGAAGCCTTGGAGGTGGTATATCTGCCTGCCACAGCCATGACATTTTTGGGGTGGATTTTTCCCTGCCCTGCTCATGATTTGATCACATTTTTGGCCTGTTCTGAGGCATTTTAGCTTGAGTGCCTATTTTCCTAATCAGACATAACCTGGATGTCAACTTTGGCCCCTTAATGTTGAGGAAAGGGGTTCTCCTGGTTCTAAAAGAGCCCCACCCATCCTCTACAAATGCCAAAATTGCATACCACATTCGATACTGTGGGGGGGGGTTGTTATGGTGGTCCTGGGGCCCCAGAAATAGGTCTAGGGGCTGCACTTTCCCCACCATGGTCCATAGAAAAAGGAGCATTTTGCCTGGGCACAATGCCATGTCTCAGCTGCTGTTTCCCTGCAGCTACTAATGCCTGTGTGCCTGCCTGGTGTCTTCTTTGGAAAAGTCAGTCGATCCTGAGCTAGGTGAGAATTGTTTGTGCATGAATGGATTTTCACCAGTAAAAAGGCTGAGAAATAATGTACAGATTGACTGAAATACTGATGGGTTTCTGTAATCCAAATTGTTTTCTTAGGGCCAGTTACCCAAGATTCCACATGTTCATTTTTTGGAGTGCAATAGGACAAGTGGGCTTGCTGGTAGTCTTCATGCTTTTTTTAAAGAGTGGTTTCAAATGTTCCTATACGCAAGCCACAGAAGATAATACAGTACAACTCAATAATGTAAAGGCTTTCTGAATTTATGTAGGGCCAGTGGAAGGGGCAGTGGTGTTACTAGCGGTGCACACCAGGTGATACCCAGTTGGGTGCTCCCCCCGCACACATTCCCCCCTCCCAATTCTGTCCCTTCCTTTTCGTCATCAGGAAAAGGATGGGAGCAGCACAAGGGGAGGGTGTGTGCACTGTGCTGAAAGCCCTGCCCCCTGCATGGGGTGACACATTGTGCGGGGATGCCACTGGAAAGGAGTTGTACTAAAGAAGGTGTGGAAGTCAAATCCAGAGAATGAAGCAGTATGATTCCAGCACCTTTGCCTTGATTTTCCCTTACAAATTTTTGTGTCTGTTCTTACCATTTTTAAAAAATTGAAATAGCTGCATACCTGCAGAAAAGTTGCAAGTTTCTGTATCTTTTAAGCTGAGACTCTAGCTCAGAGTTATTCTTGATAGCAGCATCTTTCCTTGCAGGAAGCTGTAAAGTAGTTGTCTCATGGGGTTTAGTGAAATATCATACAGTCGGCCCTTCTTATACACTGATTTTTTATACACGGATTCAAGCATACACGGTTTGAAAATGTTCCAAAAAAGTATAAATTTACCTTGATTTTTCCATTTTTTATAAGGGACACCATTTTGCTATGTCATTATATTTAATGGGACTTGAGCATACACAGATTTTGTTATACACAGGGGATCTTGGAACCAAACCCCAGCGTATAACAAGGGTCCACTGTAGTACGTATTGGCATGTGTTGGGGAAGAGGCATTATGATCATCTGATGGCCACTGGCTTACATCAATAATTAGTTCTGGGAGTGAACTTCCTATTAGTAATAACTCCCCTATGAGTCTGATTTAAATATTTTAAATACATGATTCATTTTAAAAAGGCAATAGCTCTTTGCTACTTTTTATGACTTTCCATGCACAGGAATCAGTGTCTCAGTGAAGATAAGAGAAGTGGAAACCTTTCAATAGTGAAGTAATTTCAAGATTTTTCAAAATAACAGTTCAGTGATAAAATTTGTGCTTATGAAACCATCAAAGACAAAAAAAATTGTTAGAGTTACATCTACTACACATGTATTCTGACAGAATAAAGGTATTATACTCTCACCAAGAAGAATAATGCACTGATATTTATGAAGGAAGGAACCAGTAGCCGGGGGTAATTATTCTAAGAAGGCTGCTACAAATGAGTGTTGAGAAAATGAAGCCTTATGTATTCCTTACATCTGATACAGAAGAGTGCCACATTGGCCCTTTCCTACAAAAGTAACCAACACGTGTGTACACACACACACACACACACACACACACACATATATATTAAAGTGGATTACTTCAGCATTCTGTATAGTTGAGAGTTTCAGATGTCTATGGGTCAGTTTAAAGGTAGTCATTGGCACAGTGATTTAACTAATAATTGTAAGCTTATTAATGCCTGAATCATTTTACCCCAAAATACCTTATTTTCTGGATAGTATAATAGGTTATATTTTCAGTTTGTAAATTAATTAGGACTGTAAAATTCCATAGAACTGAGTATTTTATATTTCTGCTACTGAGTGTGGCTGCTAACTCCTGTTTCTCTTCACACAGTTGTCGACATGGCCCATTGGGTAAATGTGTGCACTGTGTACCATTAGAGGTAAGGACTCAAACTAAAGTACTATGGTAACATTTTACTTAGTAAAAAAATTCCTACGTATATGGTTGCTTCTATGGCAGCTGTTGAGAGGACATTGGTGAAGTATTAATGCATCTTGTCTATGCTGATAATGGTAAAAGAAGCTAAACAAGTCCCTTGGATATATCTGTCTGGACAGGACCGGGATTTATCAGGCTTCTGATATCTGTTTTTTCCAGTAATGGATTTAATAAGATATACTGCTAAAGGTTCTGACAAACATATATGCATTTTGTGTCTCCCACTTGCATTGTGAATCTTCTCCCCACCCACCCCCTCCACTCCCTTTCAAAGTTGTGTCTCAAAAACACTTACTGTTATGTTCTTACATTCTGTTTTGATCTTTGTGCAGTAAGGGTCTTCTGGTATTCTTCTTAGTTCTGCACAGATTCTTCAGATAAATGTGCCAGAGTTCTCTAGCTATCTTTGATCAGTTACCCTTTAGCTCTGCTGGTAGAAGAAGAAGGAGAAAAAGAATATTATACCCATAAGGCAGGTTGGGTTTCTGTAACCATTTTAAGCAAGGCTAAAACTCCATACTGTGTGAGGGGGTTGGGAGAAAGCGCCCTGCTATTACTGTCAAGTAATAACTGCTGTGGACGAAGAGCACAAAGCTTCCTAATTGTTTCCACATTGAATGCCAACAGAGGCTTCAGACTAAAACATCCATTTGTTCAGTGATCAATGTATTATCAAGCAGGTGTCTGACCTGGTTTTCCTTTGTGTATGTGGGTTTTTGGCAGCCTTTTGATGAGGATTATTTAAACCATCTGGAGCCTCCTGTGAAGCATATGTCATTCCATGCCTACATCAGGAAACTGACCGGAGGCGCAGACAAGTAAGAAATTTGCACCATTTCTGCAGGGGAATCTCATTATAGATGATAAAATAAAATGTGAAAAATTAGAAGGTTGTTTATGGTACAGGACAAATTTGCTTCAAACCAGTGATATGATACTAATGTTAAAGCCTGTGTAGCAGATAAGTGTAAAGATTGAGAACTTATCTATCTCCCTTGTTGGTAGATCTTGACTATATTTTCTCCCAGCCTAGGCCACAGATGGATGCAGTGGGAAAGCTGGAGGTATTTTTATTTCAGCCCAAGATTTGTTATATTGTTAGTATATTGCAAAGTCTCAATCCTCTCCTTTATCATAATCTTTCACCCTTGTTTATTAGAGAATACCAAACATTATCCTATTCACATACACATTGCTTGTTCTCACAGCAAAGACTTTGTGCACACACAAATATGTGAAATACAGATGCCATGCTGCATATCTTATAGTCTTCACACTGTGAAAAAAGCAACATTAAAAACTATAGCAGATAGTGTTAATCTTCTTCACATTAACTACAGCTTCAGCATAGCTTAGTCCAGGTTAACCGTCTGCTGCGTTTCTGGCAGTTCTTCTACCATCCACTTAAATGGTAGAAGAGACAGGTTGGCCTCTGGACTCCCTGCTTATTTTATTTCAGGTGGGTCAAGTTGTCTGTGGTGTTACTAGAGTCCCAAGACTGATGAAATATTCTGGCACACACTGTTCAGTGTAGGAACTTGTAATTTGAAGAAATGTCCAACAATTTAGTATGCTTCATTTTTCTGTGTAGAGGGAAGTTTGTTGCCCTTGAAAACATTAGCTGCAAGATTAAATCTGGATGTGAGGGACACCCTCCGTGGCCTGAAGGCATTTGTACCAAGTGCCAGCCAAGTGCCATCACACTCAACAGGCAGGTAAGATCAGCACGAGCTGCTAAGATAAACTTGCTGTTCAGGACAGCAGAGACATTCCTAATGTCTGCAGTTTGGTTTTGGAAAGGAAGAGCCAGTTTCATTTTGACAGTGTTTTCCTTTTGGCAATTGCTTAGTAAGCAAGTGTTGGTTAGCTTGTATATAGGCAGACAGGAAAATATCCTTGTCTAGCATTTACAAGTGAAACTGGAGAACTTTGGGCATGAGGTAGGAGAGCGAATTTTAGTGGATTTAAGAACCACCTCAGGATTTCAGTAAACCAATCATAAAGGAGTGTGGGATTATAAAGAAGAATAAAGTCTTAGTAAAAAGGCATTTGGGATTGTATTTTCCGAAATTAAGACATACTGACTATATTACCCCATTTTCAGTCAGCTACCATTATTCCATAGTTAGGTTCACCCACATCACAATAAGCCAAGATTTGTATTAACTTTGGTTTGTTGCTTAAGGCATAAAATGATAATATGGCCCATGGTTTATTTCCCCCATTTCAGACCCCATACAGACAGGCCAAAATAAAGCTGCTTCAGGTCACTTTGGAGGTATACTGTTTAAATGATGCATGCATCCTAAGAGTCTGGAAGCGACACCAAAGCCACGACCCAGTCCTAAGGACTGGAGCGCGGCTTTGGCACAGCTTCTGGACTCTTAGAACACATGCATCATTTAAACAGCATACCTTCAAAGTAACCCGAAGCAGCTTTATTTTGGCAGTCTGTATGGGGCCTCAGTTTTCTTTTTTCCCTTTCGTCAATTTCTTCTTTAGGGTGACAGATTGGAAAGTAAAATCAGGGACAAGCAACAGTTATGGATTCAGATATTGTGGCGAGTTACAGTTAGGTGTGCAAGATCACAACAAGCCATATTTTCCAATTGTGGTTTGTGACGGACTAATAAAATATGGGCCTGTTACAGACTGCCAAAATAAAGCTGCTTCGAGTCACAGTGGAGGTATGGTGTTTCAATGATGCATGTGTCCTAAGAGTCCAGAAGTCGCACCAAAGCCACGCTCCAGACTGGAGCGTGGCTTTGGTGTGGCTTCTGGACTCTTAGGACGCATGCATCATTGAAACACCATACCTCCAAAGTGACTCGAAGCAGCTTTATTTTGGCTGTCTGTAACAGGCCTTGGTTTTCACATTGCAATAAGCCACATTTCCATAACAGGCATATGCAAACCTGGTAGACCATAGTTGGTCTTGACTACAATAGATGGAAACAGGTCAACTTCTTAGTAAAGTCTATGGCTATGGTTTCTTTCCTTAACCCAGAGGTAGCCAACTGAAGAAAATGTAAGGACCATCTTTTGCTCCTGTGACAGGCCAGAACACTTTAACATTGTCTTTTCAAAAAAGTAACTCATAGTTCTTTCCTGAAGGGTTGGGCTTGTTTTTATCTCCCTAATATTGGGCTAGTTTAAGAGTTTGGGTGTGTTTTTAACTAATTTATTTATGGCAATATACCAATTGTGGATGAATTTTCTCTCCCAAATTTTTAGGAAGGTGTGAAGTCTTTAAGGGATCTGATAGGGTTCTGGGTTCCTGCAGAAAGCCCCTGTGGGACCATATGCAGGCCATAAGCTGTCAATTCTCCATCCCTAGCTTAAATCATAGTTCACACTAACTTCATTTCAGATCTTAGCATAGCAATAAACCACTATTAATTGCAAGTGGATGAAAAGTTTATGATTTGCTCCCCCCCCCCCCCCGCCACATCAGAAGGGAATAGAGAGCACACAAATCTGAGGCAAATCTCTACAGACCCCCCTCTCCTAGATATCCAATTAACTCCTTCTTCCTTTCCCTATTATTATTTTGTTTTAATCCCACCTCCCCCTTATAATTCTCGTCTAGATTGGGACTTTATGTTGGCAGTTTCTTTCTTTGACAAACAGTGGGAATTTTAGTCAGACAGAACCTAGACAGAGAAAGAAAAGGGGTTGAGGGAAGGAATCCTTTCTTTGAAGTAGATCAGTGGTTTTAGAGGTCAAACCCAATGTGCTTTGGTTTGTACTCAGGTGTATAGTCAAGTTCCTTGTCTTTTAGTCTCATTAGTTTGCCTTTGTTTGCAAAAGTAGTAGTAAATGTTGTGATTTGCCACCTCCCACAACAGCCATTTCATGAAGGTCTTCATGACATATTCTGAAAATGGGTGGTGATCTCTGCTGTAAAAGATAAATGGATAAAAGGCTATGAGGCACCATTAAGCTATAAGATAACGAGCTAATATTTATGCAGCTGATACGTGATATTTCACTATAAGTCGGGAATTGTGCAGCCCTCTAAGTGGTGCCAGGTTAGAAATTCCAGTATGCCTCATCATTGATTATCCTGGCCAGGGCTGCTAGGAGTCGTAGTTCACCAGCATACAGAGAGCTATACAATTCCCACCCCTGCTCTGTAGATTCTGCTGTTGCTGATCCTAACCAGGGCCCTAGTCTGATACTATATTATGTTTCCCCCTCCCCCCAAATGACAGAAATACAGACATGTGGATAACATCATGTTTGAGAACCATACCATTGCAGATCGTTTCTTGGACTTCTGGAGAAAAACAGGAAACCAGCATTTTGGATACTTGTATGGGAGGTATACAGAACACAAAGACATCCCTTTGGGTATCCGAGCTGAGGTTGCTGCCATCTACGAACCCCCACAGGTAACATAGCCTCCATTCTAAAATATCTTAGCTTGCTTGTCTTAGAAAGGATGGCAACAGAAAATACTATTTGTGAGGATATTGAGCTTCTTTGTAGGAAAATGAATTTTTCCATTCAAAAAATATAGTACTAATTCAAAGGTCCAGCATTACAACCTGCCAGATGACACTAATTTTATTTGAATATATTTCAGAAAAGACTTTTCCACACATAAACCAGTTACTCCCACTGAAAGCTCAACAATTAAATTAATTTAGATGACATTGATATCAATAGTCTTCGAAGAGAGGGATATTCAATCCTTATTTAGGGTTGCTGCAAATTAAAAGATGGTAAAATGATGTACAAGTGGTTTGCACTTCTTTATTTTGTGTTTATTATAAAAATTACAAATGATAGAATCGTGCTCATCTCTATGAGATTGATGGTATAAAATACCATTTTGCAAGTCACACAGGGAACATGAAAATAATCCAGTACAGTACTGTGTGTATTTTCTGTCTTGTAATGCCTGGTGCACTTGTCAGTTATTACTTTACTCAACTTCTCAGTCTTGAAAGTGCTGAAATCAGGGATGGAAGTGAGGCATTACTTAGTTTTAGAGCCTGAATACTGCATTTTATGAATACTGTATATACTTGACTATAAGTCAAGAAATTTATGCTAAAAAATTGACCCTAAAATCCTTGGACTGATGTATATATGGGTCAATACAATAATGTTAATGAAAGAAGTACCACCCCACTCCCAGCCTCGGCAGTGATCTCTGAAAGAGTTGCCCAGGCAGGGTACGTTTTGCATGTGTATAAAAGAGATGCATCCCTTTTCCATTGGATTTTAAAAGCTTCTCTCATCCTCCTCCTCTCCCTTGATCACTGCCCCATGGAGTACCCCACTTTCCCACACTTCCCTTCCTTTCTCCATGTGATTTTAAAAGCTTCCCTCCTCTTCCTCCTCACCCTGGAGCTTTTCCCCACAGAGCACCCCACTTACCCCCACTTCCCTTCTCCATGGCATTTTAAAAGCTTCCTTCCTCCTCCTCTCAATGGCTCTCTGCCCCAAAAAAACACCCCACTTCCTTTTCCTTTTCCATGGGAGATTAAAAGCTTCTTTCCTCCTTCTCTTCCTTTCCCTAGATCTCTGCCCCATGGAGCATCCCACTTCCCTTCCCTTCACCATGGGATTTTAAAAGCTTCTCTCCTCCTCATCTTCTTCCTGGATCTCTGCCCCACAGAGCACCCCACTTCCCTTCCTCTCTCAATGACATGCTAAATCCTTCTAGCACCAGGGAAATAGTGTTAGGTGGTCGGGAGAGGTCCAGAGACAGAGAAGGAGGGAAGGAAGTGGTGTTTTCCTTTTATTTTATCCTTTTTATCCTTTGTTACTGACCCTAAGTTCTACCCTCGACTTATACACGGGTTATATAAAAATCCATGATTTAGGCCTAAAACCTTCCCTCAACTTATACATGAGGTTGACTTGTACACGATGATATACGGTACTCAAAAGGCTGTGCTTATGGGAACATTTTCCAGTGATTTCTTGAAGTGATAATGTTCATTCAAGGAAATGATTTTATCTTAAAACTGCTTTTTACAATTTAATACCCTAAGTCTCAATGATAAGAGAACCCTTATGTAAGTGGGAACCTGTAAGGAATTGCAGGGGATTTTTGTTATTTCTCAGAGTGAGCTTGGTTTTCTCCAGCATCTAAAACAGTAGGGGACAGAATTTGGGAACAGGAAAGAATCCTATTCCTGCCCTGCAAGCCCCCTTCTTCCATGATTGTTTGTAACTCACTGTGTTACATCCTGTAATAATAGGTATCATTTGGCTATCTCCTTTCCCAGGGTGCTAAATCTGTTTGTGAAGATCACCCTGTAGCCTGCAAGAAGTATCCATGCTTGTGACTTCAGGGAGCAGTTGGAAATATTTCAATTCCTATGGATTTTCTTTTGTGTAAAGAAAAAAAAACCCTTCCTAGCCCAACCTCTTCGCCTCCAAATTAGTACCTATAGTGTCTTAAACTCAACACATTGCAAATATAACATAGTAGGTAAGGGTGAATCTGTGAGTTAGGAAGTTCCTGGTTCAAAACCTCCTGAGCCATAAACTCGCAGCGTCCAAAGGAAATCATGGTGTTTGAGCCTTTGCACGCACCATGTTGTAGTGAGGGTACTTGTCTTCTTTACAAAGTTAGAAAGCTGCCTTCTTTCGTTAAAGTTGGATAAACAGGTGTGTTACAGTCCACTGCTTAGAAAATGTAAAGTACATGGAATACTCAGTGTATACTGTGTAGAAATGCCAAGTATGGTGGAAAGCAAAGGACATGTGAGATTTTTCGCAGAACTCTGATTTGCTACCCAGTGCATTTGCAATGGTGGGGGATCAGTTCTCTGTCAAGTATGTACATAAAAAAGATGGGTGGAAGGAAATTCGGGAGACTTGTGGAACCTTTAAGACCAACCAATTTATTTCAGTTTAAGATTTCATGAGCTACAACCTACTTCTTCAGATCCATGGCATGCAGCCTCAGTAGACGAACATTTATACATACATGATGCTGGTGGGGATGTGAAATGTAACACAAATATAAAATGAGCTTGTCTCCCGCTTACATCCTTGTTACATGCCATTAACAACCACCACTAAGACCTGTCACTATGCCAACACATTTTGCATTTCTGTTTCCCTCTGTCTCTCACTCTCTTTCTCTCTCTCAGAGCACACATACACACAAATACAGAATGTGTATAAATATTGGTCTGCTGAGGCCACAATCTGTTCATCTAAAGTGGGCTGAAGGCCATGAAAGCTTAGGCTGAAATAAATTAGACTCAAAAGATGCCACAAGACTCCTAGTTTTTCTTCTTCCCATCTTTTTATGTTGAAACATAAAAAGATGGGAAGAAGGAAAACTAGGAGTGGGGTTATCTCTTTGAAAACTACATAATAAATAATTCATAACACCTGCTTGTCACTTCTTTTTTATCCATAGAGAACACCTAAACTACTGTGTAAAGGTGGTATTTCTGGGAAGTATGATGTCAAAAGGTGTGGTTATAGTGGATTAGAATGTTTTTCAAACTGTAAAACTACATCAGATCACTAGATGGCACTAATCACTGAGTCCTGTATCTATATGAGTCCTGTATCATGCTATATGACCAACACGGCAACCCCTGAATAATTTTTTGAGTCCTGTATGTGTGAGAGAAAAGATTACTGTGAAGGAAAGTTACAACTCTAGCTTTTGTAGTAATTGTTGCATAGAAACTATTGATAGAAATTGTATACAAATTCATAGATTTATTGACAGAAGTAGAAAAGCACATAGAGGTCTCTTAACTTGGGTTCTTAGCTAAACCCATTGCTTGTAGTTGCCATGAGCCACACTTTTCCTCCAGCCCTGTGGCAAGCATAGAAGTCAAAGGAAGGATTTTTGCTGCTGTTCTACAGAACATTCAAGTAGCATTTTGCTGCTGTTCCTGCCACTGCCTCGTGCTAAAAGTCCAATGAGAAGAGAAATAAACTACCTTTCTCTTTATAGTGACTATATAAAGAAAGAAGAGGGGTTTTCTCCTGGAAGTTTGGAGAAAGCATCAGCTGTATGTCAGTGCTCTTGCCTCCTATGAGAACAGATAGGAAGGAAGAGAAACTAAGAAACTATTCTTCCTCTCCCCATCCCAACGACTTTCTATGGAAAAAGAAAGTGTTATTCCTTTCTTTTGGGGATTTTGCTGGGGCAACAATGAAGTAAAAGTCTAATTTCTGAATTTGCATTTTGTTTATTGGCAAGGGATTTGTTCCCAAATATTGGGGTTTTGTGGACAGCACCAGCAGTACCTTGCGGCTGTCTCCTGCAAAAACTGAACAGGAAGGAATGTAGAAGACCTATTCTTTATTTTGAAGTGAATAAATGATGCATGTTTTTTCAGGAAGCAGCACTCCTAGTTTTTGGTTTTTGCAAAAGTCGAAATTGCAAGTGGGTGCCCTCACTTTTCTCCATAGAGAATGAAGGAGTGAAGTCAAGTAAGTTCCCCACAAAAAGGAGTTTTGGTAGAAGCATAGGGATGTGTGCCAGAGGAGGAAAGCATAGCCACTAGTATGTAGGCAGGGAGATTTACACAACTCCAGATTGGACAGTCTCTTGTAATTCAGGATGTAATGCATCACATTTAACTTAATTGCATTTGCTTTGGCTATCTCTAAATTTGAAAGCTACAAGTAATAAGGAGTTGTAACAAACTTAGCAGCCTCTTTAATGTATGATCATTCTTGTTGATAAAAGTATTTCTCATTTCAGCTTACTTCCCAGTAATTTACAACATACAGCATTTTTCATTATAGTGTTAACAGAATGACAAGTAGCAGCCAACGGTATTAAAATCCGGGCCATTTTTAGAGCATTTAACTAGTGTATCATAGTGCCTCTAAATTCTGAAAAAAGACAACCTGTTGCCCCATGATCCATTTGGTGGTCTCTCTCTCTTGTTTATTCAAAGCCATTTCAACACAAAGTGACCTTGGAAGTACTGATGGGGAGCTCCTACTGAAATGTATTGGAGAGACTCCTGCAGCTTTGCACTTCATGTTCAGCTGTTGGTTGGCTGCCCCTCATGTATATATATAAAATATATGTATTTTGGGTGACTTGAGACACAAGGAGTAATATTTCATTGTAATACCCTGCTCAGTGGCAAAATTCATGAGTTTCTGTTAAGTTGCAAAGCAAACTTACATCAGCTTCCTTAAGCTCTCTGCACACCATGAAGCTAAGTGTTGAGGTGTTTGATGTCTTTCCAGCTCATGTGTTTTTATATTGCATCATAGTGTTGCGTATAGAAATAACCATGCAGCAAGGACTATAGGATTTGGCCTTCAGTTTCCAGACTGCTTTGTGATATATCAGAGATACTCAGAAGCTTCTGCAGTCCAAGACAAATGGGTAATGCCTACAGTTGCCCTTTAGACTTGAAATTGGCAAATACCATGTCACTGCAACCTAAGAATTAAAAAGAAAAGTATTATGTTTTGGAATTTTTAAAGTGATATTTCTGTGATTGGCAAGAGATGTTGTATTCCTTGGGATCCTTGCAAGCCTTCTACATCTATGCTGGTTTAACAAATATAAATAGCAGTAATGTTTTGCGGTCAATAAAACTCAGAAGTTCTTGATCCGACTCAATCAATTATATACCTTGGGTGGCATGACACCCCATTTAGTGCATGTTGTCCCAATGAGATAGCTAAAGATGAAAGATATGCCATTGTAAAAATACGTGAAACATTGTCATTCACAAGTCAACTCAAAACATTTTCTATGAAGAAGAAAACATTAGATGGAGCATTAGGTAAGAGGCCTGGTGTATATTCTAGATGAATGAGGTGGTGGAGTTTAAAAGCACTAGAATGGATGGTGTCAGTTCAAAATGCAAGTTAAGCATAAGGTTTTTGAAAGTTCCCTGAATGGGAAAAAAAAGCAGAAAGCTACTGCAACAAGAAATCAGTTGGCCTTTCTCCCCTAACCTTAAACTTACGTTTGGGAGTAAGTTTACTTTACTTCTTTTACTTTATTGGACACACAGGTGTGCAAACCAGCTTCTCCCAATATTCCACCTGAAGTGTTGCACCTTATCTTATTCTGCTGCATGAACAGATGAAGTTTTAAGTTTTATGATCATAAGTAATCCTTTTCTGCTTAAACTTTTACCTCTCAAAGTATATTTGGTGTATGTCCTACATGAATGCTTTAGATCAGAGATGGTGAACCTTTTACAGACCGAGTGCCCAAACTGCAACCCATACCCCACTTATTTATTGCAAAGTGCCACGTTCCTTTTGCTTTCTAGTAAGAAACTCTGGCAAACTCTGTGATAAGGTGACAACATGTGTGCCCACAGAGAGGTCTCTGAGTGCCACCTCTGGCACGCGTGCCATAGGTTTGCCATCACTGCTTTAGATTAATTTCTGAACCTTTCCCCCTATTTCATGGTCTCACGTATTGGAAAATTTATCCTTCATGATTGCTAGAATTTGATAATGTTTGTGGCTGATTCTTTTGTGACATGTAAAAGTAAGTTATTATTATTGTGTTGTTAAATGTTCCTAGTTTTTAAGAAAATGACACATTTCCTCAATGGATTGCATACAAGTATTGGGAAGAAAACAGGTGACAGATACATAGATTATAGAAAATACACTTCTGATTTCAGTCAGACAAGAAGGAAGGTAAGGAAGAATGTGAGAGATATGAGTTAAGAAAAAGAAGGTGAAGAATAAGAAAGCAGTACATTGTAATCAAAAAGGCAAAATGTTGGGAATTAAATCATTTAACTTTGCTACAGATCAATATTCAATTGTCATAAAATTATTCTTAGGTACTGGTTTTATATTACATGGAGTAAATGTATTGTCCAAACTATGATGTCAAAGTTAACATTGCTAATGTCTTGAGACCTTACATGTTTATCACGTACCAATCAGCAAACAAAAAGGAGACAAGCTCCACGTGTTCTAAAATGATCAAATTTTTATTCAATGTTTAAAAACCCCAACGCATTTTGACCACACTAGGCCTTCCTCAGTGGCCATCAGAAGAAATCACTGTAGTTGCAAACACTCTCAAGAACACAGGACCATAGAGATAAAGGTTATAGAGATGTGGTCCTATGTTTTGGAAAGTGTTTACAACTCCAGTGATTTCTTTTGAAGGCCCCTGAGGAAGGCCTAGTGTGGCCGAAACATGCTGGGCTTTTCAAACTAAATAAACAGTTGACCATCTTAGAGCACATTGAGCTTGTCTCCTCTTTGTTTGACGCTTGGCTACATGCTTTCAGTTCCTCTTCTATCAAGTACCAAATGGGTTCAATATAAAAATGCTTAATTTCTGCATTGCATTAGATCGCAACCTGTAGTGGCCCGACCATCATAAAACACATATTTCCGATGGTCTTAACAACTGAGACATTTTATGGTTAGGGGTCACCACAACACGAGAAACTCTATTAAAGGGTCGCTGCATTAAGAAGGTTGAGAACCATTGCATTAGAGGATTTCAGCATCAATAACAAAGCATTAGCTTCTTCACTGTAACAGATTATTCCAGTTGGAAATGATAACACTTTGTTGGTTCTAAATAAATAGAAAGTAGAATATCAAATAGCTGCCTTCTGGAGTCGTATATATAACGAGTGAATCAGAGAGACCAGCTTGTCAGTTCTCATTCTTCTGACATTGTCCATTATTTAATTGCTGAAAATGAAACATTTTGTTTTCCTGGAATTGTAAATATTCACTCCTATTTGTAAACTAGTCCTGTAATGTTTTTCTCTTCTTTTCAGATTGGTACACAAAACAGCCTGGAGCTCCTGGAAGACTCAAAGGCAGAGATTGTGGATGAGATTGCTGCCAAGCTTGGCCTGAGAAAGGTATCGCAACACGTTCTGGCCAGCATATTCTGTGAATATTCTGTGCTGGAAGGAATGTTACTGAGCACCATTGTTATCAGTCATGCTTGCTAAACTAGAATTGGTCAAAATTAGGGATACAGTGTGTTGGAAGCAAATAATAGTAGATTTGGGACACTAGGCTGATTGTAGTTTTGCGCAGCCTTTTCCCATCATGTTGCCTGCTCTTGAACCAATATGGAACTGGATGTTAAGCCAGCCTGTATTGCTGTTGCCTTAAAAGTTGGTACCCTCAAAATGTATAATCAGCAATCAGGAAGGCTACTCTAAATACCAGACTTAGAAGAATAGAAGAAGCAAAACTTACTTGCTAGCAGCATGCTCCCATCCCTACCCCAGTGCTTATATATAACAGCTGTTCAGGGTTTTCTTCTTTGATTTATCTTATTTATATTGCTCTTACGTGCTGAGGATTCCAGTTCCTGTATGTGTGTGTGGTTGTGTGTATGTGCTTTTCATAGCATGTCTGAAAAGACTTAGACTGCATCCGCACTACAAAAATAATTCAGTTTGACACCACTTTAACTGCTATAGTATGCTGGGAATTGTAGTTTTGTGAGACTTTTAGCCTCCTCTGTCAGAAAGCTCTGGTGCCACAACAAATGACTGTTCCCAGAATTCCATAGTATTGATCCATGGCAATTAAAGTTGTGTCAAATCAGATTATTTCTGCAGTGTAGATGCAGCCTAAATTTGTTGTATTCATCTCTACCCAGACCAAACTGCTGCTGCAGTTAAAACATAGTGATTTGGTCAATAGGGCAAAGAAAATATAGATGTGTTTACATTCACAGATCTTTTGGAATTCTACGATCAGCTCAACAGGCACCAGCTTTATCAACTGTTTCTTAGGAGAACAAGTGTAACAGGAATCTTAGCTAAAAATGTTAAACACTAGCTCAGATGTGCTGCTTTGTTATGTTAAGGCCAGGGGTAGGCAAGGCCAGGGGTAGGCAACATCAGCTGGCAGCCACTTTTGTCCTCATGGGGTGCATGTTGAGTTTTTGTGTGCACAAACGTTGGCTCTTTTTTCAACCCCTCTTTCTCCTTTCCTTAAATAGGTGAAAGCTTCTTATATGACAGCTAGCAGGGGCAGCAGTGAAGTCAAGGTGCTCTCCAACCCTGAATCTTCCTCCCTTTCCTCTATCCCTGCTGTGTGCCACCAACAGCTTAAGAATGCTTCATGCCGCTGTTAGCAACCAGCTCCTTCTTGAATGCTTACTCTGAAAACTCACATTACCAGGCATTTCAGAAAGAGCTAGCTGTTGGCCGTGGCACAAGCTGTCTTCAGTTGTCAGTGATATGGGGATGGAGGAGGAGAAAGTTGGAAGACAAAGGAGATCCAGCAATGAATGGCTATCCCTGCCACACTTCTGAACTCTTACACTAGCACCTCTTTACTGCTGGAGCTGAAGGGGCAGTGAATCAGTGGGAGCACTGAGCATCATCTGTCCCTATTTGCTCCTGCTGAGTATTAAAGGAGCTGTAGTTGTGATGAGCAGGATCATGGTGGTCTCAGTGCTTCTTGCCATTGATTTTGGGTTTGGAATTGTAGGAGGGCTTGGGGCTTGAGAGAGAAGTAATCAAGGATTTACAGTGCTGGCAAGCAGCTAACATAGCTTGTTACCAACTTTCAGTTTTCTGTGATGATTATTTCTTAGGTTGTGTAGCTAGGGAGACTTGGGCCTGTTACAGACTGCCAAAATAAAGCTGCTTCGGGTCTCTTTGGAGGTATGCTGTTTAAATGATGCATGCATCCTAAGATATCCGGAAGCTGCACAAAGCTTTGACTTCCAGTGCTTAGGAATGGAGTGTGGTTTTGGCGCGACCTCCGCATCATTTAAATAGCATACCTCCAAAGAGACCCGAAGCAGCTTTATTTTGGCAGTCTGTAGCAGGCCTTGGGTTCTACAGAAAGGCATCTGGGATTTGTACATGGCCTATGAGCTGCAGATTCATCGCCCCCATGTTTGCAGTAAATTAGATCTTGCAAACTGTCAGTAATTTAATAGGTACATTAATTCTGGCACTATATTAAGGCAGATACCTCCCCCCCCCCCCAAATATTCACACTTTATTTTCTTTTATGAAGCTATTGCTTCTTTTGCCAAAATAAAAGAATGAAATCAATTGCCCACCCCACTGTCTGCAGTTTGAATATTCTCAAGCATCATGTCAATTGACTGCATAGGCAGAAAATTCATCAGTAGAGAGAGAGAGAGAGAGAGAGAGAGAGAGAGACATATGACTTCATGCATTTTGTCTGGATCTAGTCTTCTGCTAAAGCTATTCTGTTACATAAATGGCCAATAGCCTTTTTTGATCTGCAAAGCACACCTGATTTAGATCATAATGTTTTCTGCAAGTATAACAGAAATATTCCCTGGACAAGTACAGAGTGTTTGAAGGTTAAGCTATATATAGAGGAATACCTGAATATGCATAACATTTCATAAAGTATTCTGAAAAACTATTTCAGCATGATCAAATGGGTTTCAGGAAAGAAGACATTTGAGCAGTAAAATGTTCCCGTTTAGATTGACTAGCACAGAAATATGAAATCTTGAGCATATTTTTGTGAATTGTTTCTGATTCTGCAGTGAGAACACAGAAAACTGTCTTCTTGTTGGCAATGAGGATGGGGGAGGTTGTTGTCTCCAAATCTTTCCATGAGGGGGATGTAAAGCAGAAGATCTCGCCAGTTAGCATTGCAAATGTGTAAACTGTATTCAAATTTCTCCCCAACTTGGGGAGTCGTTTTCTTTGGGCTGCTATTGATTAATCTTTTTCAGAGATGTATCTAGCCAAGAACATTTTGTACATGTGGAGGAAGGGCGCCTTTAAAAATATATGTATCAGAAAAGTGATAACAAGCATTGTGTTTAGGTTGGCTGGATATTCACAGATCTGGTCTCAGAGGACACAAGAAAGGGCACTGTCCGGTACAGCCGGAACAAGGTGAGAATCAAGTGTTTTTTAGTCCTTGTCTTCTTCTGTTTCTTGCTATTTTTAATTAGTCATGTATGCAAGCTGTGCCTAGCAGATGTGTCTACAGAAAGCAGTGTGAGAACAGCCTTGCTGTTCAGGATGAGTATCGTTTGTTATAACTCCCACAATTCATGGTTCTGGGGGGAAAGTAGGGGAGACATGATATGTTTGTCATGGAATTGTGGGTGGAAGGTGGAAGAGAGGCTTGCATTCTGTCTAGCTGCTTAGATAATTGGTAAAGCTGCACTATAAAGTTTTGCCATCTTTTCCTTTTTCCTTAAATAAGGTTTCCCTGATACTTGTTTGGTTGGTTTTAAAAGCATCCAGCTGGGTGAATGCCCTAACATCTCCTTGTAATGTCTTGGTTTCCAGATACATTTGGAAGTGCTTCTCCATTCCTTTTTTAATCTGTCAGCTGAAGCCCACTCCTACAGTGATAGGATCAGAAAGTGGGCTCTTACAGTGAAGTTGATAGTGATGTCTCCCAACTAGACACTACTCTTTGTAGCAAAACATCATAGACTATTTTTTGTTCACCCACTTCTGAGAGAAATTCAGGCATTCTAAAACCACCTGTGTTCTACTGGTGAAGTGCATCCCACTGCATTCTTCATTTTATACAAGAAGCACACATGGCTGAAATTAACCTTTTTCTGGGAAAATCGTTGACTTTATTCTCCTTCAGCCTTAGTTTTGCCACCTACCAGATTTTATATTTACCAGATGTGATCAGGCAGGCAGCATGAAGATCTTAGACCATATGTGGCATCCAGGATACTTTTCTCTCCAGCTTGTGGACTCTTACTGGTTTCCTGGCAATCTAAGCTTCCATCAATTTTAAACAGTAAATTTTCGGGTGTCCTGGTCTTGGAATGACCATAAACCTTTTCTCTAAAGCTTCAACAACCAGAAGCCAAATAAATGATTTATTCCTCCTTTTAAATATCTCATTTCTGATTTTGCTTTTTCTGTATGCTAGGAATTATTTGTTAAAACCAAAACCTTAAACAAACACATAACTCACTGTATACACATGTGAAGAAGCATTCAACCCCCCCTTAATATGATGTTTTTATTCTTCCACTAGGAAAAATGTATTTGTACAAATCATAAGGCTTCAGTGGGCACTAATGGGTGGTGAAATGAGCAACTCAGAGACAGAAGAATCATATAATGCACTGTGTCATGATTTTCCATCATGGCAATCTGTGCAGGACTTGAAATCCCTGGTCCATGCATCATCTTAAGAATATATTGTGGGAATCATGTAGTGGATCAACTCTTACCAGTGTCGTTTCCCCACCTTCTTTAGGATACATATTTCCTAAGTGCAGAAGAGTGCATCACAGCTGGACATTTTCAGAATCAGCAGCCGAACATATGCCGCCTGTCTCCAGATGGTCATTTTGGATCCAAATTTGTCACTGTTGTGGCTACAGGTAAATATACATACACATTGCAACCTGATTTTGATTGCCTGAAGGGAATTTTCCTCCCCTAAGGGTAATGCTGAAAATATGTTTCAGCGATTGAAAGTGCTTGTATAAATCATATTGCTCTTCACCCAATATTCTAAAATATTCCTTCATAATTTTGCTGTCTTGCTAACAAAACACCAAGGCACACTTAATTTGGTGAATGGTATGCCTGATTAAGATCAAGAAATGAAGCAAGTGACCGACTTTCCCTTTTTGATGGAACAAAGAGGCTGCCTTACTCTGAGCTATGAAAATACAATTGAAGATTATTAGGGCATTCAAATTGAACATAGAAATTAGCCTGTTTCAGCAGTGATGATGGTAGTCCTTAGATGCTGTTACTCTTGTGCGCACTCTGGAAGTCCTTGTTTTCACTTTATGGCAACCAATTAACAGAGGCTGTTGAAAATGGGACACCTGAAATATTATTGGAACCATCATGTTTAGTGCTCCGTGAAATATCAGTTAATTGACAGTCATCCCTAATGCATAATGAATAGAACCAAGTCTGGTGTTGACTTTAATTTGGCAACTCACTAATAATTTAAAAATTGTATAGCTTTGTGTAAAAGTATGTCAGTACGCCTTTTGTGTATTCTTTGTGTGTGATTGCGGGGGAAATTACACCATTGGTCTCATGTTTAATACCTCTTCTGCTAAATGTTTTTTAACTTTGAAATGTCCCTCCCATAGAATATTTAATATATAGTAGTATTAAGTGAGATTATTACATAAAACAAAGACCATGTGTAATGTAGCCCAGCCACTCCTAATCATACTAGAAACTATATGAAATTAATTTCCTGCAAACTGGTTCATCATTGCTGGTACAGCATCAGTGGCCATACATTGTAGCTGATGCACAGGCCTTATGGTGGGAAAAGGCACAAGTGATTATGCCTTGATACATTTTTTCTGTGTTTTTTTCTAATCAATTTGTTTTGAGGAAGTTTTAAAAAATTAAAAATCTAGGATGTAAAAAAATAATAAAACTCTCAGAATTAGGATGAACCTAAATATTCTAGATTTCTACCTAGTTGTGGACATGAATGTGGTGAAGAGGGAAGAGAGGAATTCTGGTTGATAACCCTGTCCTTAGTGCTACAGGCCCAGGGTCTATACCACAATATAAAAAACTTAACAAAGCAGTCTCTCAGCCACACTTAAGTGCTCTGAGAATAGTACAAACCTGAGAAACCATCTTTAAAACGTTACAGGAGAGTGAAGGCGGACTATACATTATATCCAGTGATGTGTGTGACTTTTTTTAAAAAACAAACAAACCTCTGTTTGAATAAATCTTTTGGAATTTAGTGTATTATTTACCCTTCAAAGCCTTTTAGCCAAACAGTAGTCTGCTGTATCTAAACTAGAAGCTCTTCTCTTGATCCCTAATCAAGTGATCTGATTACTTTTTACAGTCAATGACATCTCATCATTGTGGTTGCAAGTACATTGCAGTATGTGTTCATCTATCTTCTCCTCTCTTTATCATTCACTTGTAGGGATTTTTCTATTCCAGCTGTATAGTTTTTCTTTGTGGTTTCTGTGCCTCAAACAAACAGGTTTTGCTCCTACACAGAGACCACAACTGGAAAATCATGTAACCACTAGTTAGCCTGTTTTAAAGTGAAATCGTAACCCACAGGTGGTATAGGATTAAAATCTAGGGTAGTTTTTAGAGATCTTCCAAAATAAATTCATAACAAATTTTCTTGGACTTCATCTTGCCATATTCTTCACCCCTCTTAGGCTAATGCCAGCCATTGTTTGCCATAACTGAGCTGCTGTACTACTCATACTAGTTGAACAGAATGAATGGAACCCACATTGCATTGCAACCCTGATTTGAGTAGCTCAGTTTTGGAAGCTTACTACAGCACTATCAAAATCTGGCAATGGAGATCATGCTAGCTTCCAGATACCTTAGGAACTGGATATTTGATTGGGTTGCAAAGATAGGAGAGTTACTAACTGTTCTTGTTTCTTCTCTTCTTTCATTAAGATAAAAAGAATTATTATAGGGGAAATTATTTTCCAACATTAGTTCCTTATCAGATTCACAGGGCTTTCACTGAACTAATATTTTACTCAGTTTTGCCTTTGCCTGTTTTTAGGGGAGATAACTGGATGTATTGCCAATGAAAAATACTTTTACAGCTTTGGTCAGCTGAGGATTGTAAACATTGCATGAAATTGTCATTTTATACAAAACTAAGGCAGAAATCCCCCTTGTTAATCCCTACTTACTATCTTTGTCATCTCAGGATATTTTAGTGGAATTTTTGAGTGCTTGTCAACCCTATGTTACATTGTAGCTCTTTTTGCTAAACAGTGAAGAAATTAACATAGCTGTTTTGTCACGAATAATGTCTAACTTAACCTAGTTGTGATTCTGTTGTGATGGCCTGTTAAATACAAGTAAATTACTGCATAAATATTTAAAGCCAGTAAAGAGGGTGCTTTTTTTTCCAGGGGGTCCAGATAACCAAGTCCACTTTGAGGGCTACCAGGTATCCAACCAGTGCATGGCTCTAGTACGTGATGAATGCTTCTTGCCGTGCCGTGATGCTCCTGAACTTGGCTATGCAAAGGAATCAAGCAGTGAACAATATGTGCCTGACGTGTTCTATAAGGCAAGTATTGATAGCTTTCACTTCCATTGGCATATGGTTACTGTTGACCTACTCTGAAAATAACACAGATTGCCTTATACTTTTCCTTGTGGGAATGATATCACAGTTGCAAACAGTGGGCTAGCATTTCCCCAATACTTGAAGACTAAAGTTCTCTTCTTCCCTCTGATGGGTGAGCAAGGGCCTAGCTGTCAAAGTAACAGGTGTTTTAGTTTTTTAATGTTCACTCTCTGGTTTAAGATACTTTAGCCTTCTGTCTTTGCATGGGATTTATACTTTTTGATGTCCTTCCACTCTAGCTTTGTAGATCATTTCTCAGGCCTTAATTTAACGATGGAAATGGAAGAGGAGGAAGATTTACTGTCATCCATTACCACATTGGGCTGGCTACATCTGAAGAGCTGCATGAGTTAGGATTTCTCATCATAAATGTAGCTCTGCTGAGATGCTGTTTTTCCTGTTACCTCTTGTCAGAGCCATTTGAACCTGGAACTGAGTGGTTGTTAGAGGGGCATTGTAATAAGCTGTGTGTCTGAACTTATAACATTCATACTTAACACATAGTCTACAAAAGTAGTTCAGCAATACATGTGGAAATACAGTGCGCCCTTACTTTATGTGGGGGATCCGTTCTGAACTCCCCTGCATAAAGCAAATACCATCTATGCTCGAGCTCCATTCTCCCTGCGTGGCTTTCAGCGTATGCTGAAACCTGCGTAAAGCGCGCCCGCATATGATGCTGGCGCATTGTACATATTTGCAGTACTGACGTGTCTGAACTTATTTCCCTGTTTCCTGAAGGTACTAGTACTCTCCAGTCCCTGTTCAGCTTCAGTGTAAAATATGTTGTGTGCCACTTTGTGTCTCCTAACCAGCACTCTGAATTATCTGTATCCTTGTGTTTGACAGTGGCTGCCACCCCTCAATTGACTTTTAATCCCTATTTGATGTTTGCGTTTACATTTAGGTGGTATGCTCACTGAAGCAAAATGATACAACTCATAGCTGCAGGTTTCTTGACAGCCAATGAGAATAGATTTTGTTGTGAGGAATATGCTCATCAGACACCTGGTGAGCAACATCAGTTACTGCACAGTGCAAAGTAACAAAATGGAATATATGCTTCAGGACAGAGGGTGAGGTGTGTGCAGTCATAGTGGAGAAGGTGAAAGAGCTGTGAGTAGTAAACTATAAGAGAAGGATCAATAGATCTAGAAGATTAGACACCAGTGGGGATATAGATAATTCCCTTTCCTGTTGCTGCAAGCAATAACTATGGAAATTATGTCTCATTGTGAATATTTCCAACTTATCTGCCTTGTATGTTGTGGTTCAAAGAGTAGGAAATACGACATTTTTCCTTTACTTTTGTTTGTGTGCACTTCTTGAGCTACAGAAGTTTGAAAAAACCTGAAATTCAATGGCAAAAATTTACTCTATTTTCTTTAATTATGTTTCTTTTTCTATTAACACAAATCTCCCCAGTTTTTCAACATTTGAGCAGCTGTAATTAGTTATGTATAGCTGGCATTGATATGCAAAATATTCTTTATCATAAAGCAAAAGTAGCATCATTTTGCAACAGGAATTACTTCATGAACTGTTTGGCCTATATACTCATTTGAGTTTGCTGTTTCCTCCTTTCTATTTGCAGTATTTAGTTACAGGAAATCATAGTAAACAAATGTTCATTAGTACCTGATAAATGTGAAAGATAATGTTTTGTTGATGCATTGTGTCAATTGTAAATCGCCACTCTGAGTGGTACTTTACATTTAAATAACTTGACACTCTCTGAACCCAACTCCCTCCAAATTTTCCCAAAAAATGGCTGAAAAGTCTGCATATTGAAATGGAAGTACTGTAGACTTCTGGTGACTTTGAAGTGTTCTTTTAGTTTGATTGTCAACTGAAAATGAGGTGGTGCAGCCCACTGTGGGTTTGCAAAGATGAAAATTACCCCCTACACCTACTGCAGTTGGTCACTCCTATGGAGCTGCTCTGGTAAAGCCCTCCTGGAATACTAACCAGTTTAACAACATCACGCTATCCAAATATTGTCTTGTTTCTTTTATCTGTTTATTGCTAACCTTTCCACATTCAGATCCTGTCATTTACAATAGGGAAGTGCTACTTTTGTGACCTCATGACAGTTGTGTTGAGATAGTGATGCAATAGTGATGCTGTAAGATGCATCTTACAGCATGCATCTAAACTAGTGGTCCCCAAACTGTACCCTTTACCAGATTTTGGACTTAAGTTCCCAGAAGCCTCAGCCATGTTGGCCAGTAGTGTGGGATTCTGGGAGTTGAAAAAAAAAAATGAAGTCCAAAATACCTTAAAGAGCACAGTTTGGGGACCACTGATCTAAACTGTAGAATTAATATAGTTTGACACTATTTTAAGTGCTGTAGCTCTATCCTATGGAATCCTTTGATTTATAATTCTACAAGATCTTTAGCCTTCTATGTCAGAGTGCTGGTGCCTCACAGGATTTTGTAGAATGGAGCCATGGCAGTTAAAATGCTATCAAACTACATTATTTCTACAGTATAGATGCACCCACAGAGACCAGACACAAGGGAGTTACACTACTTAATAGAAAATAGGAGAAGTTGGTTCAATACACTGGTTTCCTGATAGGAAGGTAATGATAAAATAGAAACAAAGAAAGATAGTTTTTCCTTTCTGAATGGAGGGTGTAACAGTCTTTCTTTGTTTCTATTTTATCCTTACCTTCATATCAGGAAAACAGTCTACAGTATTGAATCAACTGTACTTGCAGATGGAGGTACATATGTTGGTTCAGGTTAGAGATAAGAGAGATTCTGTCATATATAGTGTTTGCTGTTAACATGCACATAGCGGGAAGAAACTAATGAGCTACTTAGGTTACGTTATATACTGGGCTAAAAGGATTTAAAATTTGGTCACTTGGTAGCTGTCTACTACAAATCAGCACAGCTACTCTTCTGAAAAATAAGGGAAGATCTGCATGGGGGAGCTTTGTAAAGTAGTTCACCAGTAGTTCTCATATGAAAAAGCTTTTAGAAATTTGTTGGATATGCCTCAAGAAACCAATGTTTGTGTAATGTGGAGTGCATTTATCTTACAGTTTAAATACAACAGAAGCTATTGAGCCCTTCTGTTGTCTAGCCGGGCAGGAGAACAGATGCTCTTTAAACTCCTGCAGTCAGAGAGAAGGTGATGTATGTAAAATGAGAGACATTTGAAGCAGTGCCCATACAAAGCCTGCTCCATTGCATAAGGTTTGTGGCCTTGGTATGCTGTTTCTTACTTTTGGAAAACAGTTTCTGAATTAGTATTGCTCCACAAATAGAAAACCATATCGAGATCAAAGCCACACAGCTGGGAAGAATTGTTGAGATTATTGCTGGCTGCAGGGGCCTCAGTGAGTGGAGAGGTGCTTTAAAGGGAAAATAACAGACCTCTTTTCTCTCAGGCCACCACTGTGTGGTGTGCATCACTATGTGTTTATGGGACTGGGCTGGAGGTTGTGGCACCCATGACAGCATGTTTCAGGCATTGCCGGTTCTTGTGAGAACAAGTATGATTCACTTGAGTCTAAAATATCACAAAAACAGGAAAACCAACCAGGTTTGCTCCAGTTTAAGAAACCAGGCATTTTCCCCAGGCCTCTGGCAATGCAAGTCCTTTATGTCTTTACCATACTCTTTATCTTGGCCCCTTTAAAGACCATGTCAGCATTGGCAGCAAGGCTGTTGACTTCATCTGGATTTTCAAATCCAGCTTGTATAAATGACTGGGTGCTTTAGGGTGAAAATTAAAATTATAGAACAGGATGAAAACACTATGTTACAAACAGATGTTTATGCCATACCCAACTCAAGGGGGGAAGCCCCTCCTCCAGGAAAGTTTCTGGAATAGAAGAGGTCCAACTTGCTGTCTTAAGACTGCATTAATATCAGTGTCCTGCTGCCAGCACTGTCTACACAACTCCTAAGACACTTTCCCACTCTATAGCTCTGTTTGGTCAAGCATTTATTACTTTATCACTACTATGAACAATAATACTAGGCCAGCATTTAAATCAGAAAAACAGTGTCTTCATTTTCAAAAATGTAGAAAGCTTGAGTATGCAAGGTTCCATCAGAAGACTTCCTTTCTCTTGCATTCTGACTTTACATCACATTTAGGCTACACAGGCCTAATATGCCAGACGTTTCTTGCCTTTGTGGTGATTTTTAATTCTCTATCAAATATCCATCGATGGCTGAAAGTACAGTTAGTCCTCCATATCCATGAATTCTGTATCTATGGATCCCACCAGTCACAGTTTGTGACTGGTGGGATCCATGGATACAGAATTCATAGATATTTTCCAAAAACAAATCCAAGCAGCAAACCTTGATTTTACCAATTTATATAAGGACATCGTTTTATTACACATTATATATAATGATACTTCAGCATCCACGGATTTTGGGGCCCATGGGAGGCCTGAAACCAAACCCTGATGGATTCCAATGGCGCACTGTGGAAGTTTTATAAGGAGGTGGGAAAAGAAGTGTGACAAGCAAGTGTGCTCAGTCCACATTTAGCATAGCAGTAAATTGTCTTTGAATTTTATTTGCCTTTTCCAAAAATACATTGGCATTAGTTGTCATAATATAATCAGGTGAAGTCATTGGTAGCTATGAATATTGAACATTCTTAAAGCATGGCATATGTGTCAATCTGTAATTTGTGTGTATGGTGAACATTTCCCCATTTTTTATTTTGGTGGTTCTGGGTGCTAAAACACTTCCTCTTCTTCCTGAAGTAGTATTCAGCTAGTCTGCCAAGTTTGACTTTCCATTATCTAGCTGTCATCTTATTGGGCACCCCTGTGAGTCTCAGGCTGTGGTGCACTCTTGAAGTTGGTTTCAGCACCACAGGAATCCAGCTCTAGGCTTATTTCATGGATGTCTCAACATTCCATCAAACGCAGAATGCCAAAAAAAAAATAAAAAAAATAAAACAACCCCTCACAAAAAAGGGGTCTGAATTTTATGGATCCTTTGAAGCATTCAAAGTAGCTGAGGTTTAATGCCTTTGCAGGACTGTGTTCCCTTGTTGACTTTAGAAAAAACACCTGTGATCTTAGCATGAATGCAAAAATGTCATCTTTTGCAGTAAGTTATGCTTTTATTGATGTTGTAATGCCTAGGCAATTGCTTGGGGCTGGTAAAAGACGAAAGACACCTGATGACACTTGTATTACAAAAGGACCTTTGGTCCCTATTTCATTTTTTTAAAATCCAAAATCTGGATAAGGTTCTTGCATTTGGGTTACTGCTTCAGTCTCCTGTGGTATGCTGATCTGAATAATTGAAAGCTGCTGGATTTTTGTTTTAGTACAAAGCCTGGTATTTAAGATGTCATCCTAGCAAGAGGTTCCAGTGGCAGTAATGGAGGGCCTGTCACTTAATTAAGAGCTACTTAGGATTGATGTCCTTTTCTAAGACAATACTCCTGTAGATTTATAAGTTACAACCACTTGGTATATCAAAACCCTTTTATACCATCTGGAATAAAGTGAGAAATCTGATATTTTGTTGATGTTTGTGATTCTTGTCCTAGGGACTTGGACATGAGGTACCACATATAGAGCTGCATTGCAAGAATAATTCGTGGTGCTCTGGGTTCCTGTGGCCCAGCAAAAGCTACAGAAATTGCCCATCCCCTTTTCTCCTTGCCCCCCAACAGCTATTAGAAAGCAGCATGTGGCTTTTTCTGCTAAGCCACTATTGGATCCAGTTTTTGAGAAGCATCTTTTTTGGAAGTTCTCACCAACTTTCAATGCCCATTTTGCCTTTTGGTTTATAAAGAAACCTTTCTACATGCAGCCTGCTTTTTGTTCTATATTGTTACAAATAATTGTCTGGTCCCAGTGTAAACCCTTTATAGTCTTTTGTTACTGTCCTTTGTTCCTCAGTTTTCAATTCTGCTTTAAAGAAGAAAGAGGCAATCCACCTAGTAGCTGACCATGGGCTAAGTTAGTGTGAGAATGGAGCTATTCTATTCTCTACATTTATTTTTAGTTCGCACATCTCTCTTGCAATAGAATCACCCTGCTGACTGATCTTCCGTTTGTTATTCCACATACCTATCCATTTTTTCCTGTAGTGTAATTAAGCTTTATTTATATATAGCACTGTAAATTTACACAGCACTGTACATACAATTAAAATAGATAAAATAAACCTGCCTATGGTGTACATTCTACAAAAATAATTACATATAATTCTATAGTGCCACTGTCTAGTTCTGTATTTCCTACCAGCACTAGCCAGTTGCATTATAATTTGGATCACGAAAAGGATTTCATCCACCCCAAAAGTTTCCATGTTGTTGTGTCATGACATTATAGACAAGATTGTAGTTTCCAGATAGGGATGGATGATACTGTGTTGCCTTTCCATGAGTTGAGAATTGACACGTCTCTTGTACCAAGTTGAAAATTATTACAGAGGGGCATAGGTTGATAAAATGTCCTCCAAATTAATTTTTGGTGCACAGATTAAATAGTAAAATTTCAAATGTAGTTTCAAATAGAGGGGGATCTTTTATTCAATACCTTCTGTGGCAGTTCACTGAAAGAAATATTTTCTGGCATATTGGGCATGTGTAAAAAGGAAATCTGCTTCTTTCCTTGCATGTACTCTACATGGCCAGATTATGTTAACATTTATTTGAGAGCTAGATATTGTGGCTTGCAACTAATTCCAGGGCTTCTTTGATCCTGGGCTGCTGATTCTTGACTTGTCAAGCTAATTGCCACAGTTCTTACCTGGGACATAAAGTACTGGGTGCCTATTTACTAATTGTTGTTTAGGGGTGTGTGTGTTGATCTGTTTTGTTTTGGTTTTTTATTATTTAATCTCATTTTAACTTTTGTATCTTGTGGATTTTTAATGATATAAACCGTTTTGAGTCCCAACTGGGGGAAAAGTGGGGGGGAAATAGAAATAACAGTAATATAGTAATAATCCAGATATTAAATGGAATAATCATATTAGTCAACCCAAATATAAAAAGGTCTGTTAACAACTATTAGCTGTGTTAGCTGAATGGCATCTCTAATTACTAGATGCCTGAGGGTCAAACAGATAGCTACCACTATCATGTGCTGCTCAGGAGCTGTTGAAGGCATTTGGAAATTGTGACAGGAATGCTGAGCAAGATGAACATTGGTCTTATCCAATAAGGCAGGACATTTTCAGCTTGTAACATCAGATCACATCCAAGCACATTCCTTTTAATCTCTGAATTTTAATTACTTAGTTGTGTAAAGTTTTATCCACCAAAAGTTTGTTTCCAGATAATGCTCTTCTTTTTCTGCCCTCACCTAACAATATTTGTAAGTGCATTGGTCTTAATGCAAGAGTTTGCCAGGGGCTTTAGTTACAGATGCATCCTGGATGTTCAGAGATTTCTTGTCTTGACTTGTTGGGAGTAGGAAGTTTTCCTGTAACTGCTGTCTGATGCTGTCATGTATTACTTTTTTCAGATATGCTAATGACCACATATTATCCGTCTTTATACTAGATTGACTTCTTCTGCATATGTAGTTTGACTACGATTAAAGAATCATATCCACAGTCCGTTCAAAGGAATTCATAAATTTGCACACTACAGATTCTGCAAAGGTTTTTTTTAAAAGCAAGGTTGTTCCTTTGCCTGTGTGTTATGATAAATTGAAGCAGCAGATGTGAGGTTTATGATAGTGCTGAGCTAAATATTGAGTGAAAACATCTCTAGCTCTCCATCCAAATCCTACTACCCTTCTATTTCTTGCTTGTTTTCCAAAGCCGGAAGATGGTTTAAAATGCAGAAATGTTCTATTAGCTTATTGTCACCAATAAATGCAGAATTTTTACAAAGCTCTTACATCTCCCCCTCCCTCATTAAAGGATTTGCTTACGACTGTAAGAGCTGAATGGCTGCTTCTTTCTGTCCCAGAAACAATGCAAGGATGGATTTCAAGTAAGAGGAAATTCCACCACCATCACCACCCAACATTACTGGTGCTGTTTCTGACAGCAGAGTTGCCTCTCTCTTCAAACTGAGAGTATATCAAGACCAGCACTGAGCATATTGCATTTTGTTTTGTCCCTTCCATTCCCCTAAATCAGTATTTGAATGTTCCCATCCACAGGCAATTCATTGTACTAGAACTGTGAGTTATGATTTATTAACATAGGTTTGAATAGAGTTGGAAGAGACCACAAGGGCCATCCAGCCCAACCCCCCTGCTATGTAGGAACTCTCAGTCAAAGCATACCCAACAGATGGCCATCCAGCCTCTGTTTAAAGACCTCCAAGGAGGGAGACTCCACCTCTTTTCAAGAGAGTGTGTTCCACTGTCGAACAGCCCTTACTGTCAGGAATTTCCTCCTAATGTTTAGGTGGAATCTCTTTTCCTGCAGCTTGCGTCCATTGTTCCAGGTCCTGTTCCCTGGAGCAGCAGAAAACAAGCTTGTTCCTTCCTCAATATGATATTTCAAGTTTTTAAACAGGGCTATCATATCACCTCTTAACCTTCTCTTCTCCAGACTAAACATCTCCAGCTCCCTAAGTTGTTGCTCATAGGGCATGGTTTTCAGACCTTCGCCATTTTAGTCACCCTCCTTTGGACACACTCCTGTTTCTCAAAATCCTTTTTGAATTGTGGTGCTCAGATCTGGACACAGTATTCCAGGTGGGGCCTGACCAAAGCAGAATAAGGTGGTACTATTACTTCCCTTGATTTAGACACTATACTTCTGTTGATGCAGCCCAAAATTGCATTGGCCTTTTTAGCTGCCCTCTCAATCACCTTGCCCAGAAATGTTAGAGACTGGCCTATTTCTTACCAGGGGTTCAAGGAAGGGTTTTTTCAATAGTGGCTTGACCACCACTTGTTTCAAGTTAGCTGGAAATTTTCCCTTCCTGAAGGATGCATTAATTATAGATTGAAGTAATTATTTTACTGCATCACCTCCCTGGGTGGCCAGCCATGAGGGGCAAGGACCAAGAGGGCAGGTTGTCTTCCTTATGCTACCAAGAAGCTTGTCCACTTCATCAGTACTCACAAACTCAAAGTGATCTAATTTAATATTGTCCACAGAGTTGCTGGACGCCTCTTATCGTTTCCTCAATTAAGACGGCATCCAAGTCAGATTTTATCTGAGAGATTTTATCTGCGAAAAAGTCATTGAATATGTCACAGCAGGCTTTTATTGGTTCCAATAAAGGGTTCAGGGTGGGAGGCACTTGAGTTAAATCTTTAGCCACCCTGAATATCTCCGCTGGATGAGACTTTGCAGATGCAATATGTGCAGCAAAGAAAGATTTCTTCGTTATATCTATTGCCATTCCATACGAGTCCAAAAAGTCTTAGGTAAAAGTTGAGTCTTCCGCCAGTGGTGTTCTAGTCATTGTGCAGCCTGCTTTATTTTCCAAAGATCTTCCGTATACCATAATTTAGGATTTGAAGTGGTCTGGAAAGGACGCTTGGGAGCGATAATGTCTACAGCCTTGGTGAGGTTGGTGTTTCAGGTATTTAATGGGACTTGAGCATCCACTGATTTTGTTATCCATGGAGGATTCTGGAACCAAACCCCAGAGGATACTAAGGGCCCACTGTAGATCATTCTGGGACTAACTGTTGAAGGATGGTATAAAAATATCTTTATTAGTGACATAGAATAATGAATGTGAATCGGCAGCAAAGTGGTAAAAGAAAGGCCTTTTTTCCACATGAACTATGCATACATTTCAGTGCCCTCTTTTATATAGGGTGGATGGATAAGACATAAGGAGCAAGTAAGGATGAATCCAAAGGCACACCTAGCACTGCACCACCTACCTGTTCAGAAGTCTGCTACAGATCATGTGGAGTTCTGTGCCAGTTTGGGTTTGCCAAGGACTCCCATCCAAAGGTTACATTTCCTGTACCTGTTCAAATTGTTTTTTTTTTTTTTTTGATGGCATAATCACTTCCTGCATGTTTTAGAGCTAGAAGTGGCTCTGTTTTCAGAATAAACTATGTTTTCAAGAATATGTTACTTGCACACCAAGTTTTCGACTTCTCTACATTCAGTGTGTTTGCCTATTTCTTTTGCTGCTTAAAAATTGTCTAGGTCCTATGTGCTTAACTCTGTGCTTTTCTTTGCATTGAGCCACTGTTGGTCAGCAAAGCATGTCATATTCTGTGGTGCTGAGAATTCAGAATTACAGTAACTTGGTCAGGGAGACTCCTTTTACATAGGGTAGTGCATCTGTGATTAACAAAGGCATACACCACACTTACTGCCAATTCAGCAATGAACACACTAGTAGTCTCCAAACCTGACATTTTTGAAGGCCTTCAAAAATGTATTTACTTAATAAAATGAGAAGGGGTGGTTCACTGAGACTTTTCTTGAAGAGCTGAATTTACAGATACTGCTTTGTGGTATGAAGACAGAAGCTTTTGTTGGATAAGAATGAAATAAGCAAGTATATTTCAGATTTCAGTAACCTGACTTTAAAAAAAAAAACAACAACACTTAATGTGGAAACCCCTAGAGGGAAAGATGAAAGTGAACAGGTGCTGGGGGGAAATGTGTCTGCATATTAGAACCTAATTGGATTTGAAGATGAGTTCCAGATGGGCTAATTATACGGGTGGTATGGCAAGTTGTTTCTTGCATGGACAAGTCTGCAAGTTGGTTTCATTGGGTTTTATTTTGCTCTTTGCAGTTTTGTCAAGATTAAGGAAATGTCTGCACAATAGCAGCCTGTGAGAGGCTGGTTGGGTGCTGTAGTGCATATGCAGAAATATGGAAAGTACCCCTAGAAAGGCAGCTAACTTTTTTTCCCTGATGACATTGTGCCTAATGAAGAGGATCAGTATAGAATAAAATCCTGTAGAGGACTGCAGAATTGTCTGTGCTTTGTAAATGCAGTTTCCCTGAGTAAGCACTATGAAGACATACACATAAAAAGAAATGGGCTTTTAACATACTAAATTACCTCAGAACAACTATTTCCTTCACTGTTCTCTCCTGCTGGAATTCAGAAAATCTAAAGACCAAGCCTCATAGTCTGTTGCTGTAGGCACCAGTATACCAAGCAAGTCTTGTTAAAGAAATGAGAAGTATCTGTAAGACTTGCTTTATAATCATTTCATTCAGAGAATGTTGGGGTGGGCTTGCCAGCTTAGCACATTTTGGGCAGGTGTCTGATTTGATGTACCATGGATTTTCTTGAAGCAGGAGAGTGATGACAAGATATTCAACTTCACGTTGACAAGATATTGCTTGTTCCCAGTCATTCATTCATTTGTATGCTAATTTCTTGCAAAATCTCAGGATGACATAATAGTAATCTTACAGTCAAACTGCAGTAGTAAAACTTTGGTGTGCTCATAGTTTTTGGTCCGGATGCTATGGCAAAATAGCCCTCGAATTTGATGGTGTGCAGTACTCTGTTTTGAAGATGGTGAAATTTCATTACAGACCACCAAACCGCATTCATTAAGGATAAAAAGCAAACTTTGGTGAATTTGGGAAAATGCTGTTGTATTATCCCTAAATTAGAGGTATGCCCGCCTTCTCTTTGCTTGTTTGATAACCATAGGCTATTGGAATGCCAAAGTAGGAAAGAGAGAAGAATCAAAGACAATAGGGGGGTTTGGGCCAGGTTCTAGAAATGAAAAGTGACTGATAGAGTTCAGTGAGGCCACTCTTGTTTGTTTCAACATCTTAGAGCCAAGTTGGTGCAATTCTTCATTATTCAGCCTCAAGAAAGTATGCTTATACCTGGGATCACATTTGAGCAATCCAAACTTTAAATTGACCACATCCCAGATGGATGTACTCAATTAGAGAGATCACAGGCCTGAGCCTATAGGACCTGAGCCGAGCAGTGGAGGACAGGGGTTCTTGAAGAAATCTCATCCACAGGGTTGACTCAAGGACAGGTAACAACCACCACCACCCCGTTCAACAAAATTGTTACTTCTGATAGGTTTTCATTAGGATTTCCATGAAAAAGAGATAAGCTGCAGCACCAGTGAATATTAAGGGCCAAACAGAAGAATGTGAACATGTAGCCTTCCAGACTAATAATGACTGAATCACTTGACAACATTCTGGAGTGCTGATTAGAAGAATTCATCCGAAATGTTCATCTGATGACTTCCCTTCCTTATTCCCTGACTTGCAGTGCAGGGTGAGAGGATATGTGTGTGTGCACACCCATGAGCTCACCCTCTTCTTGCAGTAAATCAAATCTGCACACTGCCAGGAGTGTCTAAGTACTTGTCCTTGGGATGTGCCTCATAGCCACATTTGCTTTTGAAAGCTTAGTGAATGTAAACTCTTATGTAAGGCCTCTTCATTGGAAATTATAAATCTATAATTTATATAGGTCTGAGTGAGTGATTTATATCCTGTTAAGTGGTGATTTAGTTGGAAAATACAACCCTGACTTGCAGAATCTTTAATGAAAAATGTCTGTTCTTACGAATTTATTTCTGAAGCAATGTTTAAACTCAGTGTGTTTGACATAAACCAGGTCTAATTGTCATATTGTGATTAATGAACATATGTTAGCCATTTCCCCCCATAACTGAACTTGTGCTCATTTCATCTAGCAAAGTGAAACAAGTTTAGACTTGGCAGAATCTATTTTTCCTGGTCTCTGTTTTAAGGAAAGAGTGATAAGAGTTCTTGAGGTTTTCTCTTTTTGACAGTGAAGACCCAAAGGAAAATGATTCCCAACTAAATACTTACTTACACTTTTGAGGTTCTGCAAGGGCAGTGTGTCAAAGAGACTGTTGTCCTGCTATGTTTTTTCAGATACAAAAGCAACATAAGGGCATGTGGGGTTGGCAGAGGTTATTTTTTGCCTTTTCTTTCATTTGTGACCTTGAATTAGATGCTTTGTCTCTGCGTTATGAAGGTTACAGTAATCCTGTTATGCCTCTTGTAGAACTATCAATTATCATGCAGGGGGGTGTGACATCTGTATAATTGTGACTAGCATCCACCACTACTGAAAAATGGTAGATCTTTTTCTTTCTGTTGGGCTGGGAAGAACTAAAGCTCTAGCCAAGTTGGAGTGGGAAGAGACATTTTCGTATTAGAACCCTACAGAGAGTCTTCCTTCACTGAGGTTTAGGAGCTTCTTGTACTTTAAGTGTGTGATAACTTTCATGTCTTCCCCTTTGGGTTTGTGAAGATACAGGAAAGTCCTGTCTGCCATGAGTCCAATTAATTCAGACAATTAAACCCTCTTCTATAATCTGCAAAGCAGACTTGCCAACCTAATGCCCTCTGAAACGGTTAGCCCACAACTTCTATCATCCCCAGCCAGCCAGATGTGGTCCAATACATCCAGAGGGCCTCAGTTTGGAGCATTAAGGAAGAAGTGAAGTGCCCAGTGATCACCAATTGTCAGCATGCACCTCTATCACTCCATACACACAAACATACTCCAGACTAAAGACTAGTATCAGTGTTGAATTAGAAGAAAGTCCTGGATTAATGGTTTGTGAGTTTAAAAGGCAAACAAGAATTCAACTGTCTTCACCCACATTGTCCTCATGTTAAACACCAGTCCCACTTGGGCTTTCTGCATGTGAATGGGATAAATATATGAATAATAGACATCACATCTGTTTTGGCCCTAAAATCATCTTTTTTTAGCTATGAATCATGCAGTCCACATTCACATATTGGAGTATTTCATGGGAAAAGTATCATTTGCAGGGTGTGGGAGGCTTCCTGTGTCCTCCAACAGATGTGATTGATAGTGTAATCAAATATTTGGATGGTGTGATGCAAAGAGCCCTTCAAGGCCAGTTTGTAGATGTGAATCAGCAGTTTCCCATGTTCCTCCAAACTGTCCCTGCCTGTTATGTAGGAGGTTGTGAAAATTATCACTGGAATTCCAGAAATAGCTGTATGCTCTTTCAGTTCATTCTGATAATTCTCTATGCTGTCTTGTACACAGAAGGTATTGATTGGAAAGTGGGGGGTGGGGACCCCGCACATTTTTTTCATGTATACAGCCTACTGTAAAGACATCCATATCTGAGCAACCCATTGTCTAAAGCTTATGTTAGCCACTGTCAGAGATGGTTTGCTGTGCTGAATGAGCCATCTGTGTTACTCCATATGGAGATCAAATTAATTATGATGGCCTGCCATCCTCCCTTCTTCTTCTTTTTTCCTCTTTATAGTAGTCAAAACTACTTATTACAGATAACGTTCTTTCATATTATTACAACTTTCCACAGACATGTTGACTGCATAGATGAGCTGAATTCTGTTTTGAGTTGACTGTTTTTATGTAACCCCATGTTCTATTTGAGATGTGTTTAAAGCACATGTTTGGGATCACTTCATGGTTAAGGGGTGTGTGTGTGTCTTAAGTAATGCTGACTGTGTGCTTTCTTGCTTAAGAATATATGTCCTTCACTAGGTCAGAAAGGTTTTTGAGTGCAAGAATCCTATTAACAAGCTGGCACTAAATAATTCACTAGAAATTGACCCACAGCCGAACTGGAAGCTTGTGGTTTAACTGTTGCCTGTCCTGATTTATTGATGTTTCTGCATGCAATATTTTGTCTAACCAGTTCACTTCTGCTCATTACAGGATATAGACAAATTTGGCAATGAGATCACTCAGCTAGCTCGTCCCCTTCCTGTTGAGTACCTTATTATAGATGTAAGTATCTATTATGCTTAATGCTGTAGAGGGAAAGTACCAATGGGCAAAATTCATCCTAGTGCTGAGCTTCGAATTTTAACTTTGAGAGGAGTGATTAAGCAGCTTGGTACTTAGAGGGACTGAATCAGATGTGACTTGACTGCTTATGGCATCTTCATTGCCTTGGTAGACCCTTCAGCTTAAGCCACTGACAACCTCAGCAAAATGACTACAGTGTTAATGTTTAATGTTCACTTTAACATTAAAATTAAGGAAGAGGGACATTTTATAGGATGAAAAAATTGCCATACAGAGAAGTATGATGGTGGCAGTAAAATTTGAGCTGAACCCAAAGAGGATTGTCATAGCAGTCTCTAATGGTGGTGTCAGGTTTTCACTTGTTCCTCCTCCTCCTACATGTATTTCTGTTGCTGCTCAGAATTGAATTTGGGTTGTAGGCATTTGTTGTCTGATTCCTGGGGTGAGATATTGCCTGTTGCAATAACGGTGGCCATTGTGTTGAGCCTGCAGATTTTCTACTCCAATTGACAGCCCAGAAACACATGTATTACCAGAGAAGAAAAAGCATCTGTTTTTGGACTACCTGGGGTATAATTAAGATGAAAACAGATTGACAAAGCATGCACTTAGGAGGCGTCTGAAAAGAGATAAAACTGAATTTCTGAAACCTTTCTTCACAATTCTTCTGCTTTTTAAATTTTTTCTCTTATAATTTGAGCTATTTCTGCAGCTTTGGTGTTAGTTACAAATTATACTGAACCCTGTTTGAAAAGCCATTTGTTAGTCAGGTTATCTTGTCCATAGACTCCTCAAGCATGCTCTTTTTTGTTGTTGGGAATCCTAGCCACCTCATATTAGCACAGTTTACAAGCCACTCCAGAGAAAGGTGTCTTTGTCTTACAGTCGTCACCTTTGTTAAGACGGGGAAAGGACAATGCAAGTTTGAACTCCTGAAGGATTCAGCTTGGCCCTTGTGACAGTGTCTATATCAGATGGCAAGCCTACTCTTGGCCAATTCATGTAGGTCTTCAGGTTCCCAAATAATCCTTGCAGTTTGAACTGAGATTCCTTGTTGTGATCTGTTTGTTCAGCCATACATGGTGAAGTATCTCATTGGGAAAAGGGGCAAGTAAGGGTTAGACAGAATGTGTGTAAATCTAAAAAGCTCTGAGAAGCTTCACTTCATAGTTTTTCCTTCTGACCTTCACAGCTGGGTCTCTGAATGTTTAGATGATGGTGGTTAACTGAGACCTTCACCTACCATTCATCTGGCTTTTGCCTTATTTTTTGCAGTTCTTGAGTTATGCTAATTGTCATCCATATCCTTTTTTCCTTTTTTTTTTAAAGATTACTACTACGTTCCCTAAAGATCCAGTTTATACATTTTCTATTTCTCAAAATCCATTCCCTATTGAGAACCGTGATGTGCTGGGGGAGACTCAGGTAAGTGTGAATAATAGTTGGTAGGTGAGAGGGCTCTGTACAATTGCACTGAGTTATATTTTAATATTTGGAGTTCATCAAGCATGCACAAAAATTGGGTTTCATATGCTAGGTAGTAATCTCTCTTTGGTTCGTGTGCTAAATTTGTGTGTGGGAAGAGCAGTTCTGGGAGGACAAATTGCATATAATCATGTACCTCTTGCTGTGAGGTGTGTGCATCAGAATTTAAAACAAAGATTGCACTTATGTCTGTAAGAGAAACACTTTTATCTTGTAAGCACTGGCATACTTCTTGGTTTCTTTAAAGAGAGATGTTAAATTTTATGTCCCAACAATATTTCTTACCAAGTTACATACACATGTGTATGTTTTGTCTGTATAATTGCTTAGTGCTGCTTGAAGAAAAGAACATGTGCAGTACACAATGGAAGCGGAAACCATGTTTAGCAGAGGCAGAGGGAATCTGGCTTGTCTTTTCTTGCTTCTTCAGCTTGAGCCCATATGTCTTCTGACAAACTGCTGGTGTAAAACACTTCAAACTAGCTTGACTTTTCACTCTAGTTTCCCTGGCAACTCCTGGCAGGCAGAAAAGTCCATAGAAACAGGCTTGGGATGTCTTTAAATCATTGGTCAGAAATTAGGTGCAAATGATAAGTGATAGATCTGAGTAGAACTGTTATTGTGAACCTTTTAGGGCTTGTCCTGTTCTGGCACTGATATTAAAGAGAGTGAGGCAACTGCTCTCAAGTGCCAGATGCTGATGGTTAGAGAAATGAGGTGAAGTGTTGGAGGACATAGCTCTCTGTCCCTCATGGCCTGCCCTGTGCTCCCTAATCTAGCCTGTTGCTCACAAGTGTCACGGAGAATACCATCCTGTAAGATTCAGCTTCAGCCTGCTCGGCTTTTACACCCCAATATTATTAGACTTCTGGTGTCCTTGCAATATTCTCTCATGAGGCTGACAACAGTTGCTTCCTGACTTTAGAAGGTTTCCCATTAAATCTTCATTTTCCAGAATAAACCAGGGACATCAGGAAGATACAGATGGGCAAATGGTGCTACATGTATTTGCAAATAGCAAAGACTGTTGGGATTTGATTAATGTGAGTGTACTAGACATTTTAAGAAATCATACAAATACTGAAATATTTGTCCCCTTCACAAACTTTACAGGACTTTCATAGTCTGGCTACATATTTGTCCCAGAACACCTCCTCTGTGTTCCTTGACATCATCTCTGATTTCCATCTGCTCCTCTTCTTGGTCACCAATGAAGTGATGCCTTTACGGGTATGTAATGAGAAGGAATTTATTCTGAAACCTCACATGAGAACTTGCAGAGGAAGGTGCTAAACATCTCTGGCCTCTGGGATATCTTGCATGCTTTTTTTTGGGGGGGGGGGAGGCTAACCTTCTGTTAATTTGGCAAAGTCTTTTCCCAGACACCAGAGTTTGTCCTTTGTTTTGAATTGCTTCTTCAAAGTTAGTATCAAAGATACTTAATAGATATGAGGTTTGGCAGTTTCAGTTCACCCTTTGTATCACTTGGAATGGTAAGCTAGTAATGTTTGTGCATCAATACATTCTCAGACTAGATGAAGCCAACTTGGATGCTGCATCGACAACTGGAAATATTTTTAAATCCTCTGAATCAGAATTTCCTGTTGTAAATGATCACAACATCAGTCGCCCAGTCTCATCGAGACCAGCAACTTCCTGTGTTTGCTTCTCACCTCACGCCTACGCCCCCTTTTACTGGCTCAGCAGCCAGAGCAAAATTGCACATGAGGCTCTGATTATACATCTGGATTTTTCCCCTCCATTAAAAAAAAAGGTACACGCCAAAAGGAAAAAAAAACACTAAACAACAATCAAGCCATGTGTTTTCCAGAAGGTTCAAGAATTGTAAACATTAGCCATGTGTAGAACAGCTGGGCTGCCAGTGGACAACTGGAGATCAGGACCAATCAGATTTATTACACGTTATCCTGATTGTCTAGTGATGTGCTTTACATACAGAATCATGATACTTATAGTGTGAATAAAAATACAAAGTCAGCAGAAAAAAAATATATACTGGTTTCTTGATGTCAGCTTATAGTTTCTCTGTTGGGGTGAATTATTAGTGATGGATATTACACACACACTATATATACCTGCACTCCAACTTATTTTGGTGTAGACAGTGTAGATTTCCATCTGGAAACTCACTGGGTGATCTTAGGCAAATCAGATTCTCTCATCCTCACAGGAATAGCAAACAAACCTCATCTGAACAAATCTCACCAAGAAAACCCTGTGATAAGTTTGCCTTAGGGTTTCATAAGTTGGAAATGACTTCAAGGAACACAACAACAATAGCCCTGCATGTGTGCATGCACAGAGCTCATAACTTATGTCTAGCACCCTCTTTTGTTTGTAACACAAGAAGCTCCTTTCATCAGCCATTTTAGAGCAGGCATGCAATTTGCCATTTGCAGGTGGCAGTTAACAGTTGCCACTCTAAATGAGTGAATCTGCAATTGTGCCTTGCCTTGCCATCTGTCTTTTGCCACTTATACAGTCACTCTCGAAGCTATCCAGGGTATTGTCTGGAAAAGCTAATTCTGACTGTTCTTTTCCTCATAATACAGCTCTGTGCCATATTGTCTGTGTGCATACTCTTTTGGCAGTCACCCTTCAAGGCAGGGGAGATCAATGTTCATGCAGCCACCATAGTACTGAAGAATGTTTCAGGGTTCAAAACTGCTAGGTGACACTATTTTGGATGGGGTGTGGCTCATCTTGCTTTTGAATGGCCTGTTACAGACTGCCCAAATAAAGCTGCTTCGGGTCTCTTTGGAGATATGCTATTTAAATGATGCATGGGTCCTAAGAGTCCGGAGGTTGCGCCAAAGCCACACTCCATTCCTAAGCACTGGAGTGCAGCTTTGGTGCAGCTTCCGGATTCTTAGGATGCATGCATCATTTAAACAGCATACCTCCAAAGAGACCCGAAGCAGCTTTATTTGGGCAGTCTGTAACAGGCCAATGTCTCTGGCCCTTTACATTTAAAGCGATATACAGCATGCCAGGGAGGTCACTATACTGTTGTTAGGATCCTGAAAGTCAAGTCTGTCATTCATTGCTTTCAATCCTGACCTTCAAAAGGCTGAGGGAGGGAAATGGAGAGTAGATTTTCGTTAGTGAATTGTAAATTAATTATTTGCAGGGCTATATAAGTATGTTAAATAACAAATCATTTTACTAAATACTTAAATTAGTAAAGAATGAGAGGTGGTAGCAGCTCCTGAGTTGGATTCTTTTGGAATATAGCTGACTGCCTCACACATTAAATGAAACTAGCTGTTATACAATCTGTCTTCTCTTACAGGATAGCATCAGCTTGTTACTAGATGCAGTAAGGACTCGAAATGAGGAGCTTGCACAGACTTGGAAAAAATCAGAACAATGGGCCACCATCGAACAGCTTTGCAGTATGTCTTAGGCATTTCTCATTTACTAACTGAGATTAAGACACCTCATTGGAGAACTTTGGCTTATTTCTGCATGAGGCTGGAGTTTGGGTTTGAAACTTCCTTAGTCACCTGTGGAATAGTTCAATATGTCGGAAGGAAATTGAATGTTATTCTGATAATAGCAGCCTGCCAGGCCAAAGAGAGTAAAAGTTTGTGAAATACTGCTGACAAAAGTCTACCACCTGTACAGGAATAACAAAGTGAAATGATTTAGCACAGGGAAGAATAGGTTTTCACAATGTGATGCAATCAGGGAAAATTGTGCAATTAGACAAGGCAGCAGGGGGAATGTTTGTGATGCATAGCCAGGTTCTTCCTTAACTGTAGATAGCTTCCATTTTCAATAATGCTTCCATAAGAATTTTCCTGCTTGTTGGGGTTCTTCTGACCTTCCCCTGATGGCATTGTCTTGTCTTTTCAGGCACAGTTGGTATTCAGTTGCCAGGACTCCAAGAATATGGTGCCATCGGTGGCTCAGCACATGCAGCAACCTCTTCCATGTGGGCCTGTCAGCACTGCACCTTCATGAACCAGCCAGGCACAGATCACTGCGAGATGTGTAGCCTCCCACGTAGCTAGGCCCCGTTTGGCTTGGCATTCAGGGCGGCCATTACAGACCAACTGGCAAAAATACAGAGGCAAACCCTTAAGCCAGGCAGGACTGTTCTTCCTCCTGGGATAATGCACCATGAGGGGTGGGGCAGAATGGGCAAGTGGGGTGGTGACCCATATTGCAGGCCCTCAGTGCCATTCAGAGGGTGGTAGCTTGCATTTGGGACTGGATATTCCAGTGAGAGAAGATGACACAGCCCTTCTGTCCAGTGCTGCTGCCTTGCCTTTTCTTTGCTCTCAGTATTGTAGAAAGCCAGAGGTCATGTTTCCCTTGAGCTGCGGTCACACGTGTGGCTCATCAGCTCTATGGGCACATGGCAGAGTGGCCATGCCCCCCTGTTAGCTTGCATGCCACAAGCTTTCCCCAGCCTTAAGTCAGTCAGTGAGGCTAGGCAGCAGTGTTGAAGGGATGACTTGGTCCCCGAGGGCTAGCTTGCCTAATATTGTTCTCTTGACATGCTTTGCATTTAGCCCCAGAATCACTGGGTCAGTGGTGCCTGAGTCACTGCAGTCCACCCTGTAACTATAGCTTCCAGATTGAGTGACTTGCAATGACAGAACATGCTGTGGCTTTAGAGCCAGAGGCTAAGCCCCAAAACACCTTGACGCTAAAAGGAAAAGAGAGCATTATGCTTAACTTGGAAGGGGTATCTGTGGTTGCCTGTTGACCCATTTCTTGTCCAGCTCAGCCATAATGACAAGAGCTCTATCAGCTGCTGTTCCCTAGTGTTTCTTATCTAGCGGGTGTGGAACAGAAAGGAACATTATCACCCAGATCAGACAATGACAATGGCTATCTGGTCTGAAAGCAGACACCAATTTGACCAAAATCATCTGGGCTGTGTCATGGTTAGGCAGGCAACAGTTCACAAGCAGTTATTTGCCCCAGGTCTCCACATGCCATCTTCCCTTTACATTGAAACTAATTCCTGATATCTGTAACTGTTGGCAGGTAGAGCTTGGACATACCTTCCACATGCCTATTAATGTTCTGACTATGATCTCAGCAGGGCAAAGTTAAACGGGGTATTTTTATTATTATTATTTGGCATCTTGGAGCTTTGTCTTATTCTGCCATGATCCAGGTGCAATGTAGCCAAAGGACCAGAAATTTTCTTGCCTCAAGAACACCAAACTTGCTGACTGTTCATGTAACCAAAACTTAGCAGTGCCCTCAAGTTCCTTATTTTTTTGGTAGTAGAGTTCCTTAATTTCTAGCTGTAAGGAGATATGTTTTCATGATCCAGAAGTTCTCATTATCTCTGCCAGCAGTGAAAGTGCACATATGGCTCCTCTTGCAGCAAGTATTTCTGCACAACAAAACTGTTCTCTCCTAGTCAAATCCATCAACTTTATTACAGAGAGACCAAGACATGTTTGACATCTGTTTGGTTATGTGGACAGAAGGCATTCTGTTTAGACCTTCCCAAGTTTTGTCTTTTTAGATGCTCATCACCACAGCATAATGTGCCTCCACCCCAGCTCCCTGTTCTCATTATGGGTGTGTAAGCCTGGCTCCCAGACAACTGCCATGAGGGATGTGATCTTTATCTTCCATGGCAAAAGTATCTTGGGTTTAGTTGGTCAAGTGTTTGAAAGCACTTCCATTTGGTTCTAATTATGGTTGACAGGACATGTGACATGGGTTTGCATTTTGACTAGATTTCTTGAGCTCACTGGGCTGTAGCTGCTCTTGCTATTCCTCTTCGTTCTATGGGTTGCAGAGGTGTGTGTTTGGTTTGGATTGGAGTTAACTGAATAACAGCCCTGAAAATAAAAGTCTATTAAAGTATCTGAAAATGACAGTTTCCTCAGCCTTTTATTTCCCTGCCTGACCCTTTGTGTCTGCTACTCTTTCAGCCACTTGGAGTTTGTGCAAGATTCAGATTACATATTTCTCCGCATACAAAACTTCGGGTGTTCATCAGGGCAGCTTTCTCAACAATTGAGCCTTTTCACTTTAAACCCTAGTGCTCATGCTTGACCTCTAAAATGCTTCCTATGGCGGGATACAGACCTCCGCTTTGCGGCGGTCTCCCGCCGGCGCCATTTGCTCCGCGCAGGAGCCGCAGCAGCCAATCCGCACGACTCCCGTGCGGAGCAAAAAAGAAGCTCCATTTCGGAGCTTCTTTTTGTGGCGCCTCTATGATGTCGCGAGGCGCCGCTGGCGCATTCGCGACGTCATAGGCGCTGCGACACGTCTGGACGCTATGCGTCCAGTACGTAAAGATGGCGGCGCCCATGTGGAAGGGGCGCCACCATCTTGTACGTATTCTATACGTACTAGGGTTAGGGGGTGCGGAAGCACCGCCCCTTCCTAACCCTAGTACGTATAGAATACGTACTATATGGCAGTTTGTATCCCGTCTATGTTTCTGGGTTGATATAAGAGGTAGCAAACTGTGGCATTTCAAGCAGCATTTCCATCTAAGGATGGTGGACTTTTGTCTAAAGAAAAATCTAATAATCTTAGGCTAAGTTTTGGTATCCTGTCCCCTTAGGTCTGACAAGGAATACAACTTTTGCTTACATGTTTATGTGAATTGTTGCTTGAGAGCTCAAGATGGGAATGGTGTGTGACTCCCTGAAGACAGTTTGCAAGCCTAAAAATTTATATTGCCCATGCAGCAAAGTGGCAGCGAACCACTATCAGTTGCAAAAAGAATTACATTTCCTTGTGCACATACCCCTGAGGCTTAAAATATTCAACTTACTGAATTTTCAGTCAGTATAGGAACTTTGTCAGTTTATTCTTAACTGACACCCTAGTCATCAGCAATATAGTAAAGAATGCACCCTTTTCCTGGCCACTTGGAGCTTACATAAAGTCTCCTTAAATTTTATCCCTCTCCTTCCCCCATTTCTTCACCTCTTATGCCAATTGGAATAAGTCTAATGACAGAAACAAATACATAAGTCCTTTGCCTTTCAACATTGTTATGTATTACAGACCACAGAGAGTGAGGGGTAGCAGAGTTCCTGGGTGTTCTCCTTCAGGTAGATCTTTCATTTCTTTTTAGGAGGGTGGGATTTGGGTCAACCAATAAGAGCAGAAGTGTGGCTAGATCTGAACCCAAAGGACCGCAGGGCTTTGGCCCTATTTCTGAGAGTTGTTGCCAAGAAGCTTCCAAATGGTAAGAGCTGTGTGACAGTGAAATAAGCTAGTGAAACCATCTTGTCAGCCTCGTAATATGGTTCTGACACATGGTAGATTAAAGAAATGAGAATGAAATTACCTAATTTTTTTCTATTCAGGGAGACTTAACATACATAGTGGCAGCTTACAGTGAATTAATTTCCAAGTAAATTGCTTCTTGGAGTGAGGGGGGGAGGGCATGGAACAGATGATATTGCCAGGTGTCAATGGTAAGTGTATGTACTTCCACCAAGTTACATGCAAAACCATATGTCCACCCCTCAAATGCCTATGAAGAATTGTGCCAACAATATGGATTGCTTCAATATAAACTCAAGTGGCCCTTATGTTATCTTGGGCTGATTGGGCTGTTTCTTGCAATTCTATTCTTGAGTACCTTATCATGCCTGCTTGGTATAGTTGGGTTTGTGTGTACTTGCTGCAGCAGCCTATGCTTTTATCAAAACCAGCTGCTGCTCCATTGTAAAGGAGTGAAAATGTTGGATTTGGGCTTGGAAGATTCATGTTCTAGTCCCCCATGAATCTGCTTGAGAGCCACAGTGACCAGAGCCAGTCACACACCCTCAGCCTTGACAATCTCAAAGTTATGAGATTCGTGTGCAGAGAAGGAGAGCCATGGATGCTGCCTTTGACTCATTGGAAGAAAGGGTTGATATAAATGTAAATAGAAGGAAGCGGGGGCAAGCCTACAACTAAAACTTTCCATATGTTTTCCGGGATTACAGTACTTAGCTTCTGTGCAGCAGACTGAACCCCGGAAAAGAAAGTGGTACCAACTAGCATTTGGCATTTGCATTAGTGTGTTTGGAATTGCAAAGGCTGTTGCAAGGAGTAAAGTATACCTCACACCACTCTGCTGCTTGGGAGGAGTGTTAGTATTTCAGTAGATAAACAGTAGGCCCACCTTAATACTGGCCACATTGATTCTGCTTATCCTTGGTCTGTTTGGACTTATTTGGATTGGTGATAGGGGAGATATGCGGCCCAGTGTGGCTTGTACTGTGTCCAGTAGTTATCACTTGAAAAACCCACCAACAAGACAGTTAGTCTGCATGGTATTATTTCCTACCTCCTTTCCCTTGAATAAATTTCACATTCTTCCATCTAACAACAAGCATATTCTGGGCAGATTTTAAGTATTTTATGTAAACAGTGACCAGATGCTAGTTGTGCATCCAAGCTGGATTGCCAAACACTTGAATCTCAGAACTCCCTTACATACTAAACACATCTTAAAGGGGCAGAAGAGAGTTTTTTATTTCCTCCTTTCTCCAAGTTCCTGTGTCCTGAATTGTACTTTTGAGTTTTTTGGGAGGTGCCCTGCTGTCCTGCAGACATCCTCCCTTCCCTTTGAGGGAAATAAGCCACAGCTTGGAGGCATCTCCGTCAGCCAAGCAGATCTGTTTGCAATTAGAGGGCTGCTGTGTGGCTTGGCAGCATTTCAGGACAGCTTGTTATAAGGCAAAGAAGAGCGGCAGATCTTGGCCAGAGAGAGGAGAAAAGCGGAGACTTGAAAGAGCCACTGCTGCAGCTTGCCACCTCAGGATCTCCTCTCAGCAGGTAGGAAAGGGGTTTTCCTCCACATCATTTTGTGGCTATTTTTTTCTTTGCAGGTCTTAAACATAGTTTTGAGCATTGACAACTGTGGAGCAACCTTCCTCAAAAACCTCCAGCTATGCTGGACTACAGTGCCCATTACCCACACCTAGCAAAAGCCGTGGTTTGCAGAATAAGGATTGTCACCCAGTACATCTGGATGGCATCAAGTTGAGAGTGGCCACTAGAGCTATACTGGAAGAGCTTTCACTTTCTCCAAAGGTGCTGCAGTATTTGTGCAGCACAACCAACTGAATGTAGGACTAGGGCTTCTGGAGACCAGGGGCTCAGCCATGGAAACCTCCTGGGTAACGTTGCACAAGTCACAGTCTCTCAGCCTCAAAGAAAGACAGTGGCAAGCGTCTTCTGAATAAATCCTGCCAAGAAAATCCTATGATGCAGTCACCATAAGTTGGAGTCAACTTGAAGGCGCACTACAACAGACCATTTACTATTGTTTTTCTTTCTTTCTTGGGAAAATATTATTCTTGGACAGGGAGGGGTGTTTTCTTTGGCTTCTTGCTGTGTCTCTGAACTCCCATTTTCTCCTACTGTGGCTCTGATGTCTTGAAAGGAGATAACTAGCAGACATGGCCAGCACTACCATTAGGTAAAGTGAGGTGACCACCTGCAATGGTGGGGCAGGAGCAGGAAGGAACTGCAAAACACTGGAGGAAAAGCTTGTGCATGCCAATTGGTCTGTCTTACACCACTCTTTGAGGCAGCTGGCTGCCCTTCCAGGATGGTGAAAGTTGCTAGTTGGTTCTACTTAGTGCTGCAGACCAACTGACCTCTGCTTGATTTTTGGTCTTTTAATTGCAACAAGCAAGCAAGAACTGGTTATGGCCCTTGTCTACTGCTTCCACTTAGGCTTAGCACTTAGCTGGCTAACCAACTGCATGATTGTGCTTTACCACCACCACCACAACCAACATTTCCTCTAAATCATGTTGCAAGCTTTAATACTGTTCATGGTGATGTGTGGATCCAGTTCAAGGTAGTAATACAACCCAGAGTCCAGATTATCACATTGCTTGGTCAGACTATTGTGACACATTTCCAGCCTGCTAGGATTTATCAAGTGGATTTATGGTTGTGTCATGGGTGCAGAGCCAAAGCCTCCTGCCTCTTTCTTTTGGGATGAGGAGCTTCTGACAGCTGGAAGGACATCCTTTGTGTGTGTATGGTGTCTCATGGAGGTGGGGAGAGAATAGTGCTATTTTGAGGTACTCTTAGGGTTGAGGTAAAACTCATCCGATTCATTTTTACTCCTCTTGTTGCTCCACAAGGGCCACCATGAGGCAGATCCTCTCCCTCTTGCTTTTTGTGGCTGTCAGCTGTGCTGCCAAACCAAAACGGCAACAGGCAACTTCTGAATGGGACTACAGATCAGAAGGTAATGTGTTACTAATTGCTGTCCCCTCAGCACCACAGGAACGTGATGCGTTATTATTTCTTAAAATGTGCAAATGTGTATTCAGAAATGTTACTTTTTGGACTACAAAATGGAGAGGCTGGGATTTGTAGTTTAAAAAAAAAAGCAACACCTTGCCCCAGCTCCGGCCTGAGTGTATATTAGGCTTGCAGCTGGCCAGGTTTGACCATGCTTGCTAAAGACACCTTGACTTTGCAAAAGGTAACACCCAAGCTTAGGGTGAATGGGTTCTGGCTGTTTATTAGACATTAGGTAGATGAATCTATGCTTGCTTTCACCTATGAAAGTAAAAGGCCACTTTTCACAATGATTGCTGAGAAATAAGTTACACCCTACAACTTAGTATTTACGTGTACACATATGAACACAGAAACATCAAACCTCTTTTTTCAAATGCACCATCCTCCAGAATGTCAGTTCTTTTGGACACTCTTGAATCCACTTATAAATTTGTTCCAAGCCTCAAAGACATGTCACCATAGATATGGCTGCAGAGTATCAGGCCTCCCAAAGAAACCATCCTAAATTTGAATGCTCCAAGAATGTCAGCCCTGTGTATTTCCTACTCTGGAAAATGCAATCTTCTAATCAAATATAGCAACACCTCCATTATTAATGGGGCTTTACTTTCTCAGTGCATGCATTTGATATTCTAATACTGTAATTTTGTTCCCAATAAGCTTCTTATTACCCTGAATCCATGTGAAAACAGTGGCATACAAAGTTTTAAAATGCTGATTATAAACCTAATTTGTTTTTATTTAATTTGTTTTAGGGTGACTTTCACAAATCCTGTCCACAATGAACCCATATGAAATGGGTGGGACATAAAGTTTAAATCTGCTTTATTTTTATGAATTTTTATTAAATCTTTCTTAAGTCTGTTTTTTTTCTTTGCAGTAAGCCTGGCTAATAGTTTTTAAAGTTCTAATTACAGTTAATTGTTGAAAGTGTCTTCTTTAATAAGTATAGTTCTGTAGTTGGGAGAAAGTTGTGTTGTCTTTTATGTGATTACTTCAGTATTGTCAGATACTCCCATTAAGCTCATTCCTCTTTTTTTCAGCTGAAAAGGTCAACATGAAGGGATGCGCCAATCTCACTCTTGTCCTGGACAACTGGAAATTTGCTATCATGACTCAGATCAAGAATCTTCTCCTATTTGATCACCAGACTGTACTGCCTGACTATGGAAGGTAAGCAACGCGGAAAGGCAAAGCATGGATCTCTGGTATAACTTGCTAAATCTATAGCAGATGATCTGCATGACTTGAGACTTGCCAGCCATGCATCACAACCTGGCAGGGGTTCAATAAACAACCAGGGTTTACTGTCAATCTGAGAAGTACATACCTAACTTTAGTAGGGTCAGAGACCAGTCTCTACAGATATCAAACAAGTCTGAAATAGGTACAAATTACAAGACCAGGAGAATTCCAAGGTGTGTGCACACAGTAAGAGAAACATAACTGTCTTAATAAGTAACCTGTTAGAATCTAGAATGTTGTGGAGCAATAAGAGGAGGAAAACAGAATCTACCGATATTGATAAAATTACTAAGAAGGTTTGACAATCAGATTCTTAGTAGAACATGCTAAAATAATAAAATTTTGCCATCTTAAAAATAATGATGGAGTCTAATTTAATGATGGAGTCTAAAAGAAGAGTAGAATAAAAATGATCAAATCTGGGTGGGAAATCGCTTACAATCAGGGTAAATTTTGGGTTTATTTGAGTAACTAATCTGGGATTTTCTATTTGCTGTTTTCCTTTTAACAGTTTATGATTATAACGGGTTTTATTTTATTCTTTCGTTTAATTACAAGTTTAACTTTTCTATGTCATACATTTTCAGCTATGTTTGCTTTAACTGTTCTAAGCAGCTTGGGACCCAAACTGGGAAAAAAATGGGATAACAAGTCCTCCTACTAGTTTCTACCACTACCACCTTTTGGATAGCTGGCTCGGGACTGTTGTTGCTGCATGCCTTCAAGTTGTTTCTGGCTTATGGCAACCCTAAAGTGAATCTATCAAAAGGTTTTCTTGGCAAGATTTGTTCAGAGTGGGGCTTTCTATGACTTTCCTCTGAGGCCGAGAGAGTGTGACTCGATTAAGGCCACTCAGTGGGTTTCTATGGCCAAATGGGGATTTGAACCCAGCATCGTAGTCTAGTATTCAAACCACTACATCACACTGGCTCTCTGTTTAAGTATGCTATATTTAAATTGTAACCAGCATAACCAAGAACAATGATAGGAACTACAATCCAACATCTGGAGGGTCACGTTCCCCATTCCTGGTCTAGAATACTCCCTGTGGAGCTTGCCAATATGGGAAGATGCTGGCTGTGCTTGAGTTCTGAACTTTGCCATACTACTTCTCCCTTCAGCATTCTGGGTTGAAGTAAAGGTGCTTCTACAGTAGGCCCTTGATTCCACTAGGGTTTGGTTCCAGGATGCTCCACAGATATTATTATTTTTAAGCTTTATTTATATAGTGCTGTAAATAAAATAAATTAAAATCTGTGGATGCTCAAGTCACATCATATAAAATGGTGTAGTAAAATGGTGATCCTTATATCAGTGGTAAACTCAAGATTTGCCTTTTGGATTATATTGTGTGTACACACACACACACATACTGTATATACAAAAAGCAAATTGAGCAAATTGAACTGGGGTTGGCTGAATCTGTGGATACAGAGGGCTGATGAAGCTCTACTATTAGCAAAAGACAAGAAAACTTTGTCTCCTTCCTTCCTTCTCTCTTTTCCTCTCCTAGAATTAAGCCCCTTTCTGATGCCCTTGATGACCTGTACAAGGAATTCAATGCCCTGAAGGAACGTCTTGGAGAACTGACCACACGCTTTGAAGGAGTGGAGTCCTTTGTGGATGAAATGAACAAAGGCCAAAGCCAGTCTGCTAAGGCTCCCATCAGGGTTACCCAGCCAGAGGCAGAAAAAGCAGTTGTCCCTTTGCCAGCCAAGCGGCGGAGGGTCCTGGTCCGAAACGGGAGGAAGCCTACGGAGCCTTTGACAGATGGAACACAATAGAGACTGTTCCAGAGATTTCCCTGGTTGGTCCCAGAGTATTGAGGACTTCCCCAGTTTTTAGAAGCTGAATGCATCTGTCTGTCTGTCTGTCCTTATCTTTTCCTCTAAAACTCTATTCCTGAAGGAGGTTACAGCATAAAAGATCTAGATATGAAGAACACATAGGAGCCCTTTTTTGGCTAGTGGGCCTGGAGTCACAGTTTCCCTATGCTCTAATGTGGCAAAGATACAATCCAGGGATGATGGCAAGCTAGCAGCTTAGTTCCAGCAAGAAGGCATTATACAGGAATCATTTTGAATCTCAGAAAGGGCTGTCCCTTAAAATACTTGTGCACAGCTCAGCCTTATTGTGAAGATGCAAGCCTGCTCCCAAACTGTCAAACTAACAGGCGCATGGCCCACCTCATAATCTCCATAATAACACTATCTAGTGGGTCCCAAAAATATTATGTTCTTTGTTTTGCAGATTTCCACAATTGCAATGAACTCTATGTGGAGGTAGTATTTGTACTCCCAGACATGGACTGGAATTAACATCTACACATGAATCTGTCCCTTGCAGTTGTAGGCTATTTTTGATAATCTACATATTCCATCAGAGGAAGTGGAAAAGCCATTGATCTTCAACAGGCAGAAATCCCATGTAGGATGCTAGTGCATAGTTTCTTATCTTTTAAGATGCTATGTGTAGGAATTCATTTAAGCACTGATGTAAACAGACTCTATCAATACTTAATGTACCTGATGAATAGCCACAACTGTTTTCCCTTTATGCTTGTGGAGGCAAATGGAGGCAGTCAATAAACAATAAGTGAACTGTGCCTGTGGGTATTACAAAGGAAAGCAGTTAATGCTGAACACAGAATCCTAACTTATCCTATGTGCATGGGCAGACATGCATGTGTACATATGTATGCATGTTAGAATATAGAAAATTCAGTCTCTTTGTCTTCCCTAACAAAACTAAGAGGTATTCTGGCTTTTTATTTATCTAGGTTTATTAATGCCAAGCAAAATAATACATCAAACTGCTCAGAGAAGATGCATGCAAAGAAATGTGTGTACACTATATTCTGGGGCAGCAAATCTGTGGGCAGAGGATCTGAAAATCTCAGACACTGTTTGCCTAAATGGCACTTTGACTGGGAACTTAAGTCATTTCTTAAAAGTGACTTGAGTGAGTTAGTTGACTCCCCTGACTGCTATTTGTGAACGAGTCAGCCTTAGTTTGTGGAACGTTAATTTTAAAAAAATCCTTCCCTTCCATCCAGTGTCTTAAGAAAGTAATAAGGGGTGAGTTGCAAACAGAATCTTCATCTTTCCCTCCTCTGCTTATTTTGCCAGCCAAAGGCCTTTCTTGGAAATGGGGAATGTCAGGCCAAACTGCCACATAGCCAAATATCATGGGTGATTTTGAGCCAGAGTATGAGTAATGGAGTTTTATATAATATTCCCCATTTCCCTGCCTGCCAGGCATTCCTCTTTATGATACTATGCATAGCTGTTAGGCCTCTTGTGCTCTATAGAGGGAGAATGAGAATACGTATTTCTGTTTTCATTAAGCCCATTAGGTTTTCACACATAGGGTATTTCTTTCAGGAGCAAGGATGTAGCACTGTGGCCAACACACTCAAGTCACAAAATGATTCAATTTCATGCATCTTTACTTAAAAGATAATAATGTTCTGTTTAGTAGAGTTTACTTCCAAGTATGTGTTTTAAAATCTCAGTATTAGCCATTTTCTGAGCTGTCTGATGTTAGTTCAAATGACAGGCTCATCCTTGGCAGAATCAGCTTGAGTGGAAGATCATAGCTGAACTACTAATTTGGAAGTGACTCTGGTTTCAACAGAAAAGGGTTCTTACATAGCAGTTATCCTGGAGTATATTATGCATGAAGTTCCTGCTAAACACAACTTCGTAGCTGCTGACTTTACTGAAGAACCTTCAGGGGAATTCTGTTAGCCAGGGAAAAGTATACTGGTAGGTTGAAACCGCAGATGAAACTATAATATTTAGCTCTTGCTGTGAAGATAGGTTTCCAGAGTGGTTTATAGATTGCTAATTTGATGGTTCCCTGCCCTCAGGCTTACAATCTAAAAAGACATGACATGAAAGGAGAAGGAATGGCAGTCGGGAAGGGGATCAAGTCCAGCAGATACTGCCAGTTCTTCTCTCCCTCCAAGGCCAGGCACATATATATTTGCAGAGATCCTTTTGTTATATAGTACAAGAACATTCGGCATTGCTATCTCTGTATCTAACATTAAGAAAATGCTTTTCCCACTCTTTTTAGCTGTGTGTTACACAGAAAGGGCAGTTCAGTGTTCTGATGTCATTTTGCTGATGAGTCTACAGTTAGCTACTGCATATTTGCAATTTGCATCAAAACGATTTACAAGAATAGCCTTTACACAAGCATATTAATACTGCCAAATGAGCAAAGTCTGTCAAAATTAAGCAAAGCTTCTGATAGAGTTGTCCCTATAAGTACTTCCTGTCTTTATTTCAGTCTAACACTGCAAAACCTAGTTTATATCATAGCCTGAAGGACAAATCTATCCACAGCAGCACAAAGTAACCATCCATCTTTGTTATGTAGTGCCTATATATCTAGAAGTCTCTTATTTATGCAGATAACAGCTGCAGTTTATGGGCTTTCCAAAATGGATTGGCAGAATCTGGGAATGGTTCAGTAGTTCTTCATATATTTTACCCCGTGTGTGTATGTATGTGTAGATGTGTAGCTTTTCACCAGTACATACATTTGATTACTCCTTTTATCTTTGATAACCTCCCTTACACCAAGCTCCCTTGACTTTTGCAGTTCTACAGAACAAAACACTCCAATCTACAAAATAGGCAAATTCATCACTAAAGTATCCATGTTCTGCACTGTTGCTGTACAGTTTTATGGAGAACTGGAGAGAGGTTTTGGTTTGTTCTCTTTAGTTTTTGAAGCAGCCGCTTTAATGGCAAGCTGAAAAGGAAATACTGGGATTTGAGAAAAACTGGGATGGATAGTTGGGTGGGGGACAAATGATACTGATTTCAGCGAGTACGTCTGCGCCACTACAAGGAGAACTCAGCCTCTTGGTTATAAGCAAATCCTTTGGACTCAGTGATGTTTGCCTTTGCTCATTCTTTCTACAGCATAGTACTTCTCAAAGACAGCACCCTCCCACTGCAAGCAGTGATGCCATCTACTGGCCCTATAAGCATGGTAACTCGTTTTTCCCCTTTCACACAAAGAATCCATGACAGCTGCTGTACAACATACATACAGTACTATTCTTAACTACTACATTTGGAACCTGCCTGCTGCAGTCTTGGAAACCGGCAGTTCTGCCTTAATGATTTTTAAGCCATTGTCACTGACTGAAGCTCTGCAGCTAGAAAGGTCTATCTAGTTTGACAATGAGCCAGATGCTTCTGGGAAGCCCCCAAGGAAGCACTGACACTCTGCTGTTAATCTGCCTGTCCCTAGAAGCTGAGATTCAGTGGTAAACCGGCCCTTGTACTCGTCTCCCCACAAAATTTCCATCTACTTCAAGCTATCCTCAAGAGATGTGCGTAAGCTAAGACTCAGCCAGCTACAGAAGGACAAAACAATTCCTCTCCATCCTAGTAATAATTGCTAGGTGGGATGTGTATGCTGCACACCTACCCATGCAATCTCCCTTTTGGGACTGAATTTATCCATTAAAACTGTAGTTATGACAGCATGGTGTGGTGCTTTGAATGTTGGAGTAGGGCTGCTGCCATATTGCTGAATTAATGCTTAACTGTCATGGTTCCATCCTATGGAATCCTGGGGTTTGGAATCTGTTGTGGTCCCAGAGCTCTCTGACAGAGAAGGCTAGATATCTAACAGAACTACAAATCCCAGAATTCCATAGCACTGACCCATGGTAGTTAAAGCAGTGACAAACTGCATTAATTCTGCAGTCTAGGTGCAACCTAGGACACTGGGAAGTCAGCATCCAAATCCCTGCTTGACTATGGGTGACCTTGGGCAAGTCACACACTCTCAGCCTCACAGGAAGGCAAAGGCAAACCTCCATCTGAACAAATCTTGCAAAGAAATGTCCATGTTAGGTTTGCCATAAGTCAGAAATGACTTGAAGGCACACAAACAATACATGACACCTAGTCAATATTTTGGACTTCCATTCCTTTCCTTTTTTTTTTAACCACACAGCCTAATGCAAGCTCCTGGAGAACTTGAAGGTCTTGCAGAATTTTAGTTGGTCCTAATAAAGAAATTGTCCGAGTGTGAGATTTGGAGTTTGTTTTGGGATTTTTATTCTGTACACAATGAGACTCCATGAAGCCATCACATCAACACAAAACATTGGCACCAGCCTCTCATGCACTACCTTGCTATTTCCCTTCTACACACTGATCCCCCAGTTTCTTCTCTTTTAGCCCCTGCCTAACCTATCTCCAAAACACAGGCAGTGTAGCATCAAGGAACTTTTAAAGTAACGTATGTCCACACAATCCTTGTTTTTGGGCACGCAATAGAGACAAATAGATGCATACAAGGGAACTATGTGATTCCAATCCATTTCAGTGCCTTCTGCAAGTTGCTGCAAACCAAACATAAAAACAATCCTAAATATATCCTTTGCAAGCCCCAGCAGTAGTTGTTGTTTTTAAAGCAATTTTTCTAAACTTTGGTCAGACATTTAGGGGTTTATCTTCTTTTACATCTAAGTGTTTGGGGATGGGCAAAATAAAAATTGCTAGGATACTGATGTGCATAAATGCATTTGCAGCTCTGTACTGACTATCTGTTTTTAAAAAGCAAAGCATTTTCAACATCATCTGAATACCAAGACTGTATGCAGTGGGGAAGCTTCTACTCATGAATCTTGCATACTGGAGAACAGGCAATTTCTTTAAAAATGCCCTGCGACAGGGGCCAGTTGGCCCAGCCTCATCACTCTGGACTGGGGGGACTATGGTCCAAAGCACACTGCAGAAATAATCCAGTTTGAGACAGCTCATGCCTGGGAATTCTGGGATCTGTTGCTTTGTGAGACATTTAGCCTTCCCTGTCAGGAGAGCTCTGGTGCCACAATAACCTACAATAACCTACAATTCCCAGGATTCTTTAGCACTGAGGCCAGTGGTCTCAGACTGGATTATTTCTGCAGCGTGTTTTGGACCTATATTTCTGACACCTTTCCTAACTGGGCTGTCTAAAGGTGCGTCTGCAATTACAGTACACTCCTTTCATGGGAACTGGTCAGCTCTTATTGACGATGTTGCCACTGCTTCACATTTGCCCAGACCATCATCAGAAATTGATTTGCGGAGATATTTTCTGCTTGAACCCAGTCCTGTTGCAAAAGGCTGTCTCAGTGAACTTCTGTGTTCATCCTCATCTTACGTTGTCACCCGGATAATTAGACTAATGGAATTTCCCATTAAGCGTCCCTTATACTTCCCTAAGCATCCCTAACATTTGGTTGTTGTTATTGATTTACTGTTCTTTGTGAAACTGAAATAAATAAAGGGTAAAATAAAAGAAGAAATAATAGTTTGACGCCACTTTAACTGCCATGGCGCTATCCTAGAGTCCTGCAATTAGATTTGTGAGGCACCAATACAGAGCTTTGACAGAGAAGGCTAACAACCCTGTAACACTACAGCCCCCAGGATTGCCTAGGAACTGCCCTCGGTTGGACGTGACCCATGGCAACCCAGTGGATGAGACTTCTCCAAGGCCCCCTCATCCTCCACTGCTCTGCTCAGGCCTCGCAGGCTCAGGCCCATGGCCTCCCTGATGAAGTCCGTCCATCTGATGAGTAGCCTTTCTTTCTGCTTCCTTCGATCTTTCTTAGCATCATTGCCTTTTCTAATGAGTCATGCCAGCTCATGATGAGGCCAAAGTATGACAGCCTCAATGCAGCCATCCTGGCCTCCAGGGAGAGTCCAGGCTTGATCTGTTCAGGGACCCATTTGTTTGTCTTTTTTTGGTCTTCCATAGCACTCTTCTCCAGCACCACATTTCAAATGAATCCCTTTTCTTTCTGTCTGATTCTTCCACTGTCCAGCCCTCGCATCCATTACATGGTGGCTTGGATGGTCCTCCCTTTAGGGTTGAGACGCGTATCTTTACACTTTAGGATCCTGTACAGTTCTCTCACAGCTGCCCTTCCCAATCCTAGCCTCCTCCTGATCAATGTTTGAGCCAAGGCATGGGGACTCGGTTTCAATTTTCTTGCCTAGGAGGAAGTCCTGTGGCTCTCCAAAGGTCATTCTTTTTTCTTCTTAACATTCAGTATTAAGCTAGGCCATGGCTGCCATAGTCTACAAAGCACATGCTGACTCTCTTCTGGTGGTGTGCTCCATTATATCCATCCTAGGTTTGCAATGTAACCCTAAGTCCCTCTTCCTTTCCTGATCCTAATGGAATGGCCCCTCTGCCCTGAGCCTGATGGGACGCTGGTCGTTGTTGACTCTGTGTTCTTTGCGGGACTGAAATAACAGCCTTTTAAAGAAGAGACAATGCACTTGGATGCCACTTTAACTGCCATGCAAGTGCATCTCCTGGAGCAGAATCAAACCGCGTCAATTCTAGTGTAGACAGAACAGAGGCGAGGCCCTCATCCCTTGAAACGCCTGAGCCAGGCTCCCTCCCTTCTCTCTCTGCGCCAAGACACACATATCATATGCAGAGCCCTCGCCGCCATCCCAACCTCCGTCTCCATAGCAACCGTTGCCATGGAGCAACCTTCCACCACAGCGCCCTCTGCTTTACGGCGCGTGTCGTAAACCGAGCAGGTGGAGAGAGAGAGAGAGAGAGAGAAAGAGAGCCGTAAAGTGAGGACGGGAACGAGCAACGGGGAGGGAGGAAGAGAGGGAGGCGGGGCCAGGTTGAGGCCCCGCCCCTTTTGGAGCGAGAGTGGCTGGTGGTGTGGTGGCTCTCCTCTCACAGACCCGAGAAGGGAGGCAGAGCGAGAGGAGGCAGCGCTCTGCCGGGAGTGGCTCCTCCTCCTCCTCCTCGGGCCCCCCTTTTGTGTCCCTCGCCCAGGCTGCCCCAGGCATGGCCCAGGTGGGGCACCGGGTGGACTACCTGGCGGGCTTCTGCTGCCCGGTCGGGGGGGCTGGCGGCGGGGAAGCCGCGCGTCCTCTGCCACGGCAGCCAGATTTACCTCTCCAACGGCACCGAGTACGTCTACGTCTACGACCAGGAGGGACGCCTCATGAAGGCAAGTAGCGCCAGGGACAGGGAGGCGGCGGCGGAGGAGGGGGAGAGGGACACTCCTCTCCTGCTGCTGCTGCTGCTGCTGCTGCTGGGAAGGGGGCCAGGGGCTGCCTGTCGGGGAATGGCCCCAGGAGACCCAGCACCCCGGTCATGTCATTATACTACTACCACCACCACCACCACCACCACCACCACTACTACTACTACTACTAATAAAAATAATATAATAGTATAATCATAATATATTAATAATACAATATTAATAAAATAAAAATAATATAATAATAATGTAATATACTAATAATATAATAATAATAATATAACAATATAATATATATAATATTAGTACAGGATATTATTGTATTATATTGTTATATTATTATTATTATTTTATTATTATTTTATTAGTAGTATATTACATTATTATATTATATTATATTATTTTTATTTTATTAATATTGTATTATTAGTATATTATATTATTAATTATTAGGATATTAATATACTAGTAATAAATACTAAAATAAAAATAATACAATGATATACTAATATTATAATAATTAAATAATATAATATACTAATAATATTATACTAACAATATAATTATAACACACTATAATAATATACTATAATATAATATAATTATTATAATATGATATAATATAATAATATAGTATAATAGTATAATAATAATAATAATAATAATAATATGATTTATTTATATCCTGCCTTTCCCCGAAGGAATGAAGGCAGGTTACAAGAAAGAAACGATAAAACACAGTATATATAAAATATACATTAAAATAATGCCCAAATCCTAACCCTCCCTCCCTCATCCCAGTTATAGAAATGAATTACTATATAAAATAAAATTACACTATGAATAAGAAAAGAAAAAGAAAACCAATGATAATAATGATGATAACAATATAACAATAGTCATAATAAAACTTTATTTACATCCCATTTTTCTGTTGCTAAACAATCAAAATGGCTTAGATCTAAATACCAGTGTCCAATACACAATATAGTTGCCCCTCCGTATCCACAGGTTTTTTTTATCCACAGATTCAGGCGCCCACAGCTTGAAAATATTCCCCAAAACATATAAATTCCAAAAAGTAAACCCAGATTTTTGCCATTTTTTGTAAGAGACACCATTTTACTGTGCCATTGTATATAATGGGACTTGAGCATCCACAGATTTTGTTATCCACGAGATCCTGGAACAAAATGGCAGTGGATACCAAGGACCCACTACATTGTACAGCCAATATCCTCGTATCCCCCCTCCCCTAAATAGAATTAAACATAGTACAATTAAAATTAGTCCTATTAAAAACAAATAATAAACATGGTAATAAAAACAATAATCAAAATGGTACCCAAGGAGAAGGGGAGAGGGAGCACCCCTGATCACAAAGGACACACTCTCACACGCTGCTTTTTGAAAGGAATCAGCAGCAAACTCTGAAGCTCTAACTGACCCCATCAGGTACCCAAAATGTCTCTCCTACACTTGTAGGCTGCATCAGTTAATGTGCACTTAGGCTTCTGCAAGGAAGGTGAAAGGGAGCCTCTCCCAACCCCAACCCCCCCCCCCCCCCGTTTTTTTAACCCCATCAGGTACCCAAGATGGCTCTCCCCCACCCCTTGTATGATGCATTAGTTAGTGTGCAGCTGGGCTTGGCCAAGGAAGGTGAGAGGGTGCAGCTCTGATTCCAACCCTACCATTGCTTTTTTTGGGGGGGAGGAATGAGATGCAAACTCTGAGGCTCTAACCACATCAATTACCCAATTACACTTGTAGGCTGCATTAGTTAGTGTGCAATTAGGTTTGCCCAAGGAAGGGAGTGAGGCCTCTCCCAACCTGCTTTTTTAACCCAATCAGGTATCCAAGATGTCTTTCCCATCATTGTACAGTGCATCAATTAATGTGCAATTAGGTTTCCCAATGAAGGTGAGAGGGAGCATCTCTGATTCCAGCCCCATCACTGGTTATTATTTAAATCAGAAGCAAGCTCTGAAGCTCTAACCCCGTCAGGTACCCAAGATGTCTCTTGCACACTTGGGTATTTGCATTATGTAATGTGTAATTAGGTTTGCCCAAGAAAGGTGAGAGAGAGCACCTCTGATTCCAACCCTGCCACTGCTTTTTTTTTTTTTAAATTGGGAAGCAAACTCAGAAGCTCAAACCCCATCAGGTACCCAAGATGTTTCTTGCACACTTGTAGGCTGCATTAATTAATGTGTAGTTAGGCTTGGTCAAGGAAAGTGAGAGGGAGCCTCTCTGATTCCAACCCCACCACTGCTTTTTTAAAAAAAGCAGAAGGAAATGTGATGCTGTGACCCCATTAAGTACCCAAGATGGCTCTCCCACACTTGTAGGCTGCATTTAATTAATGCACTGTCAGGCTTGGCCAAGGATGGCGAAAAGGAGCCTCTCCCAACCCCTTGCTTTTTAAAAAAAATCGGAAGCAAACTCTGAAGCTTTAATCCCATTGGGTACCCAGGATATCTTTCACACACTTGTACGCTGTGTTAATTAATGTGCAGTTAGGTTTGCCTTTTCTTCCATACATGTATTTGCTTCCTTGATTTAAAATCACCCATCAGTGTGGAAAAAAAACCCTTACAAAAAGACTGAAATTGTGACAGGGGTATAAGGTTTTTGAAGTGCTGGGTTGGAGAGAAGTCATCTGGGCAAGGAGGAACTGTATTGGAGATGTGCCTTTACTCTCTCAGTAGTTCAGTTTCACAGCAGCCTTCCTGTAATCGGTTTTGTTCATCACAGCATTATACAGCAGTAGCTACTGGAATGCTTTTATGGATGAGCTAAATGATTTTACGCAAAAGGCAGACATCAAATTGCGTACATGCTCTCTTCGTTCACTTTTCCACTTTTAGTGTTAATCCCCCCATGCTTCTTAAATTATATAAACTAGCAGAAATGTGCATGTCCCAATGAATGTCTTTTTGATATAACTTTGATTATCTGTTTTCAGCAGATGTGTTCAGAGGAATATCTATGGAGAAACAATAGACATTTGATTTTAGCAGGGATGGTAGAGCCACAAACTCTGCATTTGCAGTGGCTAAACCATACAAAGGGGAATTTGACTTAGTGTTCTACTGATATAGAAGGTAGCAGGAGATTTCCTGTGAGCACTGGGCTCTATATATTCTTTCCAGACTCAGGGCTATGACCAGCCTCTTTTGTTCTTGTATATGTCAGTCTTGTATTTAATCACTTTTCTAGTTGCCAGTGGCAAATAGAAGGTGGAAGTTAAATTCCTCTGAGCAGGGAAGGGCACAACAAGAAATAATTTTGGGCTTTATTCTACAGAGAATATTTTAGCATAAAAATCTCTGGGTTTTGAATGTTTGTCTTCTGAGAAATTGATAGGCAGGGCTACCCAATGTGAGGACCTGATACAGTATTAGCCATTTGAACCCTTAATTAAATGTTCTACTGGCTTCTATACATAGTTTTACTATAGCACCATTTTGTAGCAGTTTGGTTGTCTGTGTTTCACAATCAACTGGTACGTTGATTCCAGTTCTTGCCATTTTTCTGAAAGGGTTTAGGGATTTTGCTTTTTTGACATCTCACTTCTGTCAATTATAAATATGCCTCTGTTTTCTTGAGTAGTCCTGTAAAAGGCTTTGGAACTGTTAAAAAGGGTGCTTTTCTTGCTTTGTTAATTCTTTGTGTTGATGAACAGTGAAGTCTTTTTTCATATGGACTCCATATGATTTTCATGGCAAACCTTAGCATTATCTTAAATGTATCCCTTAAAATTTATACCCTTGATTGTTTCTAAGGAACCTTTTATGGTAATATCTGGCTCAGTCGCCTACTGTTTTTTCAAGCAGAGAATTAGGTCACAAATGGGTGAACATTTTTTTTTTTAAAATACATATTACTGGTCCTTCAGATCAAATGTAATGCTAAAAATCTAGGTTTTGCTGGCTTTCTCATGCTGAAAGCATGCTCATTTCTCAGCCCCTGAGTTGCTAACAGACATGTTTGCTGCTGCCTATTCTGAAACAGAGCCTCATCTTGGATAAAAGATGTCACTTGTTCTTCCACACAGTACAGCAGCAGTGACAATTGCTTAGAGGGTAAAAATGAAGAACTGCCTGTAAACTATTGGGTAATATAAATATTGCTGACTGCAATGTATGCTTTTCAGGGAGAAGAGCAGAAGTTGTATATCCTCAGTCAGAGAGAGGGAAAATAAGACCCAGCTGATTTATGAGACTAGAGCTTGCTTTAAATCAAAGTGTGTACAGACATAATGGCTGCTGACTACATGCCACTGGGTATATGAAATGATACCCACAGGATGTTTTGTGTGGCTAGGTACAAAATGAGCAAGAGGTAACAAACACTGCTTTGGAACTTGCCTCTTTCCCCACGTGTGGCTATAGCATTTCAAGGTGAGAAAAAGGTACTCTCAAGGTAATCTTCCCATTTAGGATACCAGGTGATAATATATGTAAGCAGGGTCACTAGATCTAGATTTTTACTGGCATTGCAATCTATTCTTCTGTTAGTCATGTAACACAGAGAAATTAAGGTGAAACTTCTCCCATTTTTACACTAGGAAAAGTTTCAGTCACAGCATTAATGGCACAAAAGCAGCCTGGAGTGTATGTGTGTAATAAAAGTGCAAGCAATTTTCACAAGAAAAAAGGGTGATAGAAGACTAAATTGATGATTTGCCCTTTTAAATTCCTTTGGAGTGAGGGCAATTTATTTTAAGAATGGTCCAGGCCTGTTTGCTTCAGAACGTCAACAATCAGTTGTAGCTTTGTGCTTGTACACCTGGCCTTCTATATTCTATACAGAATATGTCTGTTTAAAAGGAGGAGAGGAACATGGGAAGTTGCCTTAGACTGAGTCAGATTATTGGTGCATCTAGCCCTAGCTCCCCAGGGTTTCAGCAGGATTCTTTCCCAGTCCTGCCTGGAGATCCCTGTTGTTCTCTGGCTACTTCTTATCCAAGTTTAACCAGCCCTGACCCTGCTAAGCTTACAGAAGTAGACAACAGTGGGTGTGTTCACAGTGGTGCATTTCAGTGTCCTCCTTCCCATACATTTTCTTAAGATCTCCACTCCTTTCCCATTGTCTGTTTCATTTCCAGGCTGTCTACCGATTTCCTGATCAAGTTTGGCACGTGGAACTCTTGCCCCTCCATCAGCAGCTATATATTCTGTGTGCTGGAGTGGGTATTTACTGTGTGTCCTTGGACTACCCAAGCAGGTGAGAGATAGGGCTGACCTAATTTGATATTTCAAACTGTATCTGCCATCAGGTAGAGGGAGTAGTTTGAGTATGAAGGCCTGGTCAGCCTATTAGTTTATGTAGCTTTGTATCCAGGATCTCCCACAAGAGCTTCCCCTCCTCTCCAGGGTTCAGACCTTATCTGGAGGTGAACCTGGGATCTTATGCATGCCAAACATGTGCGCTACCACTTTGTAAGTATATTGTGAATGATGAGCATGTGTAGTAGTTTTGAACATTGGACTGGGACACTGGGAGACCAGGGTTTGAATCCCAGCTCAACCATGGAAATGCACTGGGCGACCTTAGGGAAGTCATACTGTCTAAGCCTCATAGAAGGGCCATGGCAACTCCCTTTCTGAAGAAACTGGCCAAGAAAAACCCATGATAGGATTGCTTTAGGATAGCCATAAGTCAGAAAAGACTTGAAGGCACACAACACCAAGCACACCAAGAAAGGTAGATTGGACAGCCTGGATAGTAGGTTTTCTACATTGCTAAGCTAGTGATATTTTGCCCCACCCACCACACACTCTGGCCTTATTTTCCAGAATGCCCCATGCAGTTTTTAATTGTTTGTAGCATGTTCATAGAGAGGCAAATCTGATGAGGACTGCAGCACTGAGTGGTTTGGGGTCTATTCTTCCCTGCCCTTACCGTACTATTTCACCAGTTCAAATTGCTTGACCACTATGTGGCAAAACACCTTGCTCCTTGGCACCATAGCAGTTGTGTGTGTCCATGCTGGAGCTGTTGTTATCTGGAAAATTATACAAGTGGGTAAAGTGTTAAAGCCCCTGCCCTAGCCCACAGCCTAAATCTTTCCTTCTTGCCCTCTGCCCACTCAGTTCCTGTTTGTGAATCACTTGTGTTGTCTCAAAGTTGGCCCTCCACTGCTCTTGTTTTCCCATTCTCAAGCTCTTTTTAGAAATGCATGTGAATCTTTAAGGCAGCAGAAGTGTTAAGCTTTGGAACCACCCTTTAGAGCAGCAGCTTTCCTTCACTTTATCCAGCTGGCTGCTCCTGAATTCAACTCTGTGAAGCGAATGCTAAACATTCTGATTTTTTTTACTTCATGTCTGAGCATTACCCTGTGGCTACTCTGAGAGCTTTTTCTTGTTTGCTTTGAAGGTTAGCGAAGCGAACGGATGGGGAGGAAAATGACTGCTACTCCAGCATTCTCCCCATGGGCTCCAGTGCCTGCACCTTTCCCGATGCCACGCTTTGCACCTTCACACTGCTCAGTGACGTCCTCGTCACCCTCTCCCAAATCCAGGGGAAGTGGTGCATGAATCTCCATGAGCTCCCGGGCCCTGAGGACCAGGAGAACTTGCCACGCCAACCCATCAGCCATGTGGACATCACCACCAGCACCAGTAGTGATGGAGACATGTCCTTAGCTCACTTTCTTCCAGTCTTGTGTTGTGCATCCTCTCCAGATGCCAGTGACCACAAAGAGGGCCTTCGCCACTCAGGAGGCTTTGTGCTGGAGGAGCCTCTCTTTAGCCTCCTCTTTGGTGTAGATGCTGCCATGCTGGATTCTCCCATGATTCTCTGTGGCTTCCCAGATGGGCAACTGTGTTCTGTGCCCTTGAAGGCCTTGAGGTCTGACAACTGCAGTCATGAAAACTCCCCTGTCAAGATCCTTCATCATTTGGAAGAGCCAGTTGTCTTCATTGGGGCCTTGAGGACAGACCGAAAGTCCCCAGATGTAGAAGAGCTGCCAGCCTATGGAGACTTGGGCTGTGATTGTGTTGTGGCCTTGGGTCACTATGGGAAAATGGTGGCCATCAAGGCAGCTTCAGGCGAAGAAGTCAAGGTTCCAGAGCTCCGAGAGTATTACTTGCAGGGACCTGTTCTGTGTGCAGCATGCAGCGGGGGGGAGCCGCATGTACTACAGCACCCATTCTGACATCTATGCTGTTGATCTGGACAGCAACACCCCTGAGGCTGAGAAAGTAGAGGACTCACCAGGAACCCTTCCGTCAGTTTTGTCTCCTGCCAGCTTGAGTATCTGCAGTGTGGTGGCACTTTCCTTATCTTCCCGAGAGTCAGAAGGTAAAAAAATGTAGTCTGAAAATTACTCTGTGGGAGAGATAACTTGGACATTGGGTTGTTGGGCGCATCTATGAATGCAGCCCTCAAAATTGCCACTGGACAGGAAAAAACTGATGAGCTATGAGGGAGAATTGCTGTAGCCACCATGTGCCTTTGCCAGGTTCTGGTTCTAGTCTTATCTGCTTTTTTTTTTTTTTAAACCATGCCCATATTGGTTTATGGTGTGGTTACACACAGAAACAATACAGACCCTGTTTGCTTCCAAAACAGGACAAGCAGTGCTGAAGGCTCATCTGCTGCAGACTACTTCTCCTAGGTCAAATCTGGCCCTGAGAGAGATGTCCCATCAGCTCCTCAGTTATTAGTGCAGAGGCAGAAAAAGGGTATGATTGTTCAACATATGAGAGATTTCAAAACTGTTCACAAAGAGGAGAAAACCAAGATAAAAAGCTATGTAAATGCCTAAAATGCCTTAGCACTGAGGCCTGACACACTGCTGAAAGGAGACCATTCCACAGCATGGCTGGTACTATAGAAAAGGCTTGTTCCACTGCTATAGGCCACAGCACAGATTACAGAGCCTCCCTTGCAATGGTTTTGGCCTGGGAAGATGAGAAAGGGCAGTGTGGGGAACTTTGCGAGGGAGTGAAAACACCACCCTACAACCCTTTGCAGGCTGGATGATGTTGGGGGAAATGGCCAAGCCACATGATGTCATTGGGTTCTCTGACCAAAACACCTCAGACAGGGAACCAGCTTTTCACAATATTCAACTCCCTTGATGGGACTGGTACAAATGAGTCTCAAGACCTACAGGGGGAAGGATGCGAGTCAACCAGAAAAGAGGGCAGGAAAGGGGCACCTTTGGTTAAAATCTGAAAACACTGCCCTGAGCTCACTACCAAATGCCACAAGTTACTCAGATCAGCCTGTGATCTCTTTCCGAGCTAAAGGCCACTGCCTAAGCTTTACTTCCCCTACCCACTTGTGTTCCCCACTGGGAAAGTGGGCAGAACAGGTAGGCAAAGGCTTGGCCTGCCACTCTCAGCTGGGCTTGCAAGTGCTGTGACTGAGTCAACCCAGCTGTAGCACTTGAGAATCCAGCCCAGAAGACTGAGCTCACTCTTCCTTTTTCCTACTCAAAGAAGTGCAAAGGAGAGCAAAACCAGGGCTCTTGGCTGGGCTTGAAGATGCCCAGTGTGGCAGATGCCCAGCCAAGATACCTTTGCTCTCCCTTACTTTTCAGGTTTCTTCCTGAGAAGCTTTCAAGCACTGACTGGGAGTCAGCTGCAGGTCTTGCAAGCCCAGGTAAGAGAGTTTTGCTCTCCCTATCTTTTCCCTGTGCCAGGAAAGAGAATAATTAGTTTGGGGTGGGGTGATCTCTGCAGCTTCCCTATGTGTTTTTCTGTTTTCCATAGTCCAGGAGCATGCTACACATGGTCCTCCAGGTATAGTTCGGCTGCAACTCCCATGGTCCTTCAGCATGGCCTTGGTGGCTAGGGATGATGGGAAGGTCAGTCCAACAATATCTGAAGGGCCAGGTGTTCCCCAACCCTGTCTTTGCCTCCTCTTGCTTTCTTCTTCAGGTAGAGTTGACTGCTTTGGACTGACCTGTATCCATTGTGAGCTGGCTCAGTGGTGCCACAACTTTATCTCAATTCTGAATCTTGCACAGCAGGTGACTTGAAGACAGCACAGATCAAGGCCAGGCTTTGAAGCCAAAAGAGGGCATTTAATAGTAGCTGAGGAGCTCTGCCCTTTTTTGGTAAAATGGTTCCATAAGACTGAGATACTAGTAGAGTACAGTGGTGCCTCGGGTTACGAAATTAATTCGTTCCGCCGCGGCGTTCGTAACCCGATGCATTTCGCAAGCCGAAAAAGGCTTTTCCAAAGCGCGGCTAGCGGTCGCATTTGAATTTCGCGCCGAAAAAAATTTCGTAACCCGAAAAAACCTTCGTATCCCGGAACAGTTTTTTTCAATGGAGCTTTTTCGTATCCCGGAAATTTCGTAACGCGGCGCATTCGTATCCCGGGGTACCACTGTATGTAGCTATTCAGAGTTACTTGCCTGCTGTGTAAGAGGTGTTTGTGTATCCTGTATGTAAGAAACAGCCTTCCTTTCCAGCAAGCATTAGTGTGGGCTCAGGGAGCCAGGACTCACATTTGTCTTTTGGGGTGAAAAGGAGTAGGATAATGCCTTGCAAATCGAAAGAGGATAAGGCCTTGGGGCTCTTTGTACCCACTCTTCCTAACAGCTCATTTATTGCTAGCTCATTTCAGTGAGGAGGTGGAAGTGACTGGCCTAAGGCTATCTATTCCTCTGTTTGTGATTCATTCATTTATACTTTTATATCCCTCCTTTTACCCAATATTAAGACTCAAATCTGCTTACAAAAACTGACCAAATGCTGGTTAAAATATAAAGACATCAATTAACACCAATAAAAGTGATTTTTAAAATGAAGTTCAACTGACTATAAGATTAAAATAATCCAAAAATCCATTAAAAGACAGAAGAAAACAGCACACCATTAGAAGTCCAGTATACTCAGTTCCTAAAAGTTTATGGGAATTAAAAACGTTTTCACTTGCTGGCAAAAAGACAAGAAGGAGGGAATCTGCCTAGCCTTTCTAGGGAGGGAGTTCCAAATCCAGAGAGCAGCTAATGAGAACTTCACAATAACAGTCTATTTTCAGAAGTTTGTTTGTGTTTCTGTCAAACTGAAAATGTCTTTATACTGACTAGTGAAGAAATCAGCAGGGGAAAGTTGTTGGCGGAATGCTGTGCTTGCAGTAGCAAACAGCAGTGGTAGTGGGGCAGGGACCTAAATGAATGAGGAAGAGACCTAGACCTTGACTTGTGTGCTGCTTGGTTTCTGAATACAACATCTCCCCCTGCTCCCTTAAAATGTCCTCAAATACCCTCTAGGGATTGGGGAGAATGTTTGATCCCCACTAAGCCACTTTAAGCCCAGGAGAGATGAATGGGAAATCTATTGTGTAAAAGGCCTTTCCTGGGCCTAAAATGGCCTGGTGAGTTTTTAAAACATGATGTAAGTTCACACCATACCTCCTACATGCATATGGGGCATTTGGGAAAACCTTTGTTCCTTTTTTATTGTGGTGGGGGAAAGGCCCTCCAAGTTCCCTTTGTGGGGCTAGTGCAGGCCCCCCCCCAGTTTTTCACACCTGTTTTAGCTGATGCTTTTCTCTTTCCTTCCAACCTCTGTGTATTCCTGAGAGCTAGGGGTCAGATAATTATTTTTAACAGAATTCAGAAAAATCCAGTGAGCCAGATTCTGGATCTAGTCCTAGACTTTGCCCCTTGGGGTATCCATATTCCACCCTTCCCTGAGTGATTTCTTCAGTTCTGCACCCATTGTCCTGATCATGAGGCCTCACAGACCAGAATGGAGTTGGGCTCCATGACAGAATGAAAAAGGAATGCAGCAAGGGCCAAGGGAGCCAGAGCTTGGCAGAGTTACTTTTTGGAGGTACCATTCCCAAAATTCTTCAACTTGCATGGCCATCAGCTGTGCTGGCTGGGTAGTTCTGAGAGGTGCATTTCACAAAAGTGACTGGAGGGAACTTCCATCTAATGCATGGTCTCACAGAGGATGCCTCTGTGCACATTTGCCCTTCTTTTCCTGGGTGCTGCAGAGTTCTTTTTATAAGTGGTTTCGCCATGCACTCCAACCCATATGCTTGAGTTGCTAGTTTTTCTGCATCCCTCCTGACTGTGATCTGTGGTGGGAGAAGCAAATGGAAGCCCCTGCTCTATGCCCCATAGAGTGCTGGGCAGCAGAGAGCTGGGAGCTTGCTTTGTAGTGAGGTGGCTGATGTAGCCACAGGGAGCTGCCATTTCTCTTCCTTTTCTCTGAGCTGCCCAGAACTGACTGCTGTGCATCTTTTCCACTCCCTCTGTAAGCAGCCTCCAAGTGCCATAGATTCTGTATTCATAATGCACCCATTTCTGATCTACGGTCTTGGCTCACAGGGTCACAATGAAAGAGTGGCAGCTTTTGAAGTAGCTTTCTTCTAAGATGTAGTGGGTTGGGGTAGGGGTGGAATAATCCCACAAATGCATCCATAGCTCTAAAATATTAAAAACAGATCAGCTGGCATGGTCCTTTTTACAGGTATCAGTTTATTTGGAATAACTACAGCCATATGATCCAATCCAAGACCCTGTGTTTATCACACTGCCCATAGAATCTTAGAGCTGGGAGGGACCGCAAAGGCCATCTACGCCAACCCCTGCCCTGGAATAATGTTCAACTAAAACACATCAGAAAAGATGCCTATCCAGCCTCTGCTCAGGTTTTTCTTGCTGGGGTTTTTCTATGGACCTCTGATTCATAAGGATTTCTTTATCATTGCCTTCCTTCAAAGAAAAGGCAGGGGAAATAGGGGCCTTCACATCTCATTGGACTGCAGCTTGCATTTCCTATTACCATTGACTAAACTGGCTAGAGCTTTAGAGCATTTACGTGACGTCAGCAATGAGAATTACAATTCATAATGTTGACCACCTGTGACTTTAAAATTCCCACTCTTAGGAGCTACCTAATCTAATGCCCTGGGATTGGAGCTATTTCCAGCCAGTTAACCCATCATTCAGGTTACTGCATGCTATGGAAACAAAGGATAGGAACTAGTCAAGAAAGACACACCACCCCATTGTGTTGTGCTTGCTGACCTAGAGACTCAAGTAGCAGCCTCCTTGTGTCACTTCCCAGCCCAGCATCGTGAAGGAAAATGATACAGGCCTCCCATTTCAAGCAAAGATTGATTCACATATGTAGCTCATCTAAATGAATCATTTGTGGTCTCTAAATGAGGGGTGGTTAATAATAATAATAATAATAATAATAATAATAATAATAATAATAATTTATTTATATTCCGCTTTTTCACAGGGAATGTGTGGCCTTGCATATGTTGTTGGACTGCAGCTCCCGTCAGCCTTCGCCAGCAATGAGAGATGAAGGGAGTTGTAGTGCAGCAACATCCGGGGGGGGGGCACTGTTCTCCATCCTTGGTCTTGATGCAGGGAATACATGCACCTCCAGACATTTTGGACCCAGTTATGATTATTCACTTATCCTTCCTTCCATCTTATCTTGGAGTGCCTCCTTGTGCCAGGTTCTTGGCTATTTTCTCTTGAGAATACAAAGTAGAGGGGAACTCACAAGACAGTTTTGTTATATGATCTTGCTTGCTAGGAAATGCCTTGCATGTAAATGTGAAACAAGCAAAAGGCTCAGGGTAGAGCAGTTCCTACAGAAGTCATGTACAGTACTCTGTTGGTGGAACATCTTTTAATACTTGAAAAGTAACCTATTTTGTGAGCCGAACATCTTTTAGTGCCTCAGAAGGGGGGGGATGACAGTATGTGGAAGGGGGACCGCAGCTTTCTTGTGGCTAGTTCCTGCTCCTGCTCTGATTCATGTTGCTCTTCTCAGGTGAGTCGGAACTTCTGGCTTTATCTGCTAAAGGCCGCCTCATGACCTGTGGCTTGTGCAGTCCAGATGATACACAGCCTGTCAAAATGAACCCAGATAAAGCAGGGCAGAGGATCAAAGAACTGCTGTCTGGAATTGGCCATGTCTCAGAGAGGTAATATCAATTTGTTGTTGACTGTGTACGTGTGTGTGTGTGTGCGCATTTGTTCATGCAGAAATGTTACATACCCATGCATTAACAAGTGCCAAACTGCTGAATTGAGATGCTCAATTTTGCTTAAACCTGCCTAGATTATCCTGCCTGAGCGAGGGAAATGGGACTTGGAGATCAGATGGCAGTATTACTGCTAAAACTCTTCCTATCAGTTTGTTAGCTCTGTTGCCAGTTCTGAAGAAGGGACATGCCTTAGCAAGAATGATTAGGAAACTATTCTTGAATATATATGTATTTCTTTTCCTCTGGACGTGTTATGGTATATTGATTTGACCATGGATATTTTTGCATAGCAAAAAGTTAAGGCAGCCATGATGTCAGTAGCTATGTCCTTGGATGTGCAGGTTGAAGGGAGACAAGAGGTGGGAGCCTGGGGAAGTTGGCTGTTCGATGTTCCAGTGATGGTGAACCTTTTACAGACCAAGTGCCCAAATTGCAACCCAGACCCCACTTATTTATTGCAAAGTGCCACGTCCCTTTGGCTTTCTAGTAAGAAACTCTGGCAAACTCTGTGCTAGGGCGACAGCATGTGTGCCAACAGAGAGGGCTCTGTGTGCCTCCTCTGGCACGTGTGCCATAGGTTCGCCATCACTGGAAGCCTTTGTGGAGTTAGTTCCATTGGCCTGATGCTGCTTTTCATCTCTTTGCTTTCATATTCAAGCCAGAGTTTGACCATTTTAGTTGTGAAAAATTAGAATCAGCACAATTCAATATTTTCTCTTTTGGTCTCTGCAGAGTGTCATCCTTAAAGAAGGCTGTGGACCAGAAGAACCAAGCATTGACATGCCTGAATCAGGTGATGAGTGTGAGTGCAGCTTTGCTGTCGAGCCAGAATGGTCAAAAGCCTATCACTTGTACCATTACGGCCCACTGGAGCCACATCCTGGTTCAGGACACCTTGGCAGTTTCCTGTATCTTGGAGAACCTGAGCGAGTGCAGCTTGGAGCGAGGCTGGACCTTCTGTGTCCAGTTGTTTGCCAGTTCCTGTGACTTTGATGAAGGCTCCTCAGATTCTGCTACTACTTATACTTTCCCCATAGATCAGCTCCTTCCTGGAAACAAGACGGAGGTGACCCTCCCACTGGGCCCTGCAGAAGGCTCTAAGATAGAGCTACCTTTCATAGTCTCCTGTTCCCTCTACTACAGCCTACAGGAAATCCTGGGCACTGTCTCGGAGTCCACTGAGCTGCTGGATGACCTGTTTTCTGATGATTCTCCAGGCCTTTGTCCAGACAGAGAAGGCATCTGTCTGCCCTTGAAGGAAGTCACCGTTGACCTCCTGCAGTGCCTTCGCTTGGAAAGTGGCAGCAGTACATCTGATGGGACCCTGCCTGCAGCTGCCATATCACTGCCTGGGGACCCACTCCACACCTTTCTGAAATTGTCCCAGATGCAGTCTGACCTTGAGAGCATTGAAGGGAATGATGAGCTAGTTCCAAGAGCACTGAACACTCTGGGAGAAGGTTACTTGGCTCCCTCGGTGGCTTCAATCAAAGTGTCTTCTGAGCTGCTGAGAACTGCCCTGAAGGACATCTGTGCAGGTGCGGGATTCAGACAAATGCAGGTGTTCTGGGTGCTTTTCCTCTGTGAGAAGTTAGCAATGTGTCCCCCTAGGCTGTTTTTGCAGCCCTCAGTCCCTCCAGACATTCCCATAGTGCCCTTTTTCAGAACGGCCTCTCTGGAAGCCTCCAGGAGCAGCAACTCACCTTTTAAATATGTAGCAGGAGGTTCCAGCACCGTTTAATATCACAAAATACTAATTTTTCAAAACCAGGATTGAACTTTTTTGGCAGTCAGTACAGTTCTTGGAGGGTCTCATTGCATCAAATGTCCCTCTGGATCTATTATAGTGGCCCACCCCTGTTTTAGTATTTACAGGCTGTCCCTTCACTGGCAGTTTCCAGATGAAATTTACAGATCTTGGAAAAATTGCTTTTGAAGACAACAAATCCAGTTGGGGGAGTTCTGAGAGTTGTAGTTCTAAAGCTCTGGCTGTTCTGAAGCTGTTGGAGGGTGGTGATAGAAGGGGAGAAGGGGAGAGGTTCACTTGGCAACTGGTGAGGTTAACCCATTCTTGGGAAGCCTCAGTCTGAGGCCAGTTCAGCTGGCTGGCATTTTGTATTTGTTTCATCACACTTACATCCTGCCCTTCCTCTAAAAAGCTTCATACATATCTTTCCCTGTGGTGTCTGCCCTGCCCCTTGTTCCCACTTACTTTCCTGGGCCAGACTTGCTTTGCATCAGTATTAGATTTATGTGAAGTACTTTCTGAGTGGTCTTTCTTCCATTCACTGATGAAAATGCAAGCTACCCAAGTCAGTCTTTGCTTCTGCACTGTCTTTGGGCCAGAGTTGAAGCAACATGCAAGTGGCTTCAGATGAATTTTAATAAACTCATGAGATAAAACCATCTCTTTCCCAGCATCACCCATGTGAACCTTTTCTGGAGAGAAAATAGTGGATTTATACTCACATGCCTCATTCCTTTGGATGTTTCTGCAAGATCCTGCTTGATCCTGTCTGAACCTTTTTTTTAAAAATGTATTTCCAGGCTACAGATGGGTGGCATGTGGCCACTGCTTTGCCTGGAAAAAAATAGTTGGTAGAATTCCAGGTGAATAATTGATATGGATTAAGGCCTTGTGCCAGGACGTCTCCAGAGTAATGGGAAACCATTTCCTTCACTGATCCCAGAACTGGGATTGAAATGGGATTCTTCTTCTATCCATAAGCACTTGGTCTTGAAAGGCCCCAAAGAGCTATTTTAAGCATAGGAAAATGGCTAATGGAATGGCCTGGGATTGAAATTCTCCAGTAATACCTTTTTTTAAAAAATCATTTTTAACATTGTTAACAAAATTCATGCAGAATCTTTTCAGGGACCATAAGAAGTTAGAGGAGGGTGTCCTGGATGCCTATTTTTACTGCTCACCAGCACTTTCAGTTCTCAAATGCTATAGCCGAGGAGACTTGTCTAAAGGTGCTCAGTGATGAATGATTTATTAATTAAAAAACCCCAGTGCTTTTCAGCCTGTGTGTGCTCTCAAAGACATTCTTCAGGGACTATTTGCAATTTACCTTCAGAAATTTCTGGAGCTGAAACATTTACTGGACAAAAAGAAAAATGAGAAAGGCCTTTCAGGGTATATACAGGCTGTAATACATTTCACTTTTTATTAATAAATCATTCATCACTGAGCATCTTGTGATGTGACTTCTGTTTTATGCTAATTGTATTGTGATCTCCCCAGTTTTTGTTTCCTCTCAAACACTATAGCAAGACAAGGGAAGCTTTCCAGCCAAAGTAGCAGCAACATCTGAAAGGGAATTTCCTGGAGAGACAGGATGTCCCACCTACTTTGGACCCCTAGACAAGGGGCTCCACCATAGTAATGTGGCATCTCCACCACTACATGTCAGTGTTCAGAACCTTCCAACTCTCTGGCCAGGGGCTTCCAAGCTCTGGAGCATTCTATACCAGACCAGTTCTTACACTCAGTCAGGATGTCAGACTTCCATCAAAGCAGTCTTGTGCCTTCACTGTGGCCATATTGTGCTTGAGAATGTGGTCAGTGCCCTCCTGGTCTGTTTGGAGAGTAAAGGCCAATCCACCAACCCCAGTAGCCCCAATCATGATGTCTTCCTCTCTTTTGTTGTTGTTGCTCAGATGTGTCGCTGTGCTGTGCTGTGCTGCGGTGGCTGCTGGCAGAGAACGTTGAGGCGGATTCCCTTCGGAGTCAGGAAAGAGCAGAAGTGCGAGGGCTGGCCCCGGACGGAGGCGAAGTGCAGCTGAACATCCGAGAGGCAAGGCATGAGTTGCAGAAGGGGCCTGTAGAAAGGTGCAGGTGGGGTCTTCTAGCCAGAATCTTGAGTGGGCTTGATTCAGCTTTACAAGATCCACTTGGCAAGTCCTGTCCTGTCTTGACCTGCCTATGGAGTTAGCCTCTTGACTCGGGCTGCTGGAGTCAATGTGCAAATGTAGTACTGCTTCTTATCTTATAAGATCTGTGAGTATGTCCCCAGTCCTCCTTATTTTCTCGGGAGTCTGGGGCTTAAATTCAGTTGCTACTCCTGATTAAAGTAAACTCCCTGAATCAACAGCTGAATTATGAGTCAACACACATGTAAATCCCATTGAGTCAATAGGTTTAATCCAGGTTGGACTAACAGTAGGATTCAGGATTATGTATCTTTACAATTGGACAAGAGAAAAGATGTTCTAAAATATCTGAGTCAGAGGAGCAGAGTCTTCTCTTTGACCACCCTGCAATTGATTGAAGACATTTCCTTCTCTTGGGTCTTATGCAAGAGTTGGAGGATTGAGCTGGCGGATCAGGGATTGTCCCATAGTTTTGTGCAGCTCCAGTGCACATCCACAACTCTTCAGTTATATTGCATGTCCTGTTCTCTGGTTTCTTTGACTTGGGAAATAACTGTTGCATGTGCAGACTAGAAGACCATAGTGGGCACAAAAATCTTGCTGGTTGGGAAACTCCACATGGACTGATTCCAATCTGTAGGTGTGGGTCCCCATCCCCAGTGTTAGAAGGAAATAAAAATCCCTAGCTGGCCATGTCTGTTAAATGTAACAATAATGGGGAGACTGCCAGGGGCAGTGTCTTAAGTTTCTGGCTCCAAACCTCTTTCATGGCTGCCATTCTTTCTTGGCAGCTTGACTAAGAAACGATGGATTAAATTGAGTTTAGCCACAGGACCCTTTATTGTCTTAGAAGCCATATTGACTCTCCAGTGTATCAAAAGGATCTATGCCATTTCCCTGGGGGCAAATTATACAAAAGCACATATTTGAGGTAGCTGTGTTGTCCATGCAACAAAGTACAACAAAATCCAAAATCCACATTTCGGATACATTTATTAGGCCAACCATAATGCACAAAATACATCAGGCAAGTTTTTGAAGTTTCACTGGCTTCTTCATCTTCATCATGCAAGGATATTAAGAAGAAAAGTGATAATGTTAGAATCATAGACCTTTGTTTTGTCTCAGACGTTACCTGTTATCAGTTAAGATTGGAGGGATTTTGATGCAGGCAGAGGCCACTCCCTTTCTTGGCTTTGTAGAGACTGGGAACAAAGGGCAATAAAACACAGGCAGTAAAATTTCAAATCCATTAGCAGCAGCAAAGTAACTTCCAATGAGATCCAGGCAGTCTTTGTTCCATGTGAAGCTAACTGCCCCCTTTTTTTTTCCTTTGGGTTGGTCCAGTAAAGATACTGTATCACTGTTTTGTGGATTTTGGACAAAAGCACATGTTACACAAGAGCTTTCAGACTGGCTGCTCCTCTTACCTCCTGGTTCTAGCTTTGGTCAATCTTCCTTGCTTTGGACTTTGGAGGTCGGCCCACTGGTGCCATTTGGCTATAAGAGTGAGGTAACTGGCTGGCTTTTTTGTTTATCAGCATTGCTACTTTTCCGTTCATTCTTCTGTGCAAAGGAGAGGCCAGTCAAGGTGGAGTTGCTGAGCTCTAGCTGCTCCCCACCCTTAAATCCTCTTGGAGCAGCAAACGGTGGGTGTTAATTGCTAGCTGCTTCTTTTGCCTTGGCTGGTCAACTTTACAGAGAGAAGATTGACTGAGCATGGCGGCAACTAGATTCCTCTGGCTATGCGCAGGAGAGTGTTAATAATGCCAGTGTGATTAGTGGCCACTAATTCTGTTCCCACTAAACCTCCTAGATTAAGTTTGTGCGGGGAGGACACATCTCATTGGGACATAGACAAGAAGCCACCCCATTTCAGCAAAATGCAAGGGCTGTTGTCCTAGTGTGTAAGCCAGTCTACTCTGGAATACCAATTCACATTTTAAGTACAATGTATTTAGTAAGTTTTGGCAGAACCCTGTAAATTAAGGGAAGATAGAAATAGAAAATTTCTAAATATATTAATTAAGTATACTAATCTGGACTCTCTTTGGGATTTGTGAAGTTTCTAGGAGAGAAGGAACACTACATCTGGGACATCAGGGATTGTCATGGTTGGGGAGGGAGAAGAGATGTTTCTGAGTGTGGTAGCATTTTTGTACATGTCCAGAAGGCTTGCTACTGGTTGTTCAAGCTTCCACTACCTTATCTGGGGCCAGGAGGGAGCTTTACATGATTACTTTATTTCATTTATTACATTTTTACCCATCTTTTCATTTAAAAATAGCTAACAAACATAATTAAAGTCAAATTATTACCATTCTACTTTTACATCTATTAAGTGTCTTTTTAAAAAAAAAATGTTGCAAAGTGTCTTACTGTAATTTTAAAATAATATAGATGTAAACAAAAAACGCCTCAATCATCAATTATATAAAATTACACCTTCACCAAGGATAACAAAATCAAAGCAATAATGAATTGGCATAATCTGTTGTTGTTGTTGTTATTATTATTATTAACCTTTATTTATGAAGCACTGTAAACTTACACAGCGCTGTACATACAATCTTAGATGGTTCCCTGCCCTCGGGCTTACAATCTAAAAAGACATGACACAGAAGGAGAAGGGAGTGGTGGAGGGAAAGAGTAAGAGGTCCAGCAGTTCCTCTCTACCTCCAAGGCCTGGACCAAGGCAGATGGACTGGAGGGAGGGCTTGGCTTCATAATGGATGGTTAATCTTCTTCCAGGGAAAATACATACTCTCAAGTAGGATAATACATATACAGTACATAGCAATACAGGAAATGGTTTGATAAACAGGCACCAAAAGAACATCAAACAGTAAGCAACAATTATGCAATGCCTGGGAAGGCTTCTCTGAACTCCGCTTTGAAGATGGTTAAAGAAGTGATCGCTCTTGCTTGCGGGGGAAGAAGGTTCCAGGAGTGAGGGGCAGCGAGTGAAAAGGGGCAAATCCAGGATAGGGCAGAGGAAATCCTGGGCTGGGACAGCAGACCTTGACTACCAGAATGGAGGGCCCTAGTGGGAAGGTGAGGAGAAAGAAGGTCTGATAAGTAAGGAGGGGCCAGTCCATGGAGGGCTTTAAATGTCAGCAGCAGGAGCTTATACTGAATGCGGAAAGGGAGGGGGAGCCAGTGAAGGGATGCCAACACAGGAGAGATGTGGTCAGAGCGGTGGGTGGAAGTGATAATGCGTGCAGCTGAATGCTGGACAGAGATTAAAGGACGGAGGTGAGAAAGAGGAAGCCCAGCCAGGAGGACGTTACAGTAATCAAGTCGTGAGACCACTAGGGCATGGACCAGAATCTTGGCAGTAGAGGCGGAGAGATATGGTCAGATTTTGGCAATATTGTACAAAAAGAATCTACAAGCCTTGGCTGTGGTCTGGATCTGAGGGATACACGACAGAGAAGAGTCAAAGATAAAGCCAAGACTGTGGGCTTGCTGGACTGGTTGAATAGAAATGTTGTCCACAGAGACAGAAAAGGAGAGTTGAAGGGTGGGCTTAGGAGGAAAGACAAGAAGCTCCGTCTTGGACATGTTGAGCTTCAAACGCCGATGGCGCATCCACTGCGAGACAGCTGTGAGACAAGACGAAACTTGCTGTTCAAGCCTTGGAGAAAGATCAGGGGTGGAAAGATATAACTGGGTGTCATCGGCATACAGATGGTAGGAAAAACCAAAAGAGCTAATGAGTTTTCCTAAGGACAGTGTGTAGAAAGAAAACAGAAGGGGACCCAGAACAAAGCCCTGGGGAACTCCAACAGATAAGGGAACAGGAGAAGAAGTCTGACCTCCTGCAACTACTGCAAAAGCTGCCATGTTGATTTCAACTTATGCAACAACCCTATAAATGAGAGATCTTCAAGAGTAATCAAAACCTTGCCCTATTTAGGTCTTGCAGATTCAGGACTGTGCCTTCCTTGATTGAATTAATACACATATAGTGTGTTTTCCCTCTTTTCCTATTGTCTTCCATTTACCAAGTATTATCTTTTTTTTCCAGGCTGCATCTGCACTGCAGAAATAATCCAATTTGACACCATTTTAACAGCCATGGCTGAAAGCTACAGAATTCTGGGATTTGTAGTTTGTTGTGGCATCAGAGTTCTGACAGAGAAGGCTAAATATCTCACAAAAATGTTACTCCCAGAATTCCATAGCATTGAGCTATGGCAGGTAAAGTGTTGTCAAACTGGATTATTTCTGAAGTATGGATGCAGACCCAGTTAATCATGTAATCACATGATATGTCCAAAGTACAACTTCAATTTAGTCATTTTTGCTTCTATGGATTGTTCAGGCTTGATTTAAGACTGTTTGTCTTTTTATCAGTCCATAGTATCCAGAGAACTCTTCTCAATTACCACATTTCAAATCAGTTGATTTTCTCCCTGTCAGAGTTCTTCACTGTCCAGCTTTCACAATCACACTTTAAAAAAAATACTATGGCCTGAATGACTCTGACTTTGGTACTTAATGCTATGTCTTAACAATTGAGGATTCTATCTGTTTCCTTCACAGCTTCCTTTTCAAGTCTTAGTCTTCTGATTTCTTGACAACAGTCTCCATTTTGATTGACTGAGCCAAGATACTATTTCTGTGTCTTTGTTGCACACTTTAAGGTTAGGTAAATCATCTGTGGCCATTATTTTTGTTTTCTTACTATTAAACAGTAACCCTGCTTTTGCACTTTCTTTCTTAACTTTCATTGGCATAATACTAGTACTTAAATTAGCCAATCACATCTCTAAACAAGTCTGCTTCTTGACTCCCTTGCTCAAGCTGTTCAGCATTCTAAAAGTTGCACCAATGTTATGCTGCTAATATACCATCAGAACATTAAAGTTTAGATTATGTACAGCAACTTTATAATACCTTTGATGTTTGAGTTGGTGTATTATCTGTATTGGTTAGTTCCAGGTCCTCCCATCCATTAAAAAAAAAAGGAAGTTGTGATGCGTCAGGTTTCTTGTGCTGTTCTAAGCTTTGTGGTATGTATTTTTTTTTTCTGGCTAATAGAAGAGACAGTGACTATGCACTGGGATACTTCTTCATGGGGAAGATCCAGTGGACTTTTTCACTGTTAAGAAGACAAAAGTGCTTAGGGTAGTAGGCTGGGAAACACAAGGTGCTGTTCTCACCTTTGTCTTTATCTGGGTGAAGGCAATAAACCGTTTCCTTGCTCCAAATTCATATATATATATATCTAGAAGTATTTTCCCCCTACAGAGTTTTGAGTATGGTGTTGCAGAGCATTGTGGGAGGTACTGTGAGAGGAATATTTTAGAGCAAAAAAACAGGAACACTATTGGTTTACTTTTGTATGTTTTTGTATTTAACCTGCAATTTGACCAGTGATTGAAATTTGAAGTCATTTTTTATAATTTTAAACATTGAGAATTGTTCTAGGATAAAATGATTAAAACCTAAATAAAAACAATTTGTAAGCTCTCTGAAATAATATATATATATTTTAAAAACTCCTATGAGTTCTGTATTGCATATTTTCTAAAGCCTACATGCTGTGTGACAAATGATTAAGTCTCACAATCAGTAGAACTAGCCAACAGGTACCTGGGATGGTAAATCGCAGTTCAGCCATAAACACACTTGGTGTCTTGGTTGCAACACCAACTTCACTTTACCTGTAGAATGTAAAAAAGTAAAAGTAAAATAAAAGTAAACTAAATGATATGCTTTTTAAAACGATGATGATTGAGACACTTCCTTTTTAATGTTCACCATTCAGCAGACGTTATGGCAATTATGCTATGTCTTGTTTTACCCCAGGTGGCTGTCAGTGACATGAACTCAGCAGGCCCCATCCAAGCTGTTGAGATTGTCATCCAGAGCTCCCCGCTGGCCAACATGTGCCAGCTGCACCATGCCGTGGTCAGGCGGATTCAGGTATGTGAGATTCTTGAGAGGGGTGGCTGGTGGGGTGCGAGGAGGAGAGAACACTATATGTCTATCCAACAGCTTGTAGAAACTTGTATCACATCGGAAAACCTGTATATATTGATGACCATTCAAAGAACTACAGTTACAGTTAAACAACCTGTCCATCTCTCTCCTAATAGTAGAATCTGGGGTCCAGTGAAGCTGAGTGGTGGTAAAATCAGGACAGGCAAGGGGAAGCACTACACAGCAGATAGTTATGCTATGGAAAATGCCACTACAAGATGTTGTGTTGGCCACCAACCAGCTTTAAAAGGGAATGGGACAAACACATGGAAGATGAAGCTATCAATAGATGCTAGTCATGATGATGACATCCTCCCTTCAGTAGCCTGTGCCTCTCAATCAATACCAGCTTTTGGGGAGCATGAGTGGAGGGTGCCATTGTCCTCATGCTTTGCTTAGATACATAGATATATAGCTGATAATTGCCGGGAAAGAAAATTAGATCATAGGTGGCATTGGGCCTGATCTAGTAACACTGTGGAATAGGAGATGTGCAGCACCTCCCTTTAACCCCATCCTCTGCAAATTGGGATTAATACATGAAGTGTACCCTTAGTCCCTTACTGTGTTGGGTACTTTCAGGACACATACCCTTGCCCTGCCCCCCAAAACCTACTTCTATCCATCCTTTTTGGAAGCAGAGTTGAACATAACTTTGCTTTTCATGCTAAAAAGCAGTTCTGGTCTGAAGTCTCAAAGGAATTGGTCTGCAATGAAAAGAACAAGCAAGAAGTGGGTGACTTTTTGCTTCTCTTTCTCTCTTTGTGTATCTTCACTACCACAGGTTTGCTGCCTTCACTATCTCTGAATATAGGTGTTTCCTTACACCTTTCTTTCTAACAGTGCAGGACAATACATATTTTTCTGATTACATATTTATTTTCTTATTGACCCAGGAGATCCCCTTAAGGGAAAAGGGGAAAATGGAGATACTCTGTACTGTTTGGATCCTATGTGGAAAGTGCAGATGTTATGATTAGATGACTAAGAGCCAGATTTTATTCATACATTAATTTATATTCTGTCTTTATTCTTTATCTCTGTATTCTTGTGTTCCCAAGGCACCTCATTTGTTGTTATTGTTCTGTGCCTTCAAATCATTTCTGATTTATGGTAACCCTAAGGTGAACCTGTCACAGGGTTTTCTTGGCAGGTGTCTTTAGAGGGGGTTTGCCATTGCCATTTTCTCAGGCTGAGAGACTGTGACTTGCCAAGGTCACCCAGCAGGATTCAAACCCTGCTCTCCAGAGTCATATTCTAATGCTCAAAACACTAACCACACTGGCTCTCAAGGCATCTCATGGTATAAGCTAAAACAAAATATAGTTAAATGATGGGTGATTCAAAAGTCATAGAACAATTAGACAAACAATTGAATTAAAATATTAAAACAGTTTAAAAGACAGTTAAAAATAGTAAATAATGATAAAACTACAATTAAAAGACCTTCTGAAACAGGCAGTTAACAGGCAAAGGCCCAGATAAACAAAAAAGATTTCCAAGTTAACAAGTCTTGACTTGGCTTTAAATGAGTTAATGTTTCATTGTGTTTTATTTTACATAGGCTCTGGTTTTGGAGCAAGCAGCCCAGGAATCTTCTCCACCAGATATCCGTGTGCAGTACCTCCACCAGATCCAAGCCAACCATGAGGTAAGCAGTGTTTCTGCCCTGGAGCAACTCGGGTTCTTTCCATGTGTTGCATGAACAGATACTTGTCATGTATTTGTGCCTGGACTGTTTCAGAGAGAATGTGTGTGTATGTAGGAGGTGGAACAGGGTAACAGGAGGAAACAGGATAAAGTGGTTGCAACCACAATCCCTTGCACTTGGGCTGAGCCCTGGGGTTGCATCTGCACAGAGCAGGTTTTTTTTGCATTTCCCACCTGCCTTGAGAGACCCCTCAGCTCTGTAAAGCCAGCCTACACCACCTTTGTACTGGAATCTGGGTTGACAGAGTAAATGACAGGGAATGGATTTATGGCTTGTTCTGTAATTGCTGGTCTGAGACAGGCAGTTGGGCTGACCCAATCTGGCAGCGGTTGTGTTCATTCTGTTTACGCTTTCCATAACTTGATTAGTAACCCCTTTCCCTCTCCTCTCCCCCCGCCTTCTTTCAGCCTAGGGCTTACAGCACACATTTATATAATGGATTCCATATGATTCAGGAGCTGGAAATGTAACCCTTTTGGGTGCTAAGGTTTTCACTTAAGGGCTCCCTTTTGGTTTTCCCCTCTTTCCATCCCTATCCACCCCCATTCAGCAGCAAGGAAAAGTGCCTTCCATTTTCTGCATTAATGTATGTCAGTGCTTTGGTGCTTTCATAATTTGCCAGCGTTGGGGTGGGTTGGGATGGCAAAGACTGGGTGGGATAGGGCAAATCTCAAAGCCTAGGGATGAGGAGCATAAATGTGGAGGAAGAAACCAAGAGCACTGTGTTACCTAGAAGGGAATCCTGCCTTATTTGGCTTTGGGCCAGCTTAATGGAATAGACCTCAGCACCCTCTGACACCACTCCTCTCTTCCAGATGCTGCTAAAGGAGGCCCAGTCTCTTCGTGACCAGCTGTGCTTAGGGAACAATTCAGATGCTACGGTGGAGAAGCTCCTGCATGTTTATCGGCAGCTGCGCAACCCCAGCCTCATTGTCTTGTGAGCGCCAAGCTGTGGTTGGTTACCTGTCTTCAGGACTGGTCTTGGATGATTTCACTGCCATTTCTGCTCAGTGCCAGTACAGGATGAAGGGGAACAGCTGGCTGTACACCTTGTGAACTGACTGAGGGCTGGTGTAGAGGCATAGCCAGGAGGAGGAAGAGGAGGGGAAATTCCAGCTGGGCAAGCCTGGGGTCCAAATGGGTTGGTTCCAAAGGCTGAAAGCTCTTGGGCTCAGCCTTTCCATTTGTCCTCTGTTTTCTCCAGCCACCCCCCCACTTCTCACCTTTTAAAGTGGTCATTTCTTTTCTGCCAGGGTCCTGAATTCCTGTCCATTCTTGGCAGGTTTGATTGGTGCATTGTGGCAGTCTCACACACAGGCAAAGAGTTTGATCAGATGGCCTGTGTACAAAGCGTGTGTCAAGCATTTGTATGTACATGTGTGTTGCTTGGGTGGCCAATAAGGTGCTGTAATGGGTGTGGGTGGTGTGTTGTGGATCACGCTTGACGTTGCTAGTTTAGCTTCTTTTGCTTTTGGTGGTGGTCGCTTTGCTGTGGCAGGCCAGAGTCTGGTGAATTGTATGTGGGAAGGGAAGGGGGCAGGTTCTGCTGGAAATATAATCACTTCTTATTCTTTCCAGACAGCAACAACATCAAAAAAAGGGCTATGCCTCTAGCTGTGTCATATTTTTGGAAACACTGTGGAAAAACCCCCTCAGATGTCATACAGTACACACTAAGTAACACAGAGGTGCTCTTAGTATGGTACCCCTTTTTCTAATGGGGCGCTTTGCTCCTTTTTCCAGTATTTGTCCTTTCTATATAAACAATGTACTTGTCTGTTTCCATGGTGGAGACTAATACACAGTTGTGTTTTTTGTTTCATTTTGTTTCTCCCCTCCCCTTGTGTGGGTGTTTTACTACCTTCCTTCTCAAAAGGACACAAATCTATCAATCCCAGTATTTTGTCAAACCTTCACCTGCCATGAGAGGCTGCCTTTGCCGTGCAGTCTGTCAGCATCTCCTTTCTTTCTCTGTCTACCAGCAGGTCCTTGGGAGCTTGGGGGCCTTGGCTGCAGCCTCCCCACTGAGCTAATGCTGCCGCGTCCACTTTAAAAGCTGCCTGCTCCTGATGAATAATTGAAAAGCCATTCAGTGCGCTTGCTGGCCAGCACTAAAGGCCATTAGGAAATGCTCCAACACTCAGGGGTGAAAGATGGGTGCACTCTCCTGTTGTCCGATCTGGAATAATTGATGTTGTGTTTGCCCTCTGACCTCCAGTAGACTCTTCACCTTGAGCCTCAGAGAGGCTGTTGCAGGCAGATGGGAGCTGGTTTCCATCCCACACCCTCCTCCACTGCCACCCCCCCCCCCAAGCCACTACTAGGTCAGCCTGCAAATGGAAGTCAGGGGATGGAAAGAAAGCAGCCATGGCACTAAAAGATGAGTGTTTCTCCTTTGCCTTCTGCAGACCTTCCTTTTGAATCTTGCAGAACAATGGCAGTAGCAACAGCAGCTCACCCATAACCTTTTTTTCTTCTCCAGTCAAAGTTGGGATGATGGGATGCCCCCACTACTTTTCTTTCCAAGAACGTTTCCCTAAGGTTTCCTCAGTACTGCTCAGCCCCCTTATATAGGGGCTACGCAAGAACCACGCCAGCTTCCACAAAAGTATGGCACTTAGAATTGGCTGCTGAAAGGGAGGGTGGAGTAAGGGGCCTGTGTGTGTGTGTGTGTGTGTGTGTGTGTGTGTGTGTGTGTGTGTGTGCATTCATGCATGTGCTCACACTCTTCAGTGCTTGCGAGCACTGAACCATAAAGATGGAGAGCTCCTGCCTCTTCAGTTTCTCCGTTTTCTTTCTCCCTTCTCTTAATATATATGGACACCAGCAGGGGCGGGATAGGAGCTGTCCCTACAGAAAGGTCCCAAAGTGTCATTGTCTTCCCCCCTGCCTGCTGTGAACCAAGGTGGCCAGGCTGTGTTGCTGGGTGGAGTGGGAAGGAAGGAGGGTGGGTGGGTGACCACAGCATTCTCTCCTGTGTGGGTTTGGGAAGGTTAAGGTTTAGGCGGTTGCCGGTGGTTGGTGTCGGTTGCGATTACCCACTCCAGTGCGCCCACAGCCTGCCTGTCTCCCCCTCCTGCTCAGTGAGTCTTGAATGGAGGAACTGACAGATCTGGGTCTTTGGGTTTCCTCAGCCGCCCTGCAGGACTAACCTAATTGGATTCCAGCCAACCGCCAGTCAGTTGTGAGCACGTACAGAGAGCCGAAGCCCAACGGGTTCTGTGATTGGTGGGAGCTGGCTCCACCAGGAGCAAGAAAAGCCCTTTTTCTGATATGCTTCTTCCCTACTCAGAGGAGGTGGATTCACACTGTGGAGAGGACTCTTTCCAGAGCTGGAGAGAAATAAAGTTGGGAGATTGAATGTAGCAAGCAGCTATTGGGATTCCTTACTAGAGCCCTAATCACTCCTAGCCCAAAATGGAGGGCATGGTATTCAAAGGCTGCTCCCTACCCGGCCCGTTCTGCCCAAAGAATGCAGGTTTCCAGCCGAGAGGAACCGGCTCTCCAGCAGAGTTTGGACGTGCTAATTTTGGGGACTGCCAGTAGCAGTGCTGGTTAGGATGTTCTGGAAGTTGTAGGTTTTGTTATTGTTTAAAAGTAACTTTCCAAGCCTCTGCACTGGAATCAGAATCCCAAGTGTCCCACCAGTATGTCACTGTTTATCTTTGCTTTCATGGAATTTCTCTTTAAGCTGATTATAAATGAGTTGCCTGAATGCTTCTGCCTGCCATGGCAACTGCTACCAAATTGAGCCTTGGTCCTCTATTGCTCTGGTCCACCATCAGCACCAATACAGTATTTCATATCATGAAGAATTAGGCCAGCGAGAGCACCTGCTTATCACAAGCAGCAGCAGCAGCAGCACCTTACCTTGCTCAAAATTTTACAAGGATGGAAGGAACAATTCTCTGTAAACCGCTGTGCTGGGAATTCTGCTGCAATCTTTGGGTGGAGACAGCTTGGATTTTTGTACTATCCTGTTGGTGCCAGTAGGGGTCATCATAGCACCAAAATGATTTTCTCTTTCTCGTGTGTGTGTGTGTGTGTGTGTGTGTGTGTGTGTGTACACGTACATGTGTGCATGCACACACACAGTGGTGTGAGTTGTTCTTGCAAGCAGCAGGTACAGTTGAACTGCTGTTATGATTCCAGGTTGGTTTGCAGGCTCAGTGCTAGGAAAGGCCAATTTGGGCTGAAGTGGCCTTACAGTGAGCCTCATCACATTTTTCTCATAATTACAATAGGATGTGTCTCTTATATTTCATCACTGGATTTGATAACCTGGTGGTGGATCTTTCTTCCAGCTGAAATGTGAAGCTGCTTCAGCCATTTGGGTTATTTCCTCATTTCCTACCACATGCTGAACCCAATAGCACCTTCGTGTACTTGTACCTCTTCAGCATTCTGTATCCCAGGATCGAAATTGTGTGGCCCTCCAGAGGTTGTTGGACTGCTGTCCTCAGCAGCCCTAGCCAGCATAGTCAGTGGCGAGGAGTGCTGGGCTATGTAGTTCAAAACCACCTGGAGGGTTGCATTATTTCCATATCTGCTCTATCCCTTCTTTCCGACAGTATCAGGAAATGAACTCTGCTGCTAGAGTTCAGAACCTGCTAAATTTAAAAAACTCAATAGCTAATCCTCTCTAGAACTTATTTTCAACATAGTTTACAGATGTATCCTGGCTTCTGTAGGGATATTTTCAAGTCTCTGTTAAAAGGAACCATATGATAGAGTTGTCATTGTCTACAGTACTTGTGCCCCCCCCTTTTTTTTTGGCCTTTCTTTCTATGGTCCAGCAGACTCAGTGCCAGTCCTTGACCATGTGGACTACAGGAATTTACAAATGTAATATGGACAAATCTGCCACAGGTTCTAGTGATTCAAAATCCTGCTTAAACCCAAACTGTGGGGCAACAGGAAAAAAGTGACTCTATGTGTGTATGCATGTATGTATGGACAGTGGATCGTGCTGGCTTTCATATTAGCCTGTGTGGCTGTCACAATCATCCAGAGACAGGCTGAGCTGATGATTGTTTGCACCAAAGTTCTAAGTAGGCTTATGTTTTGTAAAGCCCAGTTCGTTCAAACTGAGGTTCTGTCCTTAAGAATGCAGCCTTTGCTTTATGGATGCTGTGGTGAGGCATGATAGAACTACAAAACTTGGGGTTTTGTGCCGTGGCCAGAGTCTCCTTTATGTAGATCTTCCTTGCAGAGTCTTTGAATAATTGAAACAACCCACTGCATTCAAATAAATGTGTCCATTCGGGTTTCCCTGGGTGCATCTAGTTGTTCAAAGGCATTGGGCAGCTATGCAGATTTTCCTCTTTCCCCCCCACCCTTAATTGACTGTTTTGTTGCTGAGAATGCACCAGAGCTGGGAGAGGGCTGGAACAGTGTTGGTCCTGCTTTAGGCAGGCTGAGATAGCTGCATCAGGTAACAGATGGGAGGGAGCAAGAGAGTGGAGAATAAAGTAGTGTGTGCTATAGGATCTGCCTTGTGCCCAGTGTAGCTCTCAGTGGGGTAGCATCTTGTGACAGAAGATGAGATGATGCTGGTCCCGACAGTCCCAATTGGGTTTCTGTATGTAGAATTAGGGAGGGCATCATTTGCCTCAAGAGTCAAGCAGCAAAATGGTTTGCTTCACCACTGATATGGGCCTCCTTCCCCCCCCCCCCCCCCCCCACCCCACATTTTATGTTTGAGACAGAACAAAAAGCATCTGCTGCTCCTGGTGCCCCTGGGATATTGCACCTACCTGCTTTCTTGGAACATGGGTTAGAAATGTTTTGGAGTTGTGGGTTTTAAAAGATATGAAAATACAGTACAGTAGTCCTTATGAAAAAGTGTGGTTTCTCTGCTGTTGGCTCTGATTGGACTAGAAGCAGATTGCTTCCATTTCAGGAATTCTATGGGCCTCTGAAACTGTCCATATTGAATCAGCACTACGGTATCATCACCAGGAAACTGGAGGATGCCTGCTGTGCAAACAAGCATAGCCTTTGCACTGCTTTCCTTCCTAGTGCACCAACTCTCACAGGAGGATGAAATGGGTGCACAAAATGTGGATAGAAAAGCAATGCGCTGTCCATTGTAATATTGATGCTACTAGACCCAGTAGTGGGGAACTTGTGGCCCAAGAAACCTTGAGCAACAGTGCCCATCAGTCTGCAAGCTGACACAGGCAATCCTGGTGCATGATGTGCGTTACAGTCCAGTCTCTGAAGGGCCCTACCCTTGTCACAGTAAGCAAGACAGGTGGCAAAATCCACAATATTAAATTCCATAAAAATTTAGGTGAAAATGGTATAGCTACCAATACAGGAAGAGCCTCACATGGCTGCTAAAGGAGAATCCCATCCTTGAAAGCTGCCTTTTCTGGGCAAGGGTCTTGTGTCCTGGGTAGGAGGGAGGGGGGTTGCTGGCAATGTGCTCCAAACTGCCCTTAGAGGGAGCTGTTGCTTCTTTTTGCTGCTCTGGCAGGATGAATAATTAAGAGCTGCTTGCTGTAGCACAGTTCTTCCCCTTGGTGGGATCTATGGTTTGGCAAACAGGAGAACATTTAGAGAAGGCAAGAGCTCTTATGTTTAATAGCTGTGACTCTTCTGGAATCTGAAGGCATCTGGGCTCCCTTTCCCCCTGACCATATAACTTCACAATATTCCCTCCCCTCAAGAGATAATTTGCCAGATCCCAACCCTTGTTTACTCAGATGTGCCACTTGGATCCCCCAGAAATGTATCCCTCTTTTTGACAAGAGTCTGTTTGCATACTACTAGTTTTGCATACTTCAGTATAAAGTTGTTCTTCCTACTAGGATTCTTCTGCATGGGGAAAAGGGATGGTTTGCTCAGGGTTGCTGGCCTTGGTGACTAATGCCCTGTTGGTACAGGCACTATTTTCTCCTTATATGGCCCTGCCTTGAGCTTGTTCCATTTCCTTTTCTTGCTAAGAACTCCCCCAGAGCTGTCTTTATATGGGTTGGGGCTGATGGCAACAGAGATTACCATCTCTGAGTCCAAAATCCCATAAAGTGCAGTTGCCTCAAGAAGATGTGCTCAGGCATGTTCATTCATGGTGTGTGTGTGTGTACATGCCTTCAAGTTGCCTGTCCACTTATGGTGACCCCATGAATTTCATCTGGGTTTTTTTCCCTTTGGCAAGGAATACTCCGAGATGGTTTTGCTACTTCCTTTCTTTGAAATGTAGCCAACAGCACCTGGTGTTCATTGGCAGTCTGCCATCTAAGTACTAACCAAGGCTGGCCCTGCTTAGCCTCCAAGATCAGACAAGATCTGGTGCCTTCATTGTATTGACTTTGGTCATTCACACACAGCATTTATGATCAGTCGTTCATTCACTAGTGCTCCTATATGCTGTGCGTATGTTCTTCCAAGTATTGTGAGACTCCAGCTTCCATCAGTCCCACCCAGTATCCTCAATACTCAGGAGTTAGAGTCATTGGAGTTTATCACACTGGGGCTGATTTCAACATTAAAGAGAGATTAAAGCTCATTTAAAGCATCTTGCAAATGAAGCAGAAATAGTGAGTAATTGCATGAATGATTATCACACGCAATTGCACAAATAAAGTGATATCACAAATGCATTGTTGCTGAAATCCTGAAAGTAAAAATATGTGCATTAATGCTTCTTTGTGACCACTTTAATGGAGGGTTTTGTGCGACGTCGTGTGAAATTGTTGCATGTAATTATGCAGTTTTTCTGGGATATTCATGGGATAAACTCCTGATCTCCTTCGTGTGATAAATTCCATAATCTAACAATGTCTGAACAATCACTCATCCCTCACTCCTGCTTTTAAGTTTTGCTGGCAGAGTGGCTATAGTAGGGGCTTAAGTCTGTAGATGGACTAGACTTAGGTGTAGCTGTAGGGTAAGGCATAATGAAGGCATTGCTCCCAAATAGTCTCCAATAAAATTTTCTGAAGACCTCAACATCTGAGGAAGTAGACTGAAGTCTACGAAAGCTCATGCTGCCAATTTGAAGTTGAAGGCTTTCATGGCTGGCATCCATGGTTTTTTGTGGGTTTTTCGGGCTATGTGGCCATGTTCTAGAAGAGTTTCTTCTTGATGCTTCATCAGTATCTGTGGCTGGCATCTTCAGAGATGATTGGAATCTTCATGCTGCCAATTTCTTTCTTTCAGTTAGTCTCAAGGGTGCTACAAGATCTCTCTACATACTAACTCTACCAATTTAGTTAAATTACTTTTTAAAAACTTATGTGCCTCACCATCACCCCCCCCCCCCCGAAAAAAACACCCCAATTTTAGGGTATTCTATACAAAAATAAATATTCAGTACAGTAAGAAACCTCTACCCATGATTCACCCAAGTATTCTAGTTTATGGACACTGTGACAACTATAGCACTTATGTGTAGAGTACAGATGTGATCCAGGTATGTGAATAATTTCACAGACTACCTCAGCATGCAGTTTTGCTCAGATCTCTTTTTTTTAAAAAAAGCTCTCCAGAGACTGAAGAAGTGATAACTAGTCTGGTGCTTGGATGCTCATAAAGCTGAGGTGGAGGATGGCAAAGATCTGTGATACTGTGATACTGTTACTGTTATTGAGCACTAATCTATCCAATCATTTATCTTTAGAAGCTGTAGGTTCTCCCAGTCCACCCTAGGAGTCTGTGTCTATATCTTTTCTTTTTAATGATAATCATAGTCACAGCCATATTAAATAATACATTAAATTTAAATGTTGAGGACCACCACTCTTCTTATCCCAAGAAAGGAGTCCTGCCTCCAAGGAATTCCATGATATGTTGTACCTTTGGTACTAGATTGGGGCTAGAACCATTTTAATACCATGAATAAAATCCATAAGGGTGGTGACTTCTAGAAAACAGACTGTGCACAGTGTGTAGAAATTTTTTAAAAATGGACAAAATTTCATAGGGCTTGGCTTGTTCAAGCCTATCATCCTGGAACAAAGGTTTCTCACATTCCATTACTCCGAGAGGAGGATCAGGCAGCAGTAATATGCCCTCCTATATTTCAGAAGATGAAAACAAGGACATGTGTGGCCAAAACACATCAGTGTGTGTCTATGATGGCAAAATGTTAATGAGGAAGAATATACACACCAGGAGAGGCTACAGTAGTTTGCTTTTGTTTGAACTGACTGGGAAGGGCAGGTTTCTGCCTCCCTCCTTTTTTTCTCTCCTCTGCTGAGCCAACTGAGTATAAACTACTTTTGCACTTTGAATTCGGTTGAAGCAAGCAGTTGAAGTTAGCAAAGAACAAAGGGAAATGGGAGGAGGAAAGAGAAACTGGGACATTTTAAAAGTAACTGAAAAAGTGGAACAGTGTCAGATTAATCGGGACTATCCTTGCCAAACTGTGACAGTTGGATGGTATGCAATCAGGGAAACTGTCTATACCAGTGAGGTATGGAGGGCGCACCTTCTATATACAACAGATGGATCAGGAAACTCCATTGAGGCAGCTTCCTTTCTCATTTTTAGATTATTTGTAGAAGGGATATAGACTGTGCTGGGTAGTGTGCTGATGACTCTGAGTGCAGTCATAGAATAGAGGCTGTGTTTGAAGGCCAAAGAGGCTTAATTCTTGTGAAAAGGGTTTGGAAGGCTGCAAAAATTTTGGGACTTCTGATGAAAGCCTTGGCAGTCCCGGGTAGGGCTTCCCTATCCTTACCCCAATTTTCATATGAAAACCTTGGCCAAAGCTTGGGAAGATGGCCATGCTGGTTAAAGGATGACTATGTGGGTAGAGGGGTTCTGGGAGCTTTTGTCAAGAAAAAAACAAACTAAAGGCTTCTTTCTTTCCAATTTCTAAATCTCTGTTAAAGCCTTCAACCCATATGAAGTTTTCTTCCCCCACCCACTTCATTTTAGTCCAAGCAGTTCTTTGTGATTGGACCACTCCATGGAAGTTATTCCTTCCTGACTGGATGGATTCCTGAACAGGACCCACCTTCCAGTGCCATATGTGGCCTTCATTCACCCAGAAAGGGAGAGAGGAAGCTGCCTTTGCAGCTCAGCCCCATGGAAAGACAAAACACAAAAGAACCTGGCCTACAATTTCTATGTCAGAGCCTTATGTGAGGGAATTACAGGAACTACAGCTCTTGGTAAGAGAGCACCACATTAAAAAAACATCATGTGCATGCCACATAAGCTGTAGCCCCAGACTGAAGGATACTGGCAGAGCAGGGAATATGTTGGAGAGATAGTTCTGGCTTTACTGTTCTCCAGGTTTAAGGCTGCTGGGGAGGTTGGGGCAAGACTACATGAGGCTCTGGTCACTTTGTGTACAGTGGGGATTGGTGGTTCCTGTCAGCATCCTTAATCTTTGCCTTTTGCACCTTTAGAATACAGAAATGGTTTCTTTTCTATCCTGCAAACAGAATTTCTGCAGTTAGATTTCATATCAGTCCTGAAGAAAACCACTGAAATAGGTAGAGAATGAAACACATTGGGCTTTTTCCAAAATGAAACAGCCATCCATTTTGCACTTGGAGACAGATCTTTTTTCCCTGTGGATTCTATTGGGTGCTCTCCAGTTTGTGTCCCTTCTTTTTTTTGCAGTTTTAGTCAGGCTCTGAATCCTCCAGGCTACAGCGCAAGTTGAATTCCCACCCTGACAACACTTCCTGGAACCTGTAAGTGTCCTACTCCCCCCTGCCTCCCTTGTCTGAGGTGCAGAGCAGATGACACCTATGTGTCACAGCAAATTATCAGGAGCTTCAACAGCATCAAGGGGGAAACAGGCAGCTTCGTAACACATGACACTTCCAGGAGGTGGGGCAGGTGGTGGGGGCGGGCAGAGAAGCAAGACGTAGGCATATTGTGTTGGCTCTGACATGGGGTTTCTAATGCTTTAATCCTAAATTACCCCCCTCCCAGGAGGTTTATTTGGGAGCGGCTTCTAAAAGAGAGATGACTATAGGGATCAGAACAAGAAGGAACACCCCTCCTTTGTGGAAGGTGCTGGGAATATTACAAACATTGCTGGAGTCCATGTGGGGAGCCACTATGTGTCCCCTCCTACTCCACCTCTGTGTCCACCCTGAGCTGGCTTGACCCCCATGGATGGGGCCCTAGAGCATTTCTAAGGTGCTACATGGCAGGCAGGGGTTCAGCGGTGCTCAGTATTCCCAGAGGGTGGCCCGATGCAAGGTGTCAGCATCAGCACGGAGGGTTCCAGCTTGGTCTCCTCGGAGGTATTTGCCGTTCTTTCCTTTGATGGCCACGCGGCTGCACTCACGGAACTCAAGGAAGAAATCCTCAGACATCTCACCATCGCTGCACACGGTGCCATTGCTGGCCACGTACCAGAACTTGCCACCAAGGCCTAGGAGGACCCAAGAGACAGGAGTTAGTGGGGAGGCATATAAATTTACACAGCAAAATGATGTAGGCTTCCCTCCCCTTCTTGCCTTTGCTTAGAAGTTTCTTTGACATTTCCACTCACAATGAGGAATGTACAGAAATGAGTGGGCTAGACCTTCAGTCTCACTAAAATGAAGAATGGAAATCAGGGATAGATATTTCTGGCAGGACTGGAGCTCAATTTTTCAGGGTGGGTGAATTGGTGTCTCCAGCTATATTAAACTATAGAGACTAAGGAATAAAACCTTGTTTGGACATTGCCTTGGGTCCCTCATAAATAAACCATATGTATGGCTTCCCCACCCATGGCCGGCTCTGGGAGGATGAGCAAAATTCTTGCACCCCCCCCCCCCGTAGCTACACCCTTGCTCCCTTTACTGCGAACAAACACTGTCAAGATCGTGGAGCAAAACTGATGGATGACACCATCTTAGAGACGAAACAGCTCACATAAGGAAAGGAAAGCAAACGCACACACACACCAATTAAAATACAATGGGATGTCACTGACAGGTACAGTGCTTACTACATTGCCTACTTTATAGATGACAATCCTCTATTTTAACAGTTCTATAGTCTCATCCCAAGGTAAGATCAAGAACTACCAAAAAGGAGAGCAGGCAGAATCACCGAAGATGTCTTTCAATAGTTAACTCCCAAACCACAGAATGAACCGGCATGTTGGCTGGCTGCATATGATCTTCACTACTATGATGAGCACGTTGTATTTCTATTAACATTCTAATAATTGTTTCCAAGTCACCAGAAACAGATGGCATACCAATATAACTGCTTCAAGTTACAGAGACAGAATGTACTCTAGTTCTAACTAAAATCTGCAATAAATATGAAACCAAAAGAATGGCCCACAGATTGGAAACGCTCAAGATACATTCTAGTCTCCAAGAAAGGGAAGACAAGGGATTGCAGTAACCACAGGTCCATTACATTAATTTACCACACAAGCAAAGTGATGCTCAAAATTCTACAACAACTTCTACCATATGGAAGAAAAAAGGCAGGTATCCAAGATGGATTCAGTAAAGGAAGAAGAGGCACTAGGGATCATATTGCAAGCATTATGTTGGATAATGGAGTGCACAAAAGAATTTCAGAAGAAAACCAGTGCTTTATAGATTATAGCAAAACCTTTATGTAGCACATGAATAATTGGATTGCTTTTAAAGAAATGAGTGTGCCACAACATTTTATTATCCTAATGTGTAACGTGTACTCTGGATAAGGGGCCACAACTGGTATAGAATATAGAGCATGGAATGTTTTCCAATTGGCAAGGAGATTAGGAAAGGCTGCATTCTATCACACCATCTATTTAACTTCTAAAGTAGGATTAGTCTTAGAGGAAGAAAATATGAAAATTGGAGGAAGGAAAATCAACAGATAAGACACGTAGATGATACCATATTACTAGCAGAGAATAGCAAAGACTTGGAATAAATGCTAAAAAAAGTCAAGGAAGAAAGCGTAAAGACAGGTTTATTGCTGAACATTATGAAAACAAAAATAATGACCAGAGATGATTTATGTAATTTTAAAGTAGAAGATGAAAACTTTGAACTAGTTGAAGATTTTCCATCCCTTGGCTCAATCATTAATCAGAATAGAAACTGCAGTCGAGAAATCAGAAGAAGAATAGGACTTGGAAGGGTGGCTATCAAAGAACTAGACAGGATTCTGAAGTATAAAGATACATTATTGAACAATAAAGTTAGGATGGTCCATGCCATTGTATTTCCCACTTCTATGTGTGGTTGTGAAAACTGGCTAATGAAGAAAGTTAATAGAAAGAAAATAAACTCATCTGAAATGTGATGCTGGAGAAGAGTTCTATGGATACTGTGGACTGCTTAAAAGAGCAATAAATGGGTCCTAGAGCAAATCATTTATGAACTCTCCCTAGAAGCCAAGATGACTAAACCGACTGTCGTACTTTGGACATATCGTGAGAAGCCATGACTTACTAGACAAGACAATGCTTCCTAAAAGTAAGAAAAAAATGAAGACTGCATTCCAGGTGGATTGTCTCACTCAAGGAAGCCATGGCCCTGAGTCTGCAAGACCTGAGTAGGGCGTTGATGATAGAGTGACTTGAAGGTCTCTCATTCAATGGGTCATTATAAGTATATGTTGGAAACAACAAATTGTTTCGAAAACTAATTAATGTGTGTATTTTATGCAAATTTGTACTTTCTTTTGGCCTATTTTTTGGGTGCATGGAGAGACATGACTCCATCTTATGTTCACATATACTGCCACCAAGGTCCAGTCCACATGTACAAAGAACAGCACGGTAGCTTCCTGAAATTATATGAGTCCCAGATGGAAAGACAATTTTGAGGCTCCTCAGATAGTTTGGATACTTTACATAATTTGAAGGACACAAAACTGTAAGCCTACATAAAGAGTTTTTCGTAATTTTCACGTATGGTACAGTAACTGAAACATATTAGACACTTTAGTAAGGTTGCATGACAAGTGTGCAGTCAAAGCTTCTCAGACTATGAGGAACAGTAAATAGTGATGTGGAGGGACAACTTCTAAGAGCTGGAAATCTTCCTATTAGGAAGTTTGATAACAGTGTCTGCCACCCTGCTCTGGCCTCCTTACTTAAGCTGAAACCCTTGCAATACTGGGGCAGGAGGTGGAGATTTTAACTTGCAACAATATATTGTTGTGAGTTATCCCTGTTACAATGCAGTGTAGTTTGGGTTGGTTTGGGCTTGTATGGCCAATTAAAGTCCTTATCTTTACAAAAGATCTGATTCTAGGATGGAAAAACTACAAGAACTAATTTATTGTTATGATCAACACAGCTGCCTGCATTTGTGGATTTCTCTTGGGGATGTGGCTGTAGACAAGTCTTTACATTTCAGAATTTACCAGTTCGCTGCTAACAGTAAACTATAGAATATATTGGGTGTGGAAGTGAAGTAGGGAGCTGTGTCAGAAGTTGCCAGGCACTGACAATGGAGTCAGGGAGAGTAAAGGGTTGGCAGCAGTTTTGCTAAACTACAGGCTGGTATCTCTGATCTCTATGGAGGGTGTCTCTGTGTTCACAGCTGGCAAATGTATGTGCTTTCAGCATTCCTTCAGCAGATGGTCCCAAATTACTCCACAATGTGATGAATGTCAGCAAATTTCCCACTTCACCCCCCCCCCACCATTTCCCTTTTTGCTGCCAACTACCTTTGATCTGATAACCACCATCGTTGAAGATGATATGAAAGACATCATAGACAGAACGGTTGGCATCCAACAAGTTGGAGTTGCGATGGTAGCACACGAAGCCATGGGTCCCACGAAGAACAAGGATGGGCCGGTTGATCAGTTTGAGAACAAATTCCTCACCCTCCCCTGCATTCAGAGAAGTACTGGTCAGTGAGATGTGGGGCTAAGCTTGCCTGGGAGGGGGAAGAGCTGCAAAATATGTGGTTGTGAATACTGTAAATTTGGATTAGTGTACAGGGTGACTCCCCCAGCCTCATACAGACATCCAGGAGCTATCCTTTTGCAGCCATCAAACTGACATACCTGTATTTGCATTTCATTGGGAGAGATGAGGAAGACCAGACTTTTCAGTTCTTTCAATGGGGCACTGGCTCTGGCAATCTGCCTATCATTCTTCAGTTTAAGGGCTGCAGCCTGTAAATGCCATCCTTTGCCAACTGAAGTTTAGGATTATTCCTAATTTTGAAATTGGATTGCTATTGCCTTAGCAGTGCTTTCATCCATTAGCTCTAATATGCTTTGGTGTACTGAAATTTGCACAGACTGAAATCACAGAAACAGAGAAGGTGTGTTTGGACTGCAGTTCCCATCAGTCTGAGCCACCACAGCCAATGGGGAGGGATGATGGGAGCTACAGACCAACAACACCTGAAGGAGCACAAGATGCCTGCTCCAGTTTCCAGCTAAACCTAACCAAAAAGTCCTTTCTGCCCTTGGACTCATTGCAGGGACACAAGGAAGCCATCCAGCATTAGGTGGCACAAAGTAGGTATGTCAGCTTCATCAGGCCTGGGTGGTTGTTCTGGGAGCTGATTTCAATCATCTGTTCTCCTCACCTTCAGAGCATGTTGGAGGAGATCCCAATAACTGTCTTTTAGAACTATGTCTATCAGGATTATCTTAGTTCAAATAAATAAATAAATAAATATCTTGCTTTGCATGACATTGCTCCTTTCCCTGTTTCTGTGATTTCACTCTGTGCTAGCCTGTACTTTCACAATCAATTTATCTGGCAAAATGGTGTTGTATGCAAATTTCATCCGTTTTCCATAGAACTTCCCCCTCCCCCCATCCAATAGCTCTTCTGGGTCCTGTTCCATGTCGGCACAGCCTCTCCACTTCTCTCCCCTCTACTGATACTCCAACTATGAAGCTACATAGCTTCACCTATACTTGTCAGGTCCCTCGGGCTTGGTGGCACTTCACAGTCTTCTCCATTCTATGCAGCTATCAAAGGCAGGAGTGGGGAATGTTTGGATATTACTGGGCTGTGACTTTCACCAGTACTAGCCATGTTAAGACAATGGTGAGGGATGGTGAATTTGTAATCCAGAAACATCTGGATGGCAGGACTCTGTCTCTGGTGTGCATGGCTTGGCCTTTTCTCGTTCTTGCAGCCACCATTTTCAATAAGAAATTATTAGCAAACCAATGAAGTTGAGCAACCTTACTTTGGATGGTGCTTTACAATATGATAGGGATACTGGTCACCTGGTAGATGTTGAACTCTAGTTCCTATTAGCCCTGGTCAGCATGGCCAGTGATGAAGTCTGTATAGATCCAGCAAAATCTGAAGGGATGCAGGTTCCTCACCTCTGCTTTATAACAACACACACAGGCCATGCTTCTTGCTGTGTCAGACCTGAGCTCCTGGAATGGAGGCAGCAGAGAGACTTAACCTGAGCTTCCAGTTGTGAGACTCACCCACTGCGTCACTGACGGCAGCCAGTTGTCCATTCTTCTTGGTGCAGATATATTTGCCATTGCCAGCTTTGAGGGCTATGCGGCGGCCACGCCACTCAATGTCAAACATGGTGTTGGCAGATCTAGAGGATGCAGACAGCAGTGAATATGTAACTACCAAAGTTGCTAAATTCTTTGCAGCTGCTATTATTTGTCGTAAAAACTTTCTAAAACAGATGCAGTAAATTACTATAACTTCTTCCGAAGATACTTTGACAGTAGATGGTCAGTTATCTTTGTTATACTCATATATTTAGTATACTGTTAAATCCATTTAGATGCACGACTCTGGATTTTATCCTTGACATTTATATGTACATATGTATTCATATGATATGCTAGAATATGTTGTTTCCAATGGATGCAACACAATGTAATTTTTGTAAACTTTTTATTATTTTGTGCTGGCCGTGTGTCGTAATAATAAATTATTTATTATAGAGGATGAAGGGATGGGGGTTAAGTGGGAGAAGTGAAAAAGGAAAAGAGTTGACTCTCTCAACCCCAAATATTGCTCGTGATTCTATCACAAGTACAGTGGTTACAATCCTGCACACAGTGACACAGTAGTCAATAGTACTGAGATTAATGCAACTTATTTCTGAATAAACCTGAATCACATAGCGCAGCAAGGGAGGGGCAATATCTCTGAAGCCTTGTCACATTCTGTTGAATTTTATCCAGTCCAGATTTCTGTTAGTCCAGATTAATTCATATTAAGAGCAAGGGATGTCCCTGAGCCTCATCTGATCAGAAAACTCAATCCAACCCCCTTCCCTTTTTTTGGTGGCAGTATTTATCCAAATACTGAAGCATATTTGGATAAAATAACTTTTCAGTGGCATCAGTTAAACAATTTCCCTTTGCTTTATTCTAATCCGCATTTGTCCCCCTTTAACCTCCAGCCTATGATTCATGTTTTTCTGCATTATAGTGCATTTACGTACTTCCAGACTTCCTCTTTAAAAAAATTAAGCATTGCCATATATTAAATGCAAAGTGAGGGCACAATGAGATGTATGATAGAACTGTGACAGGATCACCCATGTTTTCAAATAATGTAGGCTCACCTGTAGTTTAAACAACTATGCAGGAAGGATAGAATGAACCAAATTGAGGTCATGACGGTAGGGTAGGGATTTTAACCGTTTTCCCTTGAGTTGTTTTCTTTGATCTAAATTGTTTCCTTGAAGCTGCATTTTGCCCTGCTGAGGAAAACATTCATGCACCTGTATGGATTCCTGTGTGTTTTCCTCCATGAGACAAATAGTAACTTCTGTTAGGGACTTCCTTGTACTTCAGCCTCCTTCTCTACCCCAATCTCTGTCACACAGTCACACACACACAGCTCTGGAAGCTGCTTTTAACTTCTAAAAACCCTATAAGGAATCAATTTATTGTTCTCCCACTGTCTCAAGATGCATTGGTATTTTTTTTAAAATAGAAGCCATCTATCTGATATACAAACTAATGTCAAATAATTTGAGTAGGTCACCCATTAGACCTCTTCACTTATGTGAGCATGTCAAAATGCCTGGTTTCAGAAAAGAGTATGTTTTCTGCTGCTGCATGAGCAGGGCACATACTCTTTGACTGGGACAATCACTGCACCGGAATTGCTTTCTCTTTCATTGTGCTTCTTAAATTATCTGATGCTGGGGACTGGCAACTTTTTTTCCCCAGTGTACCAGGAAGTGGCAGCAGATTTGAGCCCATTGACTCCAGTTGTTCCTTTCTTTCCTGGAAGCTCCAGGGATGGACAGTTGATGTGTCATTGATGGGTACCAGACCATGAACCACCAGTTTCAGTAGTGCTTATCTGTAACCTTATACTTCAGCTTAAATACTCTTCCATTGTACATACACTTTCCCCTGGGACTCACCACTGCTACCTACCAGGGGATCTTCTGAAAACATGGCATAAATACCAAAACAAGAGCTGTGTTGAGTGGCCTGAATTATTCAAATTAAAATAACCATGCCATGGCCCTAGCTTCTTGGAGATATATGAAAAAAATGTGTATATCTAGTAACACCAGCAAATTGCATTCCCCCTTTCCTTGAAGACAGACAAAAAGAAATACTTTCCCCCACAGTGCACAAACTAGGAAATGGCTGTCAGAAGATGCAAAGACAGCCATGGATTTACATGGCTTTAAAAGGATTAGGCCTGTTCCTAGAGGAGGATTATTGATGGTTACTCCCTCTGCTGTCTCTCTGTTACCTCCAGTATCAATGGAAATACTCACTACCAGCAGCTGGGAAGCAATGGTGCCATTGCAATCATGCCCTGCTTGCCAGCCTCACAGGGGCATCTGACTTCTGGGACCAGGATGGACTTCATAAGCCAGGGATGGGCAAAACACACACACACACCCTATAAGCAACATGCAATCCACAATGCTGTTTCAGGGTCGTCCCGGGGGGGGGGAGGGCTGTCCTTGGGGGGGGGGAGGTTGAAAAAAATCAAAAGCTTTTAAAAAACAGTTGATTTGCCCCTAAATGCCCCTTCAGGGATGTGGGGGCATGTTCACCACATTTTGGTGCAGCCTCCTAACTTCCCACAGTAGCCCACCCCTGGCATAAGCCTTGCGTCTAGCAGGGCTGTTCTTGTGTGTTCATAATAGAACCTTTGTCTTCCACCATGACATCTAGGAAAAGCTGTATTTTGTCTTTTGAAGTGTTGAATACTTTTGTTGTTGCGCCTTCAAATTGTTTCCAAGTTATGGCAACCCTACAGCGAACCTAACGTGGGGTTTTCTTGGCAAGTTTTGGACAGAAGGGATTTGTTCTGGCCTTCCTCTGAAGCTGAGAGAGTGTGATTTGCCCAAGGCCACCCAGTTTCTATGGCTGAGCAGGGATTGAAATCCTGGTCTCCAGAGTTGTGCAGCACTCAAACCAATACACCACACTGGTTCACTGACTACCTTTGGGCCTGTCAAAGAAACAAGGTGGTCATAGTTCAACTTACACTTCAGTAGCTATGGCTTGAATCCCCCCATGTGATACCAAAGTCCAGTAGTTGCCTGTGTTGGAATGGAAGATACACTTCTTGGTTTCTTTGTCAATCTGCATCTGGAAGGTTTCATGGTGTGTCTCTTCATCCTGATTGGCTGAGACGTTGACACCTAGAAGGAAGGACATCCTTTCATATCACTTAGATTTGCCACCACATACCCTTCCTTCATCATTGTTAAGCCTCTGAGAGCAGATGTCAAGATCTGTAAGAAGAATACTTCAAACACATGGAAGAGGTCAAGAACAACTATACAGTGGGGAAGACTGTAGACATAATTTTTAACAATGATAGAAATCTCTAAAACTTGTGCATAAAAATAATATTAAATAATGAGACACAGAGGAAAATGCTCATGCAATATTGTTCTTTTGCTCTCACCCTAACAGTAAGCAATTGCATGAATGCCTTAAAAATAATAAACTGAATAAATAGCAGGTTCAGGGCCACCAAGCCACAGTGTGAGGCAAAGAGTTAAACCCCTCTTCTCTTCCAAGGACTGCACATTTTGGCATTGGTATTAAGTAAAACCAGGTGAGTGATGTCATGTTTGTTTTGCCCTCCCAAAGTTTCAAAAACGTGTCCATCAGATGCTGCATCCCCATTGCCTTAGAATGCTTCTATCCATCGCGTCACATGCTTACTAGGGCTAAAGATATTACACACAGATTGCTTGGCTTTATCTCATTCATCCAAAGCCCAAAGTAGTGACGTGAGTCATTCTCATCCCCCTATGAAGGGTGAGATAAGACATAGTGCTTCTCTCCAAGCCAACTGATTGTCTAGGATTGTAGTTTTTAATCAAGGTCCAACAAAATGTAACAATATTCTATGTGATAGCCATATTAGTCCATTGTAGCAAAGCAACCAAAAGTCTTGGAGCATGTTGAAAGCTGAATTATTTATTAAAGCAAAGATTTCATGGATTATTAGCCACTTCCTCAAATGAATGGAATATAATCTAAGATTATACCCCATGTATTTGAGGCAGTGGTCCGTAATCCACAAAAACTCATAAATCTGTCCATTTTAAACATGCCACAAAATTCTTTCTTGCTGTGTACTAATAGCAACTTCTGCATGCTGATCCTCATTAAACCAAAATGGCACTTCCCAGGTACAAGAGAGGTGTAAACCACTTGGGCAGGACCCTAGGGATTGCAGAAGTTTCTCTTTTAAAAAGCTCCCTCCAAGAATGGGGATTAAGCATGATCACTGCATACCCTCTAACCAGAGAAGTTCCTTCACTGGGTGTCACCTTGTGTGGGGGGCGGGGCTTGTGAGGGGGCACATGCCTTCCCTCTCACCCATGCACCATTTTACTCATGAGTGTGTGGCAGGAAGAGAGGGTGCCCTGAGCGCAGGTTTACTCCACAGTAAAATGATGTGTGGGAGGAAGGGAAGGTTCCAGCTTCTTCTGAAATGCTCAACAATCTCCTTACTCCTCCTACATTTAGTCCTAGTTTATTTCAGAGCTGCAAACTGAGTTTAAAGTGCAAAACTAGCTTGCATTCCATTAACACAGAAGGAGAAAGAGGGGAGGGAGAGGACGAATTTTGCCCTTCCCTGTAGGTTCAGGCAAAAGCAAATTGCTACTGCCTTTCCTAGCTTGTATGCTTTTCCTCATTAACTGCTTTTGCCTTGGAGAGTGTGTCACTGGCTACACTGGATTCAGAATGTGTGTTGGGGTGGGTGGAATGGAAAGGGTTTTCCTGGGAAAGGGAACTGCTGGCTCCTGAACAGGACTCTACTTACTGACATTTTGTGGCACCGCCAGGTTGCCATAATTGTCCACTATTACTAGGGACAAAGTGTAGGACAAATTCAAGACCAAACTGTAGGACAACTGCAGGACAAAACTCATCCCAAAATGTAAGACATTTAAGGTCCTCCCTTTTTCTTAAATGTCCTACATTTTGGGCTGACTTTTGTCCTGCAGTTGTCCTACAGTTTGGTCTCAAATTTGTTCCACATTTTGTCCCTGGTAATAGTGGACAATTATTGTTCCATCTTTTAGGGAACACTTAACAGACGTTCTTCTTAATTACAGTGTTGCAGGCCCCATACAGACAGGCCAAAATAAAGCTGCTTCATTTAGTTTGGAGGTATGCTGCTTAAATGATGCATGTGTCCTAAGAGTCCAGAACCTGTGCCAAAGTCACGCTCCAATCCTAAGGACTGAAGCATGGTTTTTGTATGGCTTCCGGACTCTTAGGACACAAGCATAATTTAAACAGCATACAACCAAACTGGCCTGTCTGTTCTCACCTTTAAATATTGCATCCTCCCATTTAGATGAGAAGGAGCCATGCTTATCAAATGTCCACATGTTTCATCTGTCTAGCCTTAGTGGCATGGAAAGAAGCCAAGAGTGGGCCATTTCTAATATGAACAAATCCCCAACAGCTCTTTTGTTCATTTAACAGAGGATGTGGTAGTAGGAGCTTTCCCACTGGTTTTATTGCTCCCATCCATGCCCCCAGTAACCACCCATTCTGTGGGGTGAGATTAGGACCCCCTATGCAGGCAATGCCTTTCACCCTGATCAAAATCCTTTGGCCAATCAAATTTCCAATCAGGAACTCAGGTAGCACAATATCTTGGGCTGGCTGTGGAGGAGACATGGCTAACAATTGTGTTCCCACTCTTCAGGCTCCCTAAATGCATGGAAGAAGGACAGGGTTGAACATCCGTTTGTTCCCAAAGTATTTCCAAGTAAAAGTGACTCTCATGAGTCAACAAAGAGCTGTTCACAGAGGATACTTCTCCAATAGGCATGAGCAGAGAGGGGAACATCACCTCCCCCTCTTCCCACAAAATTCACCCATTCTCTGGCTCTACTGTAGTAGCCATGCTACATACCATGCAAAAGGAGAGTCTAGGGGCATAGAGTGGTTTGCAGATGTGGCTGGTTATCCTTTGTTCCCATTCATCAAGTGGGCTAAGCTGGAATGAGAATTCCTTCCCCCTTCCATTTATACCTTCTCTGCATGGATATATTACATATGAAGTTCAGCTTGGTAATCTTCACAGGCCTAGAAGAACCCACTTTTCCTGGCTATTTTGAGGGACATCAGATTGGCTCTACATCTGGATTGATTGGAAGCCATTTGGTCAGCTTTATCCCCAGGCCTGGACATTCCTTTGGCAACCACAGGCAGCCAATACCAGGCAATGAGTCAAATTGCTCCACTCTTCTCTGTTGGATTCTGGCTTCCTCAGTTGTGCATGTTGTCTATACCAGTGCTTCTCAGATTCTCTGATATGTTGCTGTTTTTGTTGTGTACCTTCAAGTTGTTTCTGATTTACAGAGACCCTAAGGCTGTGATAGCGAACCTATGGCACGCGTGCCAGAGGTGGCACTCAGAGCCCTCTCTGTAGGCACACATGCTGTCTCCCTAGCACAGAGTTTGCCAGAGTTTCTTACTAGAAAGCAAGAGGGATTTGCAATAAATAAGTGGGGTCTGGGTTGCAGTTTGGGCACTTGGTCTGTAAAAGGTTCACCATCACTGCCCTAAGGCAAATCCATCATGGGGTTTTCTTGGCAAGATTTTCCTTTGCCTTCTTCTGAGGCTGAGAGAGTGTGACGTGCCCAAGGTCACGCAGTGGGTTTCTGTGACCAAGCAAAGAAATTGAACTCTGTTCTCCAGAGTCCTATTCCTAGTCTAACACTCAAACCACTACACCACAGTGGCTCTGATAGGAGGGACTGGCAATTATTTGCCCTGACATTTCCCAGGACCAGCATAATATTTCATAGAATCATAGAGTTGAAAGAGGCCACAAGGGCCATCCAGTCCAACCCCATGCCATGCAGGAACTCTCAATCAAAGCATACCCGACAGATGGCCATCAAACCTCTGTTTAAAGACTTCTGGGGGGGGGAGAGGGGAAACTCAGAGAATTGTTAAGGAAACCATGAATTTCTGTTTTTATGTATTTTTGTTATATACTTTTGAATGTATAATGTATATATGATAATAAAGATAATAATAATAATAATAATAATAATAATAATAATAATAATAATACCTCCAAGGAGGGAGACTCCACCACTCTCCGAGGGAGTGTGTTCCACTGCCGGACAGCTCTTACTGTCAGGAAGTTCCTCCTAATGTTGAGCTTTTCCTGGAGCTTGCATCCACTGTTCCGGGTCCTGTTCTCTGGAGCAGCAGAAAACAAGCCTGCTCCCTCCTCAATATGACATCTCTTCAAATATTTAAACAGGGCTATTATATCACCAGTTTCCTAAGTTGTTCCCCATAAAACTTTGGGGCTCTACAGATGTGTGGTGAGGGCTGAGCATCCGGACACTTCGAGCCCTCACCATGCCACCCAAGCACCATCTTGGCACACACCCATCTACGGCACTGAGCACAAGGGGTGTCGTCATGGTGCACGAGTGCGCCTATGGCACCATTCCAGGACACAAAAAGAACCCAAAGCGGGTTCTTTTGGTCCCTCTGGAGGCCATTGTTGCAGCCTCCTTCTGGGGAAAAAATGGGCTGTTTTTAGCCGCCCATCTGTACAGCCCCAAAATTTCCAGACCCTTCACCATTTTAGATACCCTCCTTTGGACACACTCCAATTTTTCAACATCTTTTTTAAACTGTGGTGCCCAGAACTGGATGCAGTATTCCTGGTGGGGCCTGACCAAAGCAGAAAAGAGTGGCACTATTACTCCCCTAATCTAGACCAGGGGTCGGCAACCTATGGCCTGCGGGCCGGATCCGGCCTGGCAAGGCCTTGGGACCGGCCCCAGCCCGGTCCTGCCACCGATTGCTGCCCCCACCGCAGCTTCCGCGCTGCTCCATTTTTAGTTCAGCCCCCCAGTTGTCTGAGGGACAGCAACCTGGCCCCTGGCTCAAAAAGGTTGCCTACCCCGATCTAGACACTAGAACCTTGTTAAAGGTGTTACTGAAATCAAGATATATTATATCCACCGCATTCCCTTCATCTACCAAGCTGGTAATTTTATTTAAAAAAGAGATCAGATTTGTCTGGCATGATTTCTTTCTCTGAAACACATGTTGAATTTTTGTGATTATGGCATTGCTTTCTAGATGTTCACAGACTCTCTGTTTAATAAGCTGCTCTAGAATCTTTCCTGGTATTGATGTCAGACTAACTGGACGATAATTGTTGGGATCCTTTTTTTCCCCTTTTTGAAGATGGGGGCAATGTTTGCCCTCCTCCAGTCTGCTGGCACTTCTCCTGTTCTCCAGGAGTTCTCAAAGATTATTGCCAATGGCTCCGATATTACATTTGCCAGTTCCTTTAATATTCTTGGATGTAGTTCATCAGGTCCTGGAGACTTATATTCATTTTGATTAACAAGATTCATTTGATTAACAAAGACTATATCTTTGCTTATTCTGTGCTGAATTTCCCCTATTCTGTCCTCTGCTCCATTATCTTCAGGTTGAGCACCCTTTGCCTTTTCGGAGAAGACTGGTGTTGAGTAATTCTGCTTTTTCTCTGTCCTTTGTTACCATTTTCTCTGTGCAGTGACCCTACCATTTCCTTCTTTTTCCTTTTGAGGCGAACATACCCCAAAAGCCTTTTTTATTGTTTGTAATCACTCTAGCAGCCTGAGTTCATTTTGTGCTTTAGCTTTTCTGACTCTACCCCTACACGTGCTCACTATTTGTTTGAATTCCTCTTTGGTGATTTCCCCCATTTTCCATTTCTTATACATGTTCTGTTTAAAACTTAGCTCAGTTGAAAGTTCAGACAAGGAAACTGTTACATGGATTTGAGCCAACTGGGTACAACAGTTGCTTTCTTTCCTGGAATGCACCGTGGGTCAGCAGCCAATGGCTCAGAGACCAGCTGCAGTTCATGGACCACCACTTTGAGAAACCATGGTCCAGGGGTAGGCAACCTTTTTGACCCGGGGGCCAGGTTGCTGTCCCTCAGACAACTCGGGGGGTGGAAGCCAATAAATAAATAAATAAATAAATAAAAATTTAAATTTTTTTTAAAATAAATAAATAAACTGGGACAAGTGTAGGACAAAAATTTTAAATGGAGGACATGCAAAAAAATCTGCTGATTTTTAAAAAAAAGTTAATATAAATGCATGTTTCTGAGGCTTCTATAGACAATTGCCCCCCTTGCTCCCCCTTGCTCCCCCTTGCCCCCACTTGCTCCTTCTTGCCCCCCTTGCTCCCCCTTGCCCCCTTGCCCCCCTTGCCTGCCGCTTGCCCCGCGCCAGAGGCCCCGCGCACCTGCGCCAGAGGGCCCCGCGCGCCTGCGCCGGAGGCCAAAGGCCCCGGCGGCAATCTGCCGCCGGGCCGGGCTGGGGCCGGTCCCTAGGCCTCGGCAGGCCATAGGTCACTGACCCCTGCCGTGGTCTATACAATGCTTCCTACACTTGAATCAAGCCTCTCAGTGGGCTGCCTCTTTCAGTTTTGACCACATTCATTGAAGTGGGATCCAAGAAAACTATGGCCTGTTACAGATGGGCCTAAAAGTGTGTGCTCTGTGCACGCTAGTGTTAGAAAGGGGTGTCCTTTCCGGATGCCCCCAAGCCTAGGATGCGCGGAGCACGCACAAAATGGCAGCGGCCATTCCATACGGCCGTCGCCATTACTACGTCACGACCACGCTGCCTGTAAATGGGGCGGTGCGGTTGTGACGTAGTGGGGCCGCGCGAGGGTGCCTAGTGCGCCATTTCCGCAGCCCTGGAAGGAGCTCCGTTTCGGAGCTCCTTCCAGGTTTGCGTCGCTGGGCACAACCTTTAGATGGCTGCGCCCAGACACAAAGGAGAAAGGGGTCAAGCGGCCCCTTTCTCCTCCTCCCCGCCGCTGCAGGGTGTCCTTGGGGCTTGAAGCCCCAAAGACATCCCTCTCCAGGCCTTGGGGAAGCGGCCTTTTGCCGCTTCCCCGCGGCCTGGAAAGCGGCGGATCGGGGCCTCAGCGGCTACCGCTCTGGCCACTGAGGCCCCGATCTGGCGGAGAAAGGGGTGGGTGAAGGCCGCTGCTTTTCGGCGGTCTGTAACGCACCTATCTTTATACCTACTTGGGCTTTATTGATACTACTTCCACCATTTGGCATTCAAGCCACCAAAACTGACTGGAGCCTATAAATTAAATTTGATTTTACTCCATCCCATTCCCACCTTCACTTTCTGGATGAAACTACATGTGATACAGAACATCCATAACCGGATGTCTCAGTATTTTATCTTTTAATTAAAGAGGCTTTGAGTGACTCCAATTTTTATCAGCGCAACAGTGGTGGGATGTGTATACAGTATTTAACACTTTACCACTTGCCAGTTTGGATCTAATTGTCTCCCAAACCTGTTGTTAGCTCTGTAGGACATATAGTTGCACAATAAACAGAGTGTATGATCAAAAACATAAGTTTCCTCTGGATGCTTCAAAGTAAAAGCAAAATATCACAAGACCTGCTTCTAGATTTCCTGCATCTTGTGTCATTTCACCTACGCATTATATGTGCATGAACACAGACAAACTCTGCAACAGTAGGACCCTCCAGAAACAGGTGTGTGTGCATGTGTGCACACACGCACACACACACACACACACATATGTACATGCATGTATATGTATGTGCCATGTCCCCTTTGCTCCTTGCTGATTGAACTGTAGCATTACAGTAAAAGGCTGGCTTGTCTGTTGATGCCTATTCTTCACCTTACCCAGGCGGGAATTTCAATTGCCTCAGATCAGAGCTTCAGCAGCTTTTCATCATCAACAAAGAAAGCAATCAAAGCTCTACCTCAAGAAATAGGTTTTGCTTTCAGCTTGCCCAAGACTTCCTTTGTTCTCCTGTCAAATATAAGACCCAGTTTAAACATAATACAGCTTAAACAGGCATGTAAAAGGAACATGCCTGTTCAACATGGCATATCTGGGCATCCTCTTTACACAAAACGGCCCTCAGCCATCACACTGGTGATGGTTTAAATGTTTTCAATACAGTAGCTGCTAATATATTATGGGACTTCCCTTTCAAGGGGTGCCCATCTCATTCTCATTTTTTCCCCTCATGTTCTCTTGAGGAAGGCATTTATGATATAAACTGCTATTTTATTAAAGTGACACATTCTGACATTTTCTCACATTGTTTTAGTGTTAGACTGTAAAGTATGAGTTAAACCAGCAGAGAGCCAGGTGGGACTTGCAGGCTGCATGTGGCCCACCAGACCAAACTCTGTAGTCCTCCAAGGATCCCCCTGAAAGTAGAGAGACCCCTGATAATTTAAACCGCTAATAATGCTTGCCACATCTTGCCAAGGACAAGCCTCAACTTATATCAGCAAACAAATGTGCAAATGCTCCCACTTCCTCCTTCCATCTTCTTCACTCACACCAATAGTTTATAATTTCATCCTTCACTTGAAAACACCCCCACCTCCTCCTCCTTCCATCCCCCTCACTCACTCCAGTCTTGGCTTAAAATCTCATCCTTCACTTTCAAATGCTCCCACCCTATCTTTCTATCACCCTCACTCCAGCCCCAGCTTAAAATGAATTACTATATAAATGGCTATTCATTATTATTTTTTAATTTAAAATTCAAAAAACTTGCCCTTCTCATTACTTTTAGGTGCCTGAATGCAGCCCCTGGCCCAACCACAGTTGCAAAGTCCTGATTTAAATGTTTTAGCTTTGCTGTTAGCTGCCATGAGAAATTTGAAAGAAAGGGATGACAAAAAATCTTGGCAGAGGAGAGGGCAGAAGGGTTCCCCAAGTGTCCCCCAATGGGAATCAGCCATCACACTAAAAATGCATTTGGAGGGTATCTGCACTACAGAATTATGTCAGTTTGATAATTACATTGGCTGTCATGGTGCCAGCCTACAAAAACATAAGAATTATAGTTTGGAGAGGTACTTAGAATTCTCTGCTACAGAACTCTACTGCACTTCCTTAAGAACTCTTTAGTAGCAAATTTCAAGTACCACACCAAATTACAAATCCAAGGATTCTGTAAGATGGCAGCATAGCTGCTACAGTGATATCGATCTGCTATAACTATGGAGTATAGATGTACTCTGTGTCAAGCCGACCTTTTTTTTTGAAAGAGCAGGCTTCCAATGCCACATGGAAAATTCCTCAGGCTTGCCTGTTATTTAATCAGTCCTACATTACCCAGTATATAAATTCTGTGTGATTCAGATTTGCCATGAGTTACTTTGTCTGAGCTACACAATGGGCTCCACAATAGCTAGTGTTGCCTATTATAATTTTATAAATATACAGTCTATGAAGACTGAAGGTTACCCTAGTATTTGCTATCTGAAGCAACTGCTTCATATTGTTCCATCCTGGTAAGGCTGGCTAGGTTCACCTGAAAAGCTGCCTTTATTTTCCACCAGATTCCATATAACCAGGCCTTAGTAGGCAAGCCAAATTTCTTAAATGTATCTGAGTTCATCCTCCCTTCACACAAACTAGTTTAATTGGATTCTTCTGTTGCCTATACTGTAATCAGAACAGACCACACACACTTTGTGGAGGTGGATCCATCTGAATCCACGCAGCTGCCAGGTTGCAGTTTAGAAGGGAGCTGGATAATCCTCCAGATGGAAAGGATGTGACCTTCCCTACTATACCCCTGAAATTATCCCCATCAGTCTCATACTAGACCCTTCCTTTAGCACTGATCTGTGGGCCTTGCCTTCCCTCATTGCTGTGTTACCAGAAAATCCTCAAACAATTGCTTTAATTGGCCTCATTAATCTGATTGCTGTTGTTTCCATCTGGCTGACACACAAGCCTCCTATTAATAACTCGCCAGCTCCTAAGTGGCTTGGAACAGGCAAAGAAGTCCTGCCCAGCGCTGTCCTCCTGGCTTTTGCTCACTGCCAACAAAAGGAGGCTCTTGCCAATGTGCTGGCATCTCTGGTATCCCACAAGCCCAGCAGCTGCGACTGAGAGACCTGGAAAGACTGAGGCTAGGATTAATATCTGTTGGACCAGGTGGGCTGACACAATATTATGTGGACAAGATCATAATGACTAGCAGAAGAGCTGGGCTTCCTGACCTCTTAACAACATTTGATCTCTTTTCTCCTGCTCACCAGCTAGCTGGGTTTCACCAGCACAAAATAGGGTACCATTAAATTTAAGAAGCGATCCAGGGTTACCATGTCTGAGGTATATCAGGGTATGTGTGCATCCACAACTGCCGGTGGCTAAGGTGGGTTTCTCCAACATCACATAAGCAGTGACTGAATTTACAAAGTGAGATGGCCATATTGAAAGGGACAAAGGGATTTTTAGGAGTAATGACTGAGCAGCACTAGCCCTAACATTATGAAGTGTGAACTAGTCAACCCAGGCAGCCGATGATGGATGATTTAGAGGGATCAATGGCAGCAGCTCTCAGTGCTTAGGCTATTTGATATAGGGGACTGGCAGGATTTTTCCTCAAATGGGCCAGGCACTTGAACCATATTTGTGTCTATTGATTACAACTACTTCTCTCTTTTCTGGAAACTTGCTGTGAACCAGCAGCCAGTAGCTCATGGCCCAGCACCAGCCCTCATGTTGGAAAATTTCAGTTTTCTCTCTCACTCCTTCTGTTGCTGTTAGAACAACCAAGGATAGGATAGAATTTCCTGCCTGTGAAATCCTTCTTCCTGTCTCCCTCTTCCCTTGCTCTTCCTATCCTGAAATGCATGGACATAAATACCTTTTGGGTATCCAAGTAACTTGACCACATGACCTGGGAAACATCACATAAAGTTATATAAAGACCCCTTTCTTCATCTCACTCTTCTCCATTATTTTGACAGAAATCGAATGCATTCTGTAGATTGGCCGCTGCCAATCAAGCTATCGTCATGGTGACGTTTGCAGGGCATCGGGGGAAGTGTCCTCCCTTTTTAAAGAGCCAGGCACAGGGGTTTCAGCGGCTGAAGCAGGGAGAGAGATGCCTCTCTCTCTCTCTCTCTCTCTCTCTTTTTTTTTATAAACCTGTGGGCTTTTGGGTCAGATCTGCCCCTGTCCCAGGCAGAGGATGGGATTGCCATGCATTTTTTTAATGCTTTTAAAAGCAACATTAGCTTTCCCTTTGCTTCCCTTGCTGTATCTGCTCAAGAAGACAAATCATTCGCATATTTGCTCAAAAAAAATTGGTAAAAATGTAACATTGATTGTTTGCAACATTTGTAGCTTCTCCCTCTGCAGAAAGCAAGTGCAAGCCTGGCTCCATCTGCCCCTGGAATAGAAACCATGCGCAGGTGCGCTCAAAAAAAATTGTTTGAATTTGAAAAGGGGGGGGGTTGCCTGACATGAGCTCCGTTCATGACCTGATTTTTTTCCTCCTGCAAGGGAAGGAATGCCCAGCGACAGAGGGCTTTGGGCAGGGGATGCAGGGAAAAGAGGCTCCTAAAGAATGCCTTCCCTTGCTCCCTTCTTCCCAGGGCTCTTTCCTCCTCCCCCTCCCCTCCGATGAGGGGAGGAAATGCCTTGCCCTTTGCCCACCCTCTGACCTAAATCCCTCCCTCAATTTGCCTCGATCGTGATCAAGGCCAAGTTCTCATTCCCAGGACCCGGGGTTTTTAAAAAGAAACGGTATTTGCGCCGATTTCAAAAGACCCGCGCTAGGGGCCATTTAACACGGAACGGGTGTGCAAGCCCCGGATTCACTTGTGTGAGATTCGGGGTGAGTAGGAACTTCACGTGATTGAATCGGTTTCAGAACCGATTTTTTTTGTAATGTGAATGGGCCCCGACATAAGATTCAACTACCAGTTACATCCTTATGTGGCATACAGGTCATGGATGCAACTGATTACAAGGAAGTTACTTTTAATTATTTCTTTTTTCATTTATTTCCATTTTCAACAACTAAAGCATAATTAAGTTACATTATAAAGCTACAAAGGTCATGAATTCTTCTGCAGTGGAATTTTTTGTTACTTTTATAGTTACAAGGGTGTGGACTCAATATATGTTGGAGGATAAATGCTAGCTAGAGTTACTAAACTGAGAACTGGAGAGAGCTGACAACTGAAGAGGGAATTTCAGCAGCACACACTGAACAAATCTTGTCAAGAAAACCCTGTAATAGGTTCGCCTTACGTTTTCGCCATACGTTTTCCATAAGTCAGACATGACTTGAATGCACACAACAGCAACAAATGCTTGTTATCTGGTTATGCCACAAGCAACATCATCTGGAATTCCTTCTTTTACACAACCATTAAAGGCACAGGAGCCCTCTTCAGTTTTCAGCTGGGTAACCCTGCACCCAGTTCAAGTGCTGCCTCAACAAATCTCGTCAAGAAAAGCCCATAATAGGTTCACCTTAGGGTTGCCTATTATTCTGTGACTTGAAGACACACAATTGCAACAACTGCTTGTTATCAGGTTGTGTGACAAGCAACACTTGCTGGGATTCCTTCTTTTACACAACCATTAAAGGTACAGGAGCCCTCTCCAGTTTTCAGTTGGGTAACCCCGAACTGGTTCAAGTGCTGCCTCACACTGCTCCTGTGTGCTCTGTTGTGGGTGTTGAAGTGACAACAAGCTGGATGGTAGGATGTTTTGTATCATAAGACTAGAGGCTTGCAGCAATTAAATGGTTTTTAAAAAAAAAACAAAGATATTATTTTAGTTATTTTTTGAGAAACTAGAATCTAAAAAGTTAAACTGTTGCTGCTTTTTAAAACCTATAATTGCAAATAACTCCCTTTTTTGGTCTAGGAACTATAATGTTGACAAAGACTCCTGAATTTTAAAATTAAAAAATTTCAGGTCCACGTTCTTGAAATAGCATGACACTTTTAAGATACATAATAGATCTTTAAAACATAGATGTCATTATTTAAAGTTTCCTTCTAGTTATCTTATGTTCTTCGCATGGAGGAAAAGAAGTTTCACTACACGCACAATCCAGACTGTGAATGTAGTAAAAAAAAAAAGCACTACCTATGTAAGGAGAAAGTATCTGCAGATTGAGAGGAACTCTATGGTTTTCAGAAGTACTCACCTAAAAAAGCTTTTAAACTCCATAAGGAACAAGGAACTGGGGAGAAAAAAGTCAATAGCCATGGGATGATGAGGTGCAGAGGCAGGAAGCAGATAACCACCTGGAGAATGTCTACTGTCTGTGATGATTTTTTTGAATGCCTCCTAAACTAGTGTCCATCACCACTCCTTGTGATAGTAAACTTGGCCAGGCAACTGGTGCATTTAAGACTAGCAGGGAATCTGCTAGTTTCACAGAGACCAGCAATTGTTTGGGGTCCTGGGGAGGCCAGTGTGATGTAGTCATTTGAGTGCAGGACTATGACTCTGGAGATCAGGGTTCAATTCCCCACTTAGGCATGGAAGTCCACTGACTGACCTTGGGCAAGCCACACACTCTCAGCCCCAGAAAATCCTGTGATAGGTTTGCTTTAGGGTTCCCATAAATCAGAAACAACTTGAAGGTACACAACTGGGGAAGTACAGTACCCCCAGTTTGAGATCTTTCTTGTTAAAATCTTCATAGTCAGCCTCACCTTTTCCTAATGAGATGTCTTCCCCATGTGTTACACTGCAATCCACATACTGCCTTGGTAGAATGAGAATTCCAGTCCAAAAAATCTGGAGGGGATATTGGTAGAGGAGGTATCAAAGATTCCCCAGATTTAAAGGTACTATAATCTCTAAAATCCACAACAGTGATACCTTTACTGGACCAACCAAAAATTCACAAAATACATTATGCAAGCTTTCGAAGCTCCTCTGGCTTCTTCATCAGGCAAAGGTGTTGAAAATCATACAGGAGATTTTTTTTTTTAAACGACTATGTTAGTCACAGGCTTGCATTTTATCAAGGTGTGTTGTTTGGTGTGTTGTTCTGTGTTGAGATAGTGTGGAGGGATATCTATGCAAGCAGGTCCCTCCTTTTTTGGCCGTGTGGCACAGATGCAGAGGTGGTACTGACTGATTTCCCCCCAGGACCGATTTGCTAGTGACCCCATGGCTTTCTTGTCTTTCCTGAAGCACTTCATAAGCATAATCTCAGTAATCCTTCTGACAGTTTGTAAAACATCTGAGCAGTGTTATTATCCACAGATAACGGATACATGCACTCCCTCGGAGGGTGATAGTCTCCTTCCTTGGAGGTCTTTAAACAGAGGCTGGATGGTCATCTGTCAGGGATGCTTTGATTTGGATTTCCTGCATGGCAGGGGGTTGGACTGGATGGCCCTAGTGGTCTCTTCCAACTCTATGATTCTATGATTCTATGATACAAGGGAGGTGAATTTGGTTCTGAGAGAACAGTGACTTGCTCGAGGCTGTCCACAGGTTTTCTGGGCAATAAACCAAGATTTTTAGATTTTCTAGCCCATGGCCTTGATTGCTACTCTCTGGTGCTTCTGCAGGCACCTCCAGTGTGAGATGGCCCTTGCCTGAGGGCCCTACTCTGTCTGTGCGACAGTGGAATCTGGATGATGTGAATCAGCCCGGAGCAGCAAATTTCACTTGTTTCTTAGCAGGTTATCTGCCTTTGGAAAGGAAACCAAACTGTGTGTGATGATTTTCAAGAGTATTCATGTCCTTTAAATCTAAGGAGACTTTCTTTGCCCTGAAATTGCCATGGAGTACTACAGTGATGGTGCAGACTAGAGTGGCACCATTAGCCCACAGCAGTGTGGCATTTCTGGTTGCCATCTGTCACTTACTCAGTTTCTGATTAGTTTTGTTTTGGATTACCAATTCCATTATTGTTGTCAGTGGTTTTACCGGTTGAGGCTGATGGAAGCTATAATCCCAAAGATGTGGAGGGCATCAGGTTGGGAAAGGCTATGTTAATGAATCACTAGGTTGTAACTGGAAGGTGGGTTGAGGCAGTTTAGCAAAAACTCTGCACAGTTGGAGCACCTCCTGGACAAACTTTGCTGGAGACTGCAGGGAGGTATCCAATCTCCAGTGGGAAAATCACTGTCTGCATAATTTCATTTGCATGTGGCAATTTATTTGTGTACATCTGCATTTGAAAAGAGAGCCAATGTGGTGTAGTGGTTTAAGCATTGGACTATGACTCTGGGGAGCAGAATTCGATTCCCTGCTCAGTCATGAAAATCCATTATGTGACCTTGGGCAAGTCACACACTTTCAGACTCAGAAGATGTCAAAGGCATCCCCTTGCCCCAGAAACCTGCCAAGCAAACCCTGTGATAGGTTCATTTTAAGATTGCCATAAGTTGGAAATGACTTGAAGGCACACAGTACACATTTCAAAACAGCTGGTTGGCTGTTTTTTCTTAAAATAATAAGAGCAATTTGTACAGAACTGATGACAGCTGACTGCTTGAAATAACTGGCATCTTTGTTGGCTCATCTGATGCTCAGAAACTCCATTGAAATAGTGAAAAAGGCTATCTACAGATAGTCAAGGTAACAAAACATAAACACACACACATATATTGAGATACATAAATCTACCAGGCTACGAAAGTCTTATCACATTGTGCAGAATTTAAATCTCTAGAATCATTTCCTTTCCAGAATCCTATGATCTCTGTTTGTTTTTCCTTTGCTTTTAAAAGCAAAGTTTTATTCCTCATGACCTTTATGCTTCCACAAGTGAAAATATAAAACATATGGACAGTGTCTGCTCTAGTTTTGGAAGCCAGATTTGGAAATCAGATTAGGGCTTGGACTCTATGGTAATGAAATGGTGGGACAAACACAATGCATATGCTTATGTCCCTGATTCCTTGTCTTTCTATATTTTTACACATCTTGATCTTTCGACAATAAAATAAGCAAATATAATATGTAATAATAATAAATAAAATAATTATAATAATCAAAATGTACCTACACCAAACACACTTGGCCAATGAAAAAAAAAAGTCCAGTCTGCTTCTGCATTTTTAACAGAGCTTTAAAAGTGCTGCTGTTAAAAAAACCAACACCAGACAGGGGCTGCTTCAGATGTTGGCAACCCTGCATGTCTGTGATACCAATGCAGAATTGAGGCTTTTAGTACAAAGTCTTAGTTCTTTTCACAGTGGACAAAATATTAGAAAAGAAATGGGCTACCCTCATCATCCCATGGAGCTTAGACTCTGAAAACAGCATTAAAAAGAATAATAGCTTATATTTAGTTGACTGTTCTCTGGAGGGAAGGAGTGTGAATGTTCCTGTCTGAGCAGGTTCAAATCATTTTCATAGTTCTTTTTTGTGTGGCTGAGGATTTTCAGTATTTCGTAACATTACCAGGTTGAGTTTTCAACTTTTGGGTGTATTTTCTATGTTAGGCAATGGAGATCTCCATATATTTTAAATCTCCATATATTTATTTGAATTGTTATACTCAAATAACACTTGTCCTCTCCCCACCCTACCCCCTGCTTTCTGCTCCATATAATGCTATGTAATGTGGAGGCTAGGAAAACAAACACCACAAGAAAAAAGGTGCATGCTTCTATACAGAAACAGGTCAAATAAGCAATTCAAAGCAGGGATATAGGGGATTTGTTATCACCCTTCAGTTCAATCAGCCATTAAATAATGGTGAAAGACTGGTTCCCCTCCCTTTTCTAAAAGCATATTTGAAGGAGAGATTGAGTGGCAGCTCCAACTCAATGTGTATTTGCATTGAGATGGGCTGCCATTTTTTCTTCTTGCTTTTACTCCTGTGTCTTTTGAAGAAAGCATCTTAATACCAGATATGAATAGAACTGGTAAGGAACTAGTTACAAGTCAGTAGTTATTTGTAATTCAGTTCCTGTTTCCAACATTAAAGATATAACTGAGTTATTTTATGACTGTAACATATAAAAACCACTCCTTCCATGCTGTGACTGGTAACTTTTTATTTTTACATTTATCAGGAGTAAGGACTCACTACATGGTGGAAAAGGAATATTATATGATTCAAATGCTGGCTCAGGATGCTGCCATATGCTGTGTTGTGGCTATGAAGAAATGAATATGGGGAGCCCCATTTTGTACCCTAGGCCAGCAGGTTGCAGCATTCAGACTTGTGGAGTGTGGTTTGTGTAACTTTTAAAAATCCATTTACTTACTTTAAATACATGGAAAGTAACAAATTAGCTTATAAATGTAACTAACTATTTGTATAGAAACTGACCGCCTCAAAAATTATAACTAATTGTAACTAGCTACTTTTGAACTTTGGCACTATAATGGTGGCTGATTACTTTTTAAAAGCAAATTTCCAAGCTCTGGAAAAGAAGCTGATGCACAGATTTCAGACACAGAGTTCCTAGCACTAGCAGCAACGACAACAGTAAAAGGGGAGAGGGGCAGTGGCTGGTGACTTGTGCATGCACAACCACCCTTATGGAAGCAGCTAGACATTTTTGTCTGATATGGAACATACATCTTGATTTCAAAGTTGCAGAAGCAGACTTGTATATATAGTGGCATGGAGCACATGCAGATGTGCTTGGGATGCACATGCAGGTGGGACACAAGAGAGCACATGCACTTTTGGATGTGTGTTCTGATGCACAAATAGGTTAGCACTGAAGTTGTCATTCAACACAATGACTGCATAAAACAATCAATGTGTAACTCCACATGTAGATATTTACGCTATGCAATCCTGATGTAGGATCTTCACCACTGCATGCCTCTCTCATCTTTTCCTCCTTGTTGGTGTAGCTAGGCAGATTACTGTATATTTAATCAGATTGTCATCATGTTTTCCACCAGCAAATCAATATGAAACTTCTTTGCAAAATGTTGCTTAGCACATTCTCAATATCGTCTTTCTTTTTTTAAAAAATGGCCAAAAAAGTCTGGAAAAGGAATGGATTTGATTAAATGGCACAGAGGATAAAACTAGGACCACACTGTTGCTTCTCAGTGGTGCAAAAGGGATAACTAAATATATGACAATGCTCTGGAACCATTGAAAACAACCAGTGAAAAGTGAAAGATGGATGGCTGAGCTGGCTGTTAAAGATGAGCGTTCTCTCCCTCTGAATGCCATTGTTTAATGACACAGAAGGAAGTTAAATGTAATGGCCAAATCAGCGGTCTATGTGCCGCCAGAGTGCACTCTTGCAAATCCCATTTATTTTAGCAGGATTTGTGCAGAAGAAGTTCACCATGAAATGGGGTGGGGTGGGGTGGAAAAGTCAGGGTTTGCTTGTTTGTTTGCTTTCCTTGTGGATCATTCTGTTGTGTGCATATGAAGAAACAAAGGCTGGCTAACAAGTGTGTGACTTTTTAGAGAGCCACCAGATTTACTGTACAATATTAATAAAATGAAAGGCGAGTGAGTTCTATATTTTACACTATTTCTCATCCCTGAAACATCAGAAAAGGGATTCTGCTGGCTGTCCCTGTGTCTTAATTTGTGGCAAAAGGTGTCTCTGATTCTGTAAATCTCCCAGGACTAGAACTGATTGTCCTGTGAACTAGAGGCCCCTTCACTTTGACGCAAAGCCATAAAGGGTACTGCAGAACTATGAACCTCTGACTCCCCCCTCTCATTACACAATCAGAGCAAATACTCTCCGCTGTGCTTGTCTTTGGCTCTGAGACCCTGCATCCCTCTCCCAGCCACATCTTTTGTTAATTCTCCACCTGTACCACAGCCCTTGCCCTCTGCTAGAAACAGTAATCTGCTCTGACAGTAAGTTGATAGGAGCCAACAAGAAGCTGAATTGTACACTTCATGAAATAAGCTGCATTCCTCCCTCCCTGACCATCTCTGGAGGTGCCCATGAGAGGAAGACAGCTGCAGACAGGATCTCAAAACCCAAATGCAAAATTGATTGAGAGAGGAAGGGGGTGGGGGACTGAGAATGATAATTACTACCATCTCTTCTTCTGGCTTCTTATATGCATTCAGTCAGCCAGCCACAGTTAAGTGCCTGCCTCTTTCCATTCCAGAAGGCAGGCAAACAACTAGACGTGTGTATTGTAGTGATTGAGACAGGAGGGCAGAGGAATATTCCCTGCCTATTAATGAAGAGTAATATGGATTTACCTTGCCGGATGGAGACATATCTGCCATTGGAGGCCATGAAAACTACTTGTGGGTGGCTCTCTTCCAGATCAAAGAGTTCATCTTTGCCTGGCTTGGAGCTCCTGCCAGATTTTAGAGTGCCAGTAGGTCCCATTGGTGCCAGGTACTTCCCATCGCAATCCTTGAAGGCCAGCTTGCCTGCCTTGAATTCCAAGGTGTAGCCTGCACGGGAATCGGGTTCCTTGACCAGGGTACCATCATTACGCAGGTAGCGGTTGTCACAGGTTCGCAAGCAGTACTTCTTGTTCTGGAAGGTAAGTGTGATGAGTGAGTCCACCCCCCAGGGGATGTTGCTGTCGGTGGAGATCTCATCCTCTTGGGCACTGAGGTGTGCATATCTTCTCCTGCTAACGCTCAGAAGATTTGCTTGGGGGTGGATGGCCAAGTGTACAGCCCAGAGCTCAACTTCAGTGATGGTTTGGGCAAAGCAGGACAACCTGTCTTCAGAGCCTCCAAAGAAACGCTTGTATGGTTCTGACTGGAGAGCCCAGCGCCCATCTGACTGAGTGACAATTACAAAACGCCCATCACTTCCAGGCTTCTCAGCCTCGCAGGAAACTTTGCCGTCCTTGTCGGCAGATAAGTACCTACCTAGGTGGCTCTTCAAGAAGACCACAGAGCTGTCTCCATCCTGCTCCAGGGTCCATATTTGCTTCCTTTTCAGGCTAGGCGCTGAAGCGTTCACCTTGTAGCCAAAGCTCTCTGCTGTCAGGTACCGGTTATCTGAATTGATTAAACCAAACTGGATCTTCAAGACCTGGTGGATCCCATTTGTTGGCATCTTCTGTCCGGAAAGCAAATAGCCCTAAGGAGAAGGTCAAAAGTCTTGGTTTTTCCCTGTCCTTCCTAGGGTACAAAACCGTGTGCGTACATACGCCCAGCCTCACAATCGAGAGATCTGGATTAGCACAAACGATCCTTACACCTCAGTCAAAGCCACCGTGACGTGCAAATGCCCCAGTTCCTGGTCTCTTGGCACCAGCTCTTACCTTCCTTTAATCTGCTGCTGCTGCTGCTGCTGCAGCCCATAAAGCCAATCTCGTTTGGCTGTCTCTTCCCCCCTGCTGGCAGCACTGCTGCCTCCTGCATGGCTCAGAGTGACCATCTCCTCCTCCTCCTCCTCGCCTTCTCCACCATGGTGGGGGCAGAACACTCAGGAAAATGTTCATGCTTAGGGGACCTGCAGTCTTGCTTAATTAGCACAGCTAGGATTACAAAGCTTTCAGTGAGCTGCCCGCCTTCTGTAACCAATAGTGGGGCTTCTGCATAAGCCACAAAGAACAGAGGTTTGACAGGCTACACAATAGCCTTTTGATAAGGCCCTATTCTTCAGCCTCCCCTTGTTAGCTGTGCTCCATGCTGTATCTATGTCTCCTTTTCCCCTGGCAGCCTCACTCAACCTCCTCCTCTTGGTGCTTGACAGATTCCCAAATTCCTCCATATCCCCAATGCTTAAGGAGGAAAATCTGCCTGGGAACCCTATCTGGCACTTTCTACTTCTTATTCTCCTGGTGGAGAATTTAGTCCTCTTTACACCTGGGTAATATTACAGGGCTCTCTGAGACCGTGCGTGGTAGGTCACCTCTGAGCAGAATACCTCCTCCATCCAGCCTCTAATCTCCTTAACAATTAGCTGGTCATTTCTATTAGTGTAAATCTTTGATCCTCCTTTGGCCCCCTTTGCCTCCATCTGTCCTGCAGCCCCAAATCCACAGCTCTATTAAAAAGGATAATTGCCTGGTCCCTCAAAGCCAATGAAATGGCCAGGCTAAGAATCAAACCAAGGCAGGCCAACAGGGAACTGTAGACAACTATTGATTGCAGTTGCCACTGCTTGAATAGATGCTTCCTGAAGAAATGGAGATGGATTCAAACACAGTAACTTGGAATCAGTTGAAAAACAAATTAGGATATGAACAAGTGGAGGCCACACCAAATAGGCTGGGTCTTCTCTCTTTCCCTGGAGACAGAAACAAGGCTTCTCCTAGCATGACTTCACAAGAGATATTTTAAAGATCTCTATCTGAGCACCGTTAAGCCCCAGAGGCTAACGTGTAAGGGAGTTTGGTTGGTAATGCCACAGTTGAAGCTGAAACAGAGCTGGGGAAAACATGACAGCAGACAGTGAAGGCCCAGTGGTTATGAAGAAGCAGGAGAGAGAACAGGACTAGTCAAACCTACTACAGTATCTTTCCATCTACATGCTAATTTCTTTATTCCATCTATAGGGTGTATGAGACAGCCACAGTGAGTGTGTGTGGAGCTTGGATCCTAAGGCCTAAATCCAATTGCTAGTCTTAACCAGAGAATATCCACAGAACCCACTACTGAGTGGTAAAATGTAAACCTGTTGCTTCAGTGTGTCTACTCTAGCTGGGACTAGCAATTAGATTTATGATGAGGCTTCGTTTATTTTCTCTGAGTGCTGTGCACAATTAGACATTTTATTGTACACAGTGGATTAGGTTCGGAATTCGCCATACTTTGAGCAAATGCATTAATACCAATGGTAGTTGAATTAGCCATGACTAACAAGTTCCACCAATTTCAGTAGATTAAATTGAGATCCAATCTACTACAGTATTTGCATTTCAGTCTGCATTCTCATAATAGTTTTCCCCCCACTCTTATAAAAGGAATATGCAGCTTTATCAAGATATCAAGGTTTGGGTTGTTTGGGTTGTGGGTGAAAGACAGAGGGAGAAAAAACAGAATAGCTGAGAGATGCCTATTACCTGTGAATTGTGGGAGCCTCTCTCTGGAAGCACTCAGGCAAGGGCGGCATTCAGCTCAGCAACATGGCCCACATGCTGTGGAGTGAACTGCCCTCACCTTTCAAAGGACACAAGTACAATGGTAATAAGCGGTGAGTGGCCTCTTTCCTTTCCTCTGTTCATAGTACTTCAAGTACTATGTCTGTTCCCCATCCCATGCATCTAATCAATTTTTTCTTCAGCACATTATTTTAAAGATGTTAAAGATACTTTATGGTTGAGCTGGAGCAATCTAGGGGCCTGAACAGAGAGGCCAAAATAAAGCTGCTTCGGATCACTTTGGACATATGCTGTTTAAATGATACACACATCTTAAGAGGCCAGAAGCTGCACCAAAGCTGCACTCAAATCCTTAGAACTGGAGCATGGCTTTGGCGTGGCTTCTGGCCTCTTAAGATGCATGCATCATTTAAACAGCATACCTCCAAAGTGATCCGAAGTGGCTTCATTTTGGCCTGTCTGTTCAGGCCCTAAAACACCTCTCACCAGAAAACTGGTAGAAATGATGATGGGATTTTGCACTAATGGAAAAGCTAATATCCAAAGGTAGAGGCAGGTGGGGTAACTTTGGGCTGGTTTTACCAAGACAAAGGTGGGGGGAAAGATCCCAGCACAACAGCCAAAGGCACCCTGCCTCCTTTCTAACAAATATCACACTCCTCAACTTTTGAGTAATTCCAGTGAAACCACACTCCTCAACTTTTGCTAGGGAAAGCCAACTGTGAAGGTATCAGAATGAAGTGGGTAAAAGACAGTGTTTGAGCACAGCATTAGATACTCAGTAAAGACAAAAAGGTGGGGGAACATCCATTATATTTCGGACGTATGCATAAATGACAACTTTGTAAACTGAACTGCAAATGCAATGAATGATAGAGAGCTCCTTTTGCTTTCATGCTTGTCCCAGAACAGCTATTCACCTGGTGTACTGTTGCAAGTAAAAACTTATTCTAAGAGACCAAAGAAATACTGCGGGGGGAGGGGGGTTGCCTTCAAAAACATTGTTGTTGTAGGCCTTCAAGTCATTTCTGACATATGGCAACCCTAATGCAAACCTATCATGAGGTTTACTTGGCAATATTTGTTCATAAAAGGTTTGCCATTGCCTTCCTCGGAGGCTGAGAGTATGTGACTTGTCCAAGGACACCCAGTGGGTTTCATAACTGAGCTGGGAATTGAACTCCGATCTTCAGACTTGTAGTTCAGCACTCAAACCACTACACTACGCTTATGACAAATGACTCACCTGTAACCAAAATAGTTATGACGTGGGAGATCTAACTTTGATCAGGGCTTCTGACTTCATTTTTTAAATGTGTGCTTGAAATCAGTGCCTGCTTTTCCCTCTCAGTGGGGATAATAGGAAATTTATTTGAGGTGGGGACACTGTTGATCAGGAACAATGCATAGTGGGAGAAAGAGCAGACATCTCATACAGACACACACTGATGCTGCCTTGCCTTGGTTATCCCTCAGCCACCTCTAATTTTTCAAAGTGACATTGGTCTCCAGTGTCACATATATCTGGTCCCTTAAGTGCCTATGCACAGATGGGCTGATAAATGTGCAAAACAGACTGGCTGCACAGAAGAGCAGTGGGCCTTTTCTCACTCCCAACATGTCATAGTAAAGAGCATTTGGTATGCAGTGTTCTTTCACAGGTGATGGTGCATGTACATAGGGAGCAATAGTAGAGCTAGCAGGTCCAATCCCACCCAGCTTCCCAGTTAGGCATGTCCAAAGAGAACATAACTCTGACACTTTAAGAGCTCACAGAAAAACTCAATCCTCTTTAAACAATCCATTGTTCTCCTTTCAACCCAGCCTGCAAAGCTATCCACAGCCTTGAATTTAGTTCCACCTTCAGTAGGGTGATAAGTCTGTTTGAGAACTAGGGCAGGATGTGTTTATATGGCTGCTGCTCCCCAGTCTGCTGAAACTGGTGCAACAACTGTACAGTCATATCTGTAATACTAACTGGTTCAATAATTTACTGATCCTTTGAGTACTGAAGCTCTGGGAGAGAGGGCTGAGATCTCCAGGAGGTACCGTCCTGCACCTTCAGCAAACCAGAATCCATTGGGGAAAGGCATGACAGTTAAATTGACAGGAAACTACTATAGTTTGCAATGCCAGATCTTCCAGCATTTCACAGATGAAAACTAGGACACCTGTGGCTAAGAAAGTAGTCAGAAGGGTGTGGCCAGAGCAAAAATCATTAATGAGAAAGAACGCACAACACTACTAATTTAGCAGAGAAATCCTGTAATTTATGTACTGAGTTTAGGAAGTCCTGGAAAAAAAGAAAAGAAAAGAAATGAGCCTACTGGGAAGATTTGCCCCCCCCCCTCCTGTTGAGTTAACTAAGTGCAAACTACTTTCTCATTTTGAACTCAGTTTACATTAATTGAAGTAAGCCAAAGAGGAAAGAGGAAAGTGGTAGGCAGAGAGAGGAACTAGGACATTTTAAAAGCAGCTGAAAAAGTGGGATAGAAATGGATTAACCAGGTCCATCTCTGCCAAACTGGGACAGTTGGAGGGTATGATATGCTTCAAAGACATAGGACTTTATTACACGAGGAAAAGTGACGGTAGCATAGCGGGATGCTCCCATCACTATTGCCCTAGTGTCCTAAGATTATCAGACGAAGTCATGTGGCGTTGCCATAATTCTGTCATTATCGGATGAATAAAGAGGAATTCTAGCGCCACTTTTCATTTATGGGAAAGTCCCATGAATGAAAAGTGGTGCTAGAGTTCCTCTTTATTCACCCGATAATGACAGAATTATGGCAATGTCACACGACTTCGTTTGATAATCTTAGGACACTAGTGCAATAGTGACAGGAGCATCCTGCTATGCTCCTGTCACTTTCCCCCTTCTGATAAAGTCCATAGCTATGTTAATTTGGATCAGTATGCAAAGGTATATTGTGAAACCTTTGAGACTAACTGAGGGAAAGAAGTTTGTAGATAACCTTTCCTAGACTGAGTCTACTTCATCAGATGCATGGGCTCCCACCACAGACTACCTCCTTACTCCAAATTTACACTTGAAAGAAATCCAAATGATTTGGAAGCCCAGTGCAGAGTCAGCCTAAAATACTTCAGTGTGATCTATGAATAGACACATCCAGATCAGAAATAAACAGAGGCAGATTCAGGACAGACTTAGGATATGCTGTAGCGTATATTGGCACCAGATCCCATCTGATCTTGGTTGCTAAACAGGGTCAGGTTGGGTTAGTGCTTGGAAGGGAGACCACTAAAGAATACCAGGTACAATAGGATAAATTTCAGAGAAGTGTAATGGGAAGTCACTTCTGAGTATTCCTTCCAAGAGTGTCATTAGGGGAGTGCAGGGGATTCAAACAGAGGGGCCTCTCACCCAATACACTGGTAGGAAGAGGCTGCCTTCTGGGTCTGGTGGTGCTGCTGGCCAAGCAGTAAAAAGATTATCCCCCTTTCCTATTCACCCAACAGCTGCCAGTTGTGGAAAATGCTGTGGGGTGGCAGGAGCAGCCACAACCAGCAGTGACTGCTGGTGGGACTGGGCTGCCTTCTGGGTTTGGTGGTTCTGCTGGGTGGGCAGTGAGGAGACACACACACACACACACACCTTTGCTGCCCAGCCAGCAGCTCTGCCAGATCTGGAAAAGACTGTTGAAAAGAGGAGGGGGGTATTAAAAAAATTATCCACACTGGGTGTTGAATATACTAGATCACCACTGATTTCTTGCCTAAGGAGTTTATCAAACGGGATGGGAGGCTCTCAATTTCGAAAGAGAAGATAGTGAGGTCAATTTGAAAATTCACGCAATTACATGATTACTTATCATACCTTAAATTCGCTGTAATGGCCTCCCTGAATGCGACCCACATTCTGTGCAAAGTAAGTCATCACATCGATGGGTTCTTAATTGCGAATTGGCCCCCTTGCGCATGTTCAGTGAGACTCCAGATGACTGGAGCATAGCATATTTAGGCGAGTGAGAGAGAGGAACCAAGGAACCCCATAATTTACAAAAGAAGTTGGGGAGGCGGGAAGAATGTTTGAAAGAACATCTCTATTCACGTTAAAAGGAGCATATATTCACTCTTGTCGCGTTATAACATGAATATAATAATTATCCAATAGCTCCCAGTCCATGCCTCTTAATTAGCAGGAAGCAGCCCCCCCAAAGCTGAAGGACAAGCGGAAGCAAAATTGAAGTGGAATTGCAGCGTGGCTTTATGGGAAACCCTCCTCCTTTGGATTGGGAGGGAAAAAACCAAGACCAAAGAAGACATGCACATCACACCAAACAACAGTGCACTGAATGCAAAGTTGCCTAGGAATAGGGTTTGCGACTCCGTTAGTTCACTGAATTTATTTAACTGTGGATTGACACGTGATTGCATTCGGAGTGCATTCGGACTGCCAGTGAACGTGTGTGGTAACCTTTCGCACAATAACAGGAATATGCATGATTCTGTTGAGGATGACACTGAATTATACTTCCAATTTCAGTCATGTGATATCATCCTAAGAAAACCCTATGAAATTCATGGAATCTCTGCAAGTCAGCAGGCAACTTGAAGGCCCCACAAATGACTTCAGGGCAAATCTTCAAATTATTTTAGTACCAATAGATGTGAAGGTTCGTTGGACATGGATCTTTCATGGAAGGAAGATTGGTGGATCTAAACAAGCCTTCAAAATAAAAAGGGTAAGATGTATTTCTACATTAAGTTCTTATAATCTTCCCGTTCTTTCTATCAGATTAAGCCTGAGGTTCATGTAACTTTTTGATACACATTTATTTATTGACTGGCTGCTTGCTTGTTTTTGCATGGTTTTGTGAGTCAGGTTCTATATCCCTTCCCATCCCAAGTCTTTAAATTACCAACGCCTCAACACTAAAGGACTGTCATCCAATTATTATTATTGTACTTTGCTACATGGCCAACACAGCTACCCCAGAATATGTTATAACCGCATTTTAGCCACTACAGGGGATCCTAAAGAGGGAACCAATGGACTGGAACTTTACTATTAGGGGTTTCTACCTCCAAGAAAGGTAAAGCTTTTTTAAAAAATAATAATAATAATAATTGGGACTAAATTTGGTATGTTTTATCAAAACAGCACTAATTTTTTGCTAACTTGAGAGATTCAAGGTTCTCTACCAAATAAAGGGAGCTGTGACCTCACAAAGGATGGAGACATCTGGGATCTCAGAAGAAGTCCCTTTTTGCATTGCTAATAGAATTCAAATGTTATCTCCTTGGCTTTGGAATGCTTTGTTCCCAGTATATGGATGGGAAGCCACCAGTGCCATATGGCCAGAATGAGGAGGAGGGACCAGTTTGCATAGATATCCCTCCACAGAACGACACAACACCTTGAGAAAATGCAAGTCTGTGGCAAATATCATCATTTTATCATTTTTTTCTCCTGTATTATTCTTAACGCTGTGAAGTCAAAGGCTTTCGTGGCCGGCATCCATAGTTTTTTGTGGGTTTTTCGGGCTATGTGGCCATATTCTAGAAGAGTTTATTCCTGATATTTCGCCAGCATCTGTGGCTGGCATCTTCAGAGAAAGATACTGGCGAAACATCAGGAAGAAACTCTTCTAGAACATGGCCACATAGCACGAAAAACCCACAAAAAACTATTCTTAACACATTTGCATGTTGAAGAAGCCTGTGGAGCTTCAAAAACTTGCATCATATGTTCTGTGCACGATGGTTGGTCAAATGATGGTATCACTGTTTTATGCATTTTGGATGTTACTGTACTTTGCTATATGGCCAGCACCACTATCCCTGAATATGTTTCCAGTTACAAACTGTTATGATCACATATGAGGGAATGGAAAATTGACCTAAATCCAGGTTCCCAGGAATTGCCTTCCTCGAAGTGCCTGTAGCAGGCACTTTCTTGTCAAGAGAGGTGGGGAAATTAGGGTGCTACACACAGTGCTGCCACATAGATAAGCACTTTTTCATTCATCAGTTGTCCCTGAAACACTTCCTTTTTGCTAGGGGCAAAACATTTTATGGAAGGGAGGTGTCCCATTTTGACTCAATCTGACCTGACAGTAAATGTCTGGAGGAAAAGATGTTTTCACTCCCATAGGATCCAGCACCTTCCAACCAGTTTGTTTATAGCTTTCACAAAGCTTGCCCTCTTCTTCTAACTACTCCTGTTCATGTTTTGCTTAAAAATCAAAATCTTTTATTTCACCTCATGATAACAACATGGAGAAGTCAACCCTTCTCTGTCCATATCTATCGATGGCGGGATACAGACCGCCGCTTTGCGGCGCTCCCCCGCCGCCGCCATTTGCTCCGTGCGGGAGCCGCAGCAGCCAAACCGCGCGACTCCCGCGCGGAGCAAAAAAGAAGCTCCATTTCGGAGCTTCTTTCTGCGGCGCATCTATGACGTCGCGAGGCACCGCAGGCGCATTCGCGACGTCATAAGCGCCGCGACACGTCTGGACGCTATGCGTCCAGTACGTAAAGATGGCGGCGCCCATGTGGAAGGGGCGCCGCCATCTTGTACGTACTGTATACGTACTAGGGTTAGGGGGGTGCGGAAGCACCGCCCCTTCCTAACCCTAGTATGTATACAGTACGTACTATATGGCGGTGTGTATCCCGCCAAAGTAATTGCTTGGTTACCTAAGGAAAGAGAATAGCTCAGGGTATTTATTTATACACTTTCTTGCTGTAACAAACAGGAAGGCATCCCTTTCACCAATGCGACCCTGGTATTCACAGATCAATCTCACAACTGTAACTGCTGGGCAGCCTTTGTTTAGATGAGCGTGGGTTTCTTTGATGGAGTTTAAAGGAAACCACAGATATTTCCGCTAGCGTAGCTTGTTTCCTTCTCTTAATAAGGTATTTTTTCTCTCACCATCCAGCAGCGTCAGAATATGTAGAAGCTGTCCATATTTTATAATATTTTCTTAAAACAACAACAGTGGAGCAAAACAGTAACAATTAAAACTTGGAAGGGCTCTTCCCCGCCTGCTTCTCCCTTACTTTGAAAAATGAGTGGGAGGTCAATGGAAACTAAATGGGTGTTCAGGCACAAATGAGCACATTCTCTGTTCTCAATGGTGTGTTTATCTGGTGTTAAATAAGTCCATTGGGCCTAAATACCTTAAAAGCACCAGATTCTGTCTGAACTTGGAAGCTAAGTAGGTTCAGCCTTGGTTACTATACATATATATGGATGGGAAGCCACCAACAAATACCAGGTGCTGTAGGCTATATTTCAGAGGAAGGAACTGGCAAAAGCACCCCTGGACATACTTTGCTTTAGAAAGCTCTATGAAATTCATGGGGCTGTAGTAAACTGACAGATTACTTGAAAGCACATACACACAAATATAGCCATTTCTCAACTCCATCCTGGCCTGAGACCATCAGTCTCTCCAGCCAGGCTTGAGAATGAGTTCACTCCAGTTTGTTGGCAATCAGGCTAGGGAAATATGTTATCCTTTAGACACTGTTGGATTGAAACTCCCATCAGCTGTAGATGGTATAACCAAGGTGTGGAATTATAGGAATTGAAATTCTTTGACACCTGGAAGCCCTTGATTTATCTAACCTTGATTTAGGTCAAACTTGTGTAGCCTTGGTCAAATTTGCACTGCAGAGTTAATGCTGTTTGGCACTGCTTTAACTGTCATGGCTCCATCCCATGGAATCCTGGGATTGGTAATTCATTGTGGCATGAGAGCTCTCAGACAGAGAAGGCTAAATATCTTACAGAACTACAAATCCCAGGATTTCATAACATTGAGCCATGGCAGTTAAAGTGATGTTAAACTGCATTGCTTTTGCAGTGCAGATTAAACCCTTGTTTTGTGCCTGAGCCTTGGTAGTGCTTTATTTTACTTTCACCCTGAACCTTGTGTATGTGTCCAGTTTGTGCATGTAGTGCCCTAATTACCTTTTGTGATGGACCCTCATCAAGTAACTCTGGAACTGTTTTAACAGTGGAGAATGGGGACTCAACATTGCCCTAGATGTTGTTACTTATCTTGCTTCCTTACATGTATTTGCAGGGCAAATTACTTTTCTTTCCATTATCATTCATCCATAAACATGAAGACTCTTATGAGCACAGCGTATATGTAGAAATGTTCTTCATGTGTACAGTGTAGCTTGCTCCCAAGTAACTGTAAACACAATTGCTCACAGGTAGCCTCTGGGAGGGCTCAACAACAACCACAGCCTTAATATTTCTTGCTCATTTAGTACATCTTTGACTGATAAATCCTTAGGAGGTTCAACTATATAGATGACTTCGTGGTTCAATTTTGCCAGATCATTTTAGGGGAGCCCTGTTTCAGGGTGCATGGCACCCTTAACTAGGACTGTAGGAATAACTTGTGGAAGCACTCACTCTAAAATGCCCTGTAGCCATCTTAAAATCCCTATCAACAAATCCATTTTTGGGCAGTCTTCTTCCTCACTAGGATCAGGTCTTTTGTAAAGCTAAGGGTCCTTCATCATTAATTCAAAACCAAGAGCCCACAAAATACTTTGAATTACAACAGGGACACAGCTCATAATAATATGTGGTTGCTGGGAGAATTCATTCCCTTGCCACCCAAGTAATATGAGGATTGCAGCTAAGCACAGGAAAGACTAAATGGGGTGGGGATGCACAAGATGATGGCTTTGTTTGTTGTTCACACTACGGAAATACATCTCTGCGACTTCTGTTGTTTACACGTGCCAGCACTTGAATAAAGATGGAGTTGATGACGTGAACGTATTTGAAACACATTCAAGGCATGCATAGTTTTATCCTAGTTCATCCCAGATCTATTCGCGTCAGTTATTCACACAGCTGAGAATACCAATCTTTTAGAAAATTTCGGGGGGAGAAAAATGAGGTCGATTATCCTGGATTAAGTACATTTTTGGCCACTCCCCCCAAACCCCCCACAACAGATACATTCAAAATGCATGTGGACAACAAAGATTCAACCTGGATTCTACCTGGATTATGTTCACCATCTAAATAACCCCTAAATCTCGTCAGTGTTAGCGTCATCTTTTCTCCTCCCAGTTTAACACTGAGATAAGTCTCTTTCTGCTGACTCTCCTCCAGGCCTTCTTCTTGGGCATTTGTTTGCATCCTGCACCTTGGATTTAACTGCTTGGCTACAGGTTTCATTTTGGCATCTGATAGCATGGCTGATTCTTTGCTCTGAAATGACACAAGTCTCATCTCCCTTTGTGAGGGGGTAGCCAGCTGCAAGGGGGACGAGACTCCTGAACCTTCAGCTACTAGGTAGAATAGCCAATTTCAATAGGTCTTGGCCAACAGCATTTGCTCAAAGTCCCTCTTCTGTACAACTGTTTAAAAGTTGCAGGATTCCTGCCTTCTTTCGGGCTATCCAATTCTGGCATGGGGCTCTCAGATACTGGCCTGTAGTCATGACACACCACATATTACCCCTTTTCTCAGCTTTGATCTGGTACCCAGGCAAAAGCAGCCATAGGTAAAGGACAAATGTACTGCAAGCGGTGCTGTGGGTCATCATGCCACCACCTGCTTATGAGGCTTCGAACAGCTATTCCTTTCATCTCAGACAGTAAAAACTGCCTATGTGGAGAAGCAATTGTAAACTGGAAGAGACTTGACTGGTTTGGTTTTGCTTGCAGAATATGAACATGCTGCAAATGACTAACATAGGTGTATGTGGGCTAGCACCTTTATTTGCAAGGCTGCTTATCTCTGTAGATAGCAAGTATGTGTGCATGTATATCCCCAACACATATCCCTATACTCCTACTTATTTTCTAGTTCCCTGTATTCCTATTTATTTGGAAGGTTCTGAAATATGAGTCTTTTAAATTAGAGCCATTTGATATCCTTTACTGCAGGGGTAGTCAACCTGCGGCCCGCGGGCCAGATGCGGCCCGGCGAGACCTTGGGACCGACCCCAGCCCGGTCCTGCCGCCAATTGCCGCCGGGGCCTTTGGCCTCTTGCACGCAGGGGCAGGGGGGGCAATTGTCTATAGACGCCTCAGAAACATGCATTTATATTAACATTTTTTTAAAAATCAGCAACTTTTTTTGCATGTCCTCCGCTTTTTTAAAAAAAGTGTCCACCATTTGAAAATGTTGTCCTACATTTGTCCTCTCAGGATCCCCTAATATAGTAGGCCCTCCATATTTATTTATTTATTTATCTAAAAAATTATTTAATTATTTATTTTTTGGCTTTGGCCCCCCAGTTGTCTGAGGGACAGCAACCCGGCCCCCGGCTCAAAATGGTTGCCTACCCCTGCTTTACTGCATGCTTCACTAGCAAAATTGATGCCACTTGTTAGCGTGTGTCTTGGGCAAAATCTGTCAAAAGCCAAAACTTTGCAGCAGATTGCAGTGAAGATGCTTGTAAGTACTTTGGATGTGGTGGTACAACTTTCAGAGCCAAACGACTCATACAAAAAAGCAGTAGGGCAGACCCTGCCCGGACAGCAAGCATCTCCCCCCACAGAAACTCATAAATGATGACACAATGGTCCACTGCTTCCTCTGTGTTAGCTGCTCTCCTGAGGTGGGCATTCAGATAGGCCAAGGCTCTGATTTCTCCCTGGAAGGGCAGTTCAAGTTTCATTGGTACCCAGTAGCAGGCATTGTTGCTGAAAATAGGTCCAAAGGATTGGTTGCCTAATAATTTTTTTATGCTTGAGAGCGTTCTCTTTCTCCCCAGGCTCTGCTTACAATCTCCTGAGACTGGCTGATCTCCTCCCTCCAAGAAGGTGTAGGTTACCTGGGCAGCACTGCTATGGGGTTTAGTGTAACAGCTTCTTGTAACACTTAATGCGGCTAAGTGAGCACTGTAACAGATACACAGCCCATAGATTATTTTTTCAGGCATGCATGGAGCAACATGGGACTGGGTTGGGTGTCACATTCGGATCCCCATCTCTTTTGGCAGTAGTGTTCTGGTCAGTTAAAAGTTTTGGCAAAATAAAGGGACTGTCTCTCTGTCACTGAGTTGCCGTCTTACTCTGGGTAAGTCTCTTTCTCCTGCACCTCCTTTTCTAAACAGCTGCATATTAAAACATTCCTGAACCACAAGAAAGAGTAAAAAAATCTGATTTGGAAGAAGGTTGCTATATTCTTGTCATTTCTGCTTCCTTTGTCCCTAAAGCTTCCCTTTCCTTTTAAAACCATATTAGCTTACCCAGTGCAAACCTCTATGTTTAAGTACAGGGCTGTCACTAGGGAGAACCAGATATAAGGGAGTGCAGGCTGCTGAACCTTTGATAATTGTGGAAAAGACAACACTTCCGCAGGCATCGCTTGTATGACAAGCAAGGATCTGTTGAAATTCTTTCTTCCACATACCTCTTAAAGACGCAGGAAGCCCATCTTCCTTTCCATCTGACCACCCTAATTCTCACCCAGAAATGGCTGAATTTCTGTAGTAACTGCAGCAGATCGCAAGAGAGACAACACTCTATCTTTCCATGTCTGCTTAGAAGTAAAGTTCACTGAGATCAATGGTACTTACACCTAGAAGTGAGCATAACACTTTCCTAGGAGTAAGCCCCATTGAACTCACTTCCGATTTACTTTTGAACAGACATGTACAACATTACATTGTTGATCTAATAAAGTATTTACTCCCTCCTTCCCAAAATTGCTCAGGAACACTCTTTCCAAGGAGATGCAACTGTAGTTTCCAATCATTCACTATAAAACACACTGTATATGCTTTCCTGTCCCATTTTGTTCGCTTTTGTCCTCACTGAGCTGGCCTGGAGTCATTTAAGTTCCCTTTTCAGGGATGGAATGCGAACCTGCATTTTCTCTTTCTTCTTAGGCTTGTGATAAGGTCATACGGGGCTGTGCAACACAGGCTGAAGTGGAGATGCATTCCACCAGAGAGAGAGATTGAGCAAAACTGGACTTTGAGCTGTATCAGCCCATGGACCCACCTGGTGGATCAGATAAGAAACTGCAGCACCTGAACTCCCAAACAAGCAAAAGGCTGTTGGCAAAACTCCACAGTCTCTGAAGTGACCATGGAAATAATTTTCTGAGACAATGCTCCAGGAAACAATAGCAATTTACTGTTGTTGTTGTTGTGTGCCTTCAAGTCGTTTCCGACTTATGGAGACCTTAAGGCAAAGCTATCACAGGGGCTTTCTGGGGCTGAAAGCTTGTGACACACCCAAGGTCTTCCAGGGAGTTTCCAAGGGCAAGCGGAGGATTGAATTCTGGTCTCCAGAGTTGTAGTCCAAGGCTCAAACCACTATACCAACAATAAATAACTAACACTACTGGTGATGGTGCTGATGATTTATTACACTTGCAAACAATTCTGTAGTCTTCTGGTTTGCAACCATTCTATATAATGTGGGCAGTTATTATGCCCATTGTACAGATGCATCTGAGGATGTGTGATTTGTTACTTGCCAACCAGTGAGTCCAGTGGCTAAGGAGGGACATGAACTTCATTCGTCAATGGTCAATACCAAGGCTTTAGTCATCTACTGTATGAGTATCAGCACCCTGCCAGGTCCTGCCTCTCAGGATCCCCTAATATAGTAGGCCCTCCATATTTGCTGGGGTTAGGGGTGCAGGACCCCCTGTGAAAGTGGTAAAACCACAGATTTTAAAACCCTATTTTTTACCCAAGAGAACAGCTCTCTAGGAATCTCTAGGTCCTCCAGTGCAACCCTGTGGTCAGCATCTTGCTCACATTGACCACAGAATCACACTGGAGGACCTACAAATGCCCAGATAATTGTTTTATTTAGAAATATTTAGGTTCTCCAGTGTGACTCTATGGTCAACCTCTGGCAGAATTATGCTGGAGGTCCTAGAGATTCCTAGAGAGAACATATTAATCAAATCCATGAATAATCAAATCTGCAAAAATCAAAGCTGAAAATGTGGAGACTCAATTGTACTTGCATAAAAAGGTAAAGCATAGTGCTGAGGATGAAATCTGATGTAACTTTGTTATTAAGGAGATAAGGGTTCTAATTGAGTTCCTTTTCATGTCCAGAAAGAGAGCTGGTTAGAAACTTGACCCAAAGCAGCAACTGTATTCTGTGAGTACCATGTTTTAATTTTTAAATGCCATTTTGTTTTGCAGTTTTGCAAGTTTTGCAGGGGCATATTCATAAACTACTATGAAGCAGGGACATAGCCAGGATTTTAGGAAGGGGGGGGGTCCAGACTAAGTGCCACCATTATAATGGGGCTTGGGTGTGGTGGCGCAGCAGCACACACCATTCATTTTTCTAATGGAAGGGGGGGTCCGGACCCCAAGGATCCCCCCCCTTAGCTACATCCCTGTATGAAGTCAAGGGGACTTATCTTTCAGGGAACAGATAGAGGATTGGGCTAAAAAGCCTGGGAACGCCTTTCCAGAATTAAGAGCCAAATCTTGTTTGTAACACAGGCTTTTCCCCCCTTGTGTGCTGAATCTTTCTATAATAGTAGTGCTAGGGGCTGCTTCACTGGCCTGGGTGAAGGAGGATACTGAATCCAGGGCTTGTTTGATTTACTTCTAAGGTTTTTCATAGAGTGATAAATGGGCCAGCCCTGAAAAGTGTTGCTCCATCTGATCCCAAGGGATAGGATGGTGGAAACTGGACTGGTGTGTGCTGCCAGCTTAGAGTGGGTAGAGAGACGTATTTATAACTATTTCAAAACTGGATTATTTTTAGACTGCTTTTAAGAGTTTGTAAAGAGTATTTTAACATATTTTAAAATGTTTTTATATTTGCATTGTTCTGGTTTTTATTTGTTCATCATTGTGGGAGCCCTTAGAAGCTGGGAGGCAATACAGAAAAACTTCAAATAAATAAATAAATACTATGAGTGCAATTCACTAATAAACAGTGAATTTATCATTTCAGTAACATAAACTATATCCTCAGAAGCAATGTGTTTACGAATTCCTGGAAGACTTTCTCACAAGGAGAGAATCAGGTTTGAACGTGTGACTCAGAGATGCACAGCTAAATGTTTTGTGTGTGTGTAGAGTTGTTAAAATATGTTCTATCTTCCAGGAAAGGGGACAGAGATCATCAAAAGGCACCAGAATGGCTAGCTGGCACAGGAGCAAATCTGGAAACATGGGTGTAAAATCAGCATGTGCCTCCTCTTACTCTGTGCAGTAACTTCGAACAATGTCATTCAGGTTCTCTGAATGTAGGAGATAATATTTTGGAATATAAAATCCATCATCTAGAACTGAGGTTACTGCATAAGTATTGTTTTTGTTTTAAAAAGATCTCTTTTTGCAGTGGGCACAGGTTTGACCCCCTGTGAAGGAAGAGGGTCTTGAGGAGTGGGGAGATGGCAGGGATGGTAAAGGATCAGTGTCCCCCTTTTCTTCTGGTCAGAATAACCCATTCCTGAAATGGTGCTTTTGTTGGCTTGTTACAGACTGCCAAAATAAAGCTGCTTCGGGTCTCTTTGGAGATATGCTATTTAAATGATGCATGGGTCCTAAGAGTCCGGAGGTCGCGCCAAAGCCACACTCCATTCCTAAGCACTGGAGTGCAGCTTTGGTGCAGCTTCCAGACTCTTAGGATGCATGCATCATTTAAATAGCATACCTCCAAAGAGACCCGAAGCAGCTTTATTTTGGCAGTCTGTAACAGGCCGTTGTCTTTTTCAAAGCATCTGTAGGCTGAAGAAATAAGAAGAAAAGGCTGTTGAAAGTTCAGATATTTTGGACTGCAAATCCCAGAAGCCCCAGCCAGCATGGTTGATGGTAAGGGGTTTTGGAAACTGCAGTCCAAAACATCCAAAGGGTTAAAGCCTATCCTTAAACTGTCCCTTTTGCAGACACAGTTGTTCAAACTTTTCAGTTGCTTTATGGCCCAGTTCTCCTTCTCTATTCTCTTCCCCTCATTACTGTCTTGTTGATGCACTGATGTTGTGCACTGTAATACAAATATGACCACCCAGGCACTGAACACTTTTTGGAAAGGGTGCCCAGGCAGAATCTCAGTACAAAAATAAATCTTTCTTCTCTTTTAGCACCACTGTTCCTGAGACTTCCCTCCTAGCCTGCAGACCCCAAAAGCATAGCAATTCCCTGAGATTTCAGCAGGTGTCCTGCTGCTTGGCAACCCTGGAGCTGAGAGGTATTTCTTACATTTTCTGTTTTTGGAGCTAGAACAGCCTGATCAGAGCTGGGTAATTTGCATCTTGACTTGGGGCTTCTGGTAGGCTTCATGTGATCCTTCATTTCAGACAGCCACATGATTTGGGCTGGTCTACCATGTTTTGGAAGAATTAATGAGATACTGTTCATTATCAGTCTCTTGACTGTCAAAGGCTATCCCTGGAGCATGGGTGGGAGCAAAATCTAGTCTTACAGCCTAACAGAGGAGCCAGCAGTCAACTCAAGGGTTGCTCCCTATGGCTGAAATCACCAAAACCATCAGCCAGCTTCCCAGGCCATCTGTGACATGCACCCATTTGCCCTCTGAGAGGAGGAACCTTCCTTACTTCCAGTGCCAGCAAATATTACAAAAGACATCACATTCTCCAGTCCTGCCACTTCTCCATGCCTGATCTACAAACCATTTCAAGAGTCATGTCTCTCCACTGCACTGTTTAGGCTGACTGCTAAAATTTATAATGCTGCACTATCTACGCCAGTTTTATGTCATAATTTAGAAATACTCAAGAGAAATTACATTCCTTCCCTGCTCCTTGGCTACTTTTTCCTTGACACAAGAAGAATAGATTTCTGTGAGGATGTGAACTTTCTTGCCAGAGTGCTCCTGAGATGCGTTCACGACTGGTGTTTAGTGGCTTCTCTGTGGTATTCTAGTCAGCCAGCTAGTTGCTGCAGTTTGCATTCTTACTATTCATCCATTTGTTTATTTATTTAAAGTATTCTTCCAATATGGCAACACTAGAATAATACAACATATTCTTTGTCTCAGTCTTCTCAGAAAAAGAAATAATAATAATATAATAATAAAAATTTATTTCTATACCGCCCTTCTAAAAATCAGGGCGGTGTACAACAAGAAAATCCATACAATTAAACATATTAAAATACATTAAAACATTGCAATAAAAACAAGCAAACTCATGCCAGCTCAACCAGCTGACGACGGAGGGGTGAGAAAATATACCGGGGGGTAGAGTCAGGGGTAAGCCTGCTCAAAAAGATATGTTTTCAACCCCTTCTTAAATTGGGCCAGGGAAGTGGCCGAGCGGAGCTCAATGGGCAGCGAGTTCCAGAGGTTGGGGGCCAATGTAGTAAAGACCCTCCTGGTGGTAGTAACTAGTCTAGCCTTTGGAACTCTTAATAATTGCTGCCCAGTTGATCTGAGTGTGCGGGGCGGATTGTACGGAGAGAGGCGGAGAAAAGGGTGCTCATCCTGAGGAAAATGGAACAGAGGACACAATAGGGGAAATGCAGCACTGAATAAGTAAAGAGGTAGTACACAAATATCTGGTTAATCAAAATGAATTTAAGTCTCTGGGATCAGATAAACTACATCCAAGAATATTAAAGTGTGGCAAAATATAATATTGGAGCCACTGGCAATAATCTTTGAGAACTCCTGGAGAACAGAAGTCCCAGCAGACTGGAGGAGGGCAAACGTTGTCCCCATTTTCAAAAAGGGGAAAAAGAGGATCCCAACAATTACTGCCCAGTTATTCTGACATCAATACCAGGAAAGATTCTAGAGCAGATCATTAAACAGAGAGTCTGTGAACATTTAGAAGGGAATGCCATTATCACAAATAGTCAACATGGGTTTCTCAAAAACAAGTCATGGCAGACTAGTTTGATTATATATATATATATATATATATATATATATATATATATATATATATATATATATAATTACCAGCTTGGTAGATGAAGGGAATGCTGTGTAGACATAGCATATCTTGATTTCAATAAGGCCTTTGACAAGATCTCACTTCATATTCTTGCAAACAAGCTAGTAAAATGTGGGCTAGACAATGGAATTGTTAGGTGAATTAGTAACTGCTTAACCAGCCAAACCCAAAGGGTGCTCAGTAATGGCTCCTCTTCATCATGAAGAGAAGTGACCAGTGGAGTGCTACAGGGTTCTTTCCTTGGCCCAGAGCTATTCAACATCTTTATCAGTGATTTGGAGGAAAGAATAAAGGCATGCTCATTTGCAGATGATCCCAAATTAGGAAGAGTAGCTAATCTCCAGAGGAGAGGATCAAAAATCAAAATGACCTTAAGATTAGAAAGCTGGGCCAAAACTAGCAAAATGAAGTCAAAGGCTTTCATGGCCGGCATCCATAGTTTTTTGTGGGTTTTTTGGGCTATGTGGCCATGTTCTACAAGAGTTTCTTCCTGACGTTTCGCCAGCATCTGTGGCTGGCATCTTAAGAACTGCCTTCTGGGTACCAAGAGATTCAGTCCAGGAATTCAACTTTAAATTCCATTTGCAAGGCAAAAAGCTACTGCCTTGAGATCCAGTTTGTCTCAAATCCTTTGTGATTTGACCATTTTACTACATCATTGTATATAATAGGACTTGAGCATCCATGGATTTTGGTATCCACAGGGAGGTGGTGGTGGTGGTCTTGTAACCAAACCCCAAAGTACAACAGTCTTGGTTTAGTCATCATAGTTTCTAGGGAAGGTTCAGTCCTTATATGCTCTAGAACCCATTTATTGGATTTTATAGCAGTCCACAGTATCTGTAAGACTCTTCTCCAGCACCACATTTCAAATGAGTTGATTTTCTTCTTATCAGCTTATGGGCTATAAATACAGTACTGTAGTGTGAATGGGCCCTGGGAATTTGCACACCTTGGCAGATCTGTCTGCAAGGGTTCTTCCTCTCAGAAGGTTTCCCCCTACAAAAGGAGGACAAAAGAGACCAGGTGGAAAAGTTGAATGGCTCCTCAGAAAGTGTATATAGGCCAGCTCTTGCCAGACCCATAAACCCATTCAAACACAGATACTAATATATGTAATTAGTCCATGAGGAGCTGCTCTCTCTCTCTCTCTCTCTCTCTCTCTCAGTATCTAGTGATTGCTGCTAATAAGAAGAGTGCCTTCTAACAAATAATCATAAAGTGTGGGAGGAGTGAATGAGCTCCTCTTGAAGTGAAAGGAGGGGAACTCCTATGGATTTACTCTGGAAAGAAAGTTGGATCTGAGTTGTAAGGCATGTCTGATTGCAGCTCCCTTAGATTGGTTTCACCAGGCCTGGACCTCCTTTGGAGTGATGCACAGCCACTTTGGGTTGTGGTTTCAGAGGGTGTCTTTTTTCCACCTGCAACATAAGTTTCTGTGTGGGTGTGCATGTGTCACTTGGCTTTTCAGTGTGCCTCTCCGTTGGGAGGAGTGGGAAGGGCTTGCTTATCTCTCACCCCCCCTGGATTCACTTTCTTTATTTTTCCAGTCATTGCATTGTGATGTAATCTCAACCATTTGTACAGCAGGCAGGCATACATTTTACAGAGCTCCAACCAAAACATTAAAACAAGGAAGGCACATGGATGCAGCCAGCAGCAACACCCACAGATCACAGCCATGATGTCTGTATGAGTTTTACCAGTGAACATCCTTACTGAATCATGAAGGATTTTTTTTCAAAAAAATAATCTTTAAATAAGTACAGAAAGAAAAGTGTTGTCCATCTACTTCCAGGGAAATCACTAAAATGATGTCTGGATTTGTTAGAGTGATGAGGCTTGTAAAGTACAGTCTCCTCAGGTCAACAGCCAAAGTCAAACCAGATAGATGGGGGTTTTTTTCTATTATAGATTTAACCAAGATTTTTAAAGAAACAAAAACCAGTGGCAGACCAGGTCACAGTGTTCAGGAAAGAGCCTACAAACAACCTGGCATCCTTCAGGTGTTTTTGGGCTACAGCTCCCATCATTCCCAGCCAGAATGCCATGATGACTAGGTAGTGGGTGTTAGAGTCTGATACATCTGAAGGGTACTAGTTGGGGGTAGTCTGCACTGAGATGCTGCAGCCTAGCAGCCATGCAGAATACTGAATGGTTAGAGCACTTGGCAAGACTGCCAGATGCTATTTATGTTTCTTTATTTAATTCATCCCTTAGCAAGGGATATTTGTCCTTTCAGAGCCACACAACCCCACTATAGGGTACAGTATATATAGATGTGTCCCAAAGCCCAAGAGTTGTACCTTTTGAAGGGAGGGCAATCTTTGCTTTGAAGTGCTGGGGGGGGGGGAAGACTGCTCATCAGTGAACTCTCCTCAAGCTTTAGGTGGGCTGTCAGCTTCTTTTATTTTTAGTGAGCCATGTGCATTTAACTTTGAAAACATAAGTACATAATCCATTTTAAAAGACCGGAAAAAGTGCTCAAGGGAAGAGTAGGTGATTTTGTGAGGTCACCTGTTCCAGCTAATCAGGGTTGTGCACACCTGGCTTCTGCCCTAACTCTGCAAAACCAGTTTCCTCAGAGTTCAGTCTGGGAGAAAAATGGGACGTAGTGGAGCCCAACCCATAGAACACAATGCCACAGGAGACTTTGGCTACACCCATAGCAGCTCTCTGCATGAACAGAGATCCACTATTTTCAAAGGGAATTTTCCAAACAACAACAGCTTACTCCAAGAAAGATTGGTGTTGTTATGTGCCTTCAAGTCAACTCCAACTTACAGTGACCCTATCCTAGGGTTTTCTTGGCAAGACTTCATCACAGGATGTTTGCCATTACCTTCCCCTGAAACTGAGAGCATGCAACTTGCTCAAGGCCACCCAGTTGATTTGCATGGCTAAGCAGGGTTTTGAACCCTGGTTTCCTGGAATGTGAGGGTGCATCTACACTGTAGAAATAATGCAGTTTGACCCTAGTTTAACAAATCTCGTTCTGTATATGTGTTGGTGTGTGTCTGTGTGTGTCTATGTGCCCTCAAGTTGCCTGTTCACTTATGGCAACTCCATTAATTTCATAGAGTTTTCTTAGGCAAGGAATACTCAGACGTAGTTTTGCCAGTTCCTTTTTCTGGAAAACAGCCTACAGCACCTGGGATTCCTTAGTGTACTATCTAGGGCTGACCTTGCTTAGCATCTAAGATCTGATAGGATCTGGTACCTATATGGTATTTAATTGATGAGCAGACTTACCCTCCTGAAAAATTCACTTGAGTTCTGCCAAAGGCTGAAAGGACAAAATAGTATGTCTTATTTTCTCTTGGGACTGTAAACAGCCAGTAGTTATCTAGTTCTGTCTTTAGGATTGCTCAGAACACTCAGGTTTCTTTGGTAGGCAGAAAAAAGTAGGGGAAATATAGTTTAGTAATGTTGTTGTATAACGTATATACTTGACTATAAGTCGAGAAATTTTTGCCTCAAAAGAGCCTCCAAAATCCTGGGTAGACTTATGCATGGGGCAATAGGTCCTTCGACCAAACCTCTCCCCAGCCAGGCTGCCTCTGCAAGGGGCAGCCCAGCTGGGAGAGACGACTGATCATCCCGCATCCTCTCCCCAGCCAGGCTGCCTCCATTGCAGAAAGCCCAGTTGGGGAAAGGCTTACAAGGGTGCACGTTCACCCTGGAGTCTCTCCCAAACTGGGCTTCCTCCTCAGGAGAAAGCCCAGTTGGGGAAAGGCTTCCAAGGATGCGCGTTCACCCTGGAATCCCTCCCAAACTGGACTTCTTCCTCGGGGAAAGCCCAGTTGGGGAAAGGCTTCCAAGGGCAAGCGATTGCCAGCAGCTTCTCCCCAGCTAGGCTGCTCTCTTAAGTCGGACCCTCAATGTATCCATGGATCATATAAAAATCCACATTTTTGGCCCCAAAAGTTGACCTTGACTCATACACATGGTCGATTTAGACAAGTATATGCGGTAAATTCAGGTTGTTTCCAACTTATGTTGACTCTAATGTGAACCTATCATGAGGTTTCCTGGCAAGATTTGTTCAGTGGATGTTTGCCTTCCCTTGAGGCTGAGAGCATGTGACTTGGCTGAGACCACCCTGTGGGCTTCCATGGTTAAGCAGGAATTTGAACCCTGGGAGTTTAGTGCACAGCTTAAAAAAGGGACTTACCACTGCCAAATTAAATTCTAATTCAGGATGTATCCTGATATTATCACCGCCGGTACTGGCTGGGTGAATTCCGGGTAACTTCTCGCTAGAATAATGTATTGTACTTGCATATAAATAATAATAATAATAATAATAATAATAATAATAATAATAATAATAATAATAATAATCTGAGTTCAGCCAGCCGATTTGCAAAGCCAGGAGCTTCCCAGTTTTGAAAAGAGGCTGGCTGAACTCAGATTCTAGCTGGAAGTTACCCGGGATTCACCTGGCAGGCAGTGTGGGCAGCAAAACATGTGTGATGATATCAGGATACATCCTAAATTAGAATTAAATTTGGCACTGGTAAGTTGCTTTTTTTAGCTGTGCGCCAAACTCCCTGGTCTCCTTGAATCCTAGGGTATAGAGACAATGCAGTCTGACACTACTTTAACTGCTTGGAATCCTAGGATACATCTATACTGTAGAAATAACGCAGTCTGACACTACTTTAACTGCTTGGAATCCTAGGGTACATCTATAGGCAACCTTTTTGAGCTGGGAGCTGGGTTGCTGTCCCTCAGACAACTGGGAGGTCGAAGCCAAAAAATAAATAAACCGGGACAAATGTAGGACAAAATTTTCAAATGGAGGGCACTTTTTTAAAATTGAGGACACGCGAAAAAATTTTGATTTTTTAAAAAAATGTTAATATAAATACATGTTTCTGAGGCTTCTATAGACAATTGGCCCCCCTTGCCCCCGCTTGCTCCCCCTTGCCCGCCTCCTCCTGATAGGCCAAAGGCCCCGGCAGCAATCGGCGGCAGGACTGGGCTGGGGCTAGTCCCAAGGCCTCACCGGGCCAGATTCGGCCCGCGGGCCGTAGGTTGCCTACCCCTGATCTATACTGTAGAAATAATTCAGTCTGACACTACTTTAACTGCCAAATCCTACAGAATCCTGAGACTTGTAGTTTTGTGAGGTACCAGCACTCTTTGCCAGAAAAGTCTCAAGACCTTATAAAAGTACAAATACCAGGATTCCATAGGCATTCCATGTAGAGAACCCCTCTATGTGGGGCTGCTGTTGAAAATTGTTCAGAAACTCCAGCCAGTCCAAAATGCTGCGCTCAGAATGCTCACTGGGACCAGTTACAGGAAGCATATAACTCCCTTGTTGAAACAGCTTTACTCGCTACTGGTTCATTTTCAGGCACAATTCAAAGTGCTAGTCGTGCCCTATAAAGCCCTATACGGCTTTGGTTCAGACTATTTGAGAGACTGTACCTTCCCATACGAACCAGCCAGAACCCTAAGATTTCCAAGAGAAAGCTTTCTCTCAGTCCCACCAAGATCACAGGCTTGTTTGGTTAGGACACAAAAGAGAGCCTTCTTGGTGACTGCTCCCACGCTCTGCAACTCCCTTCCATGGAAGGCTAGGCTTGTCACATCCCTGCTTGCTTTTCTTCGACAAGCCAAGACATTTTTATTTAAGTAGACTTTTCATATATAATTCAGTTCTGGGTGTTTCTCATGGAACAGGTGGGTTTTAGTTATGCTTTTAACTTTTGTATATTTTAAGTGATTTTATATTGTTTGTAGATGATTTTAATTGTTTTGAATTTTATTGAAAATTATTAATATTTTTTTATCTGTGAGCTGCCTTGGGTCCCTCCTGGGAGAAAGGTGGCTTGCAAATGAAATAAATAAATACTCCTGGACCTGCAGCCCTTAAAGTGGTGTCAAATTGCATTATTTCTACAGTGTAGATGCACACCTAGTCCAACACTCAAACCACTATTCAGTGCTGTCCAATCTCTGAGGAAAAAGTGGTAGATGCGATAGTCTCTTCATGACAGTGGTTACACCTGCTGAAGTCCTTCTTCTACATACCTGTTCTTCTCTTCAATCCAATTCTCTGGCCATTCTCATAAGAGCATATATAGGTACTCCTATGAAGACAAGATAGTGAGCAACTTTCAAAAGGATCTGTCTAACCATTCCGCACTGTCTATTGTCACTTAACTCATAACTGCTCCTTCCCTCATTTCCAGAGGGGCAGCAGTATCTAACCCATAGGAAAATGTCATGGGGGCATTTAAAGGCTGAAATACTTAGGCTGACATCCTGCTAGTTAGTCCTGAGTAGATTCACTCAGTCAATTGTTGGATGGTGAGGCAACATTAAGGCAAATCCCACTGATTGAATGGGTCTACTCTAGTCAAGGCAAACAATAAGATTTAGGTCATAAGCCTTTTCTTTTCTTTTTGAGTCAGGTGCATGAGATGGCAGGCAGTGTCCCTGGACTGAGGAAAGAATAATTACGTGTTCAGAAGATTCTGTGTCTTTTCACAGGCACAAAAACACACGTCTGGTAATTTTTAAGGAATTTAGCATTTAGTTTCAGGTGCTGGGGTGGAACTTAATCCCTACCTTGGGCTAGGCAAGACTGGGCATTGCCATTTCTGCTGCCAGAGGTAAAAAGTGAAAGATGCCTATATCCTTTCATTCCATATACAAAAGGAAACTAGGCAGATGGCTGGATTAGCCAGGATCGACCTTAGACTTTTTGCTTTCTGAGACAAGGTGTCAATTTGTATTCAGCCCAGCCTAAGTGCAAAGCCATGTTCTTTTGACACAAGAGGGAAAACCAAAACCTACACAAAGATGTACTCTCATCTCTGGCAGTAAACATTAAAAAAATGACAGTTCAAATAATTGTCAGTTTTCTGCCATTTCATGGCACCCCAGATCTGCTGCCTGTGATAGATATCCCCTCTTCATGATAGAACTGGCCTTGACTTCAGTACCCTTAATAGGACACTAAAAAGCATGCAATAGCTCTGAGAGTTTAGGGTATGCTATACAGCACACACAGTTGTGTCCTTCCACAACTTCCTACTGGTCTTTGCCACTTGGTCTCTGCTACCTGAGGTACCCACTTTACTTATTTATGGGGTAAGACCATTGGGGAGGGGGAGCAACTGCAGGCAAAAGAACTCTTGGAAAGGCCTGGAACTACATCCATTTCTGGAAAAGATGGGAAAAATATGAGTGGGGGGTGCAGTGCAGTCCCAAAACATCTGGATGGCCTATGATTCCTACCCTGGCCTGAAGAACTAACACATTTATTAATGAATGGATTTGAGGATTTATAATCCACTTCACCAGGTGCATCTGATAAAATGGATGATAGCTCATTACAGCTCATGTTACCAATATCTTGTTGGCCCTTAGTTACCACAGGATTTTGTTGTTTTTACTTCCACAGATTGGATTGTTACCAAGAGCTTTCAAGTCCCTCATCTCTTTTTATCTGATGCCTTATTTCAAATATCAGAATAAAATGTGAGGTGGAAAAGAATGTTCCAGAGCAATGTGGAAAACAACAACACAAAGCAGCAGGAAAAGGTATTGAACGGACTTGTGTAAGTGTCTATATGTGCCTTCAACTTGCTTATTAACTTATGGAGACCCCATGAATTTTACAGGTTTTTCTTAAGCCAGGAATAGTCAGAGGTGGTTTTGCCAGTTCCTTCCTCTGCCATACAGTATGTAGCATCTAGAATTCCTTAGTGTACTAAGCAGGGATGACCTTGCTTAGCTTCAAAGATCAGAAGGGATCTGGTGCCTTTAGGGTGTTTAGAGTGATGAGCAGACTTATCTTTCTGCAAATTTCACTTGAGTTCTGCCAAAGGCTGCAAGGACAAAATATTATGTCTCGTTTTCTCCTGGGAACGTAAACAGCCAATAGTTATCCAGTTCAGTCTTTAGGGCTGCTTTGAACACACAGGTTTCTTTGGGAGACAAAAAAAGTAGAAAACGTATAGTCTAGTAACCTTGTTGTTGTGTGCCTTCAAGTCATTTCCGACTTATGGCGGCCCTCAAATAAACCTATCATGGGGTTTTCTTAGCAAGGATTATTCAGAGGAGGTTTCATTGCCTTCTCCTGTGGCTGAGAGCATGTGACTTGCCCAAGATCACCCAGTGAATTTCATGGTTTTGCTGAGAATCGAACCCTGGTCTCCAGAGTCGTAATCCAACACTCCAACCATGACACCACACTGGTAACCTATATATTAACAAAACTGGAAATTAAGTTTACGTGGTGCCTAAAAGTGCAACATCCCATCTGATCTTGAAAGCTAAGCAGGGTCGGTACTTGGATGGGAGACCAACAGCAAATAACAGCTACTGTGGGCTATATTTCAGAGGGAGAAACTGGCAAACCATCTCTTAGTATTCCTTGCCTCTTTGAAATTCATAGGGTCACCAGGTGACTTGAAGGCACACACACACACACATACACACAGAGTAGGGACAAAGTTGTAGAAGTCAAGTGAGGTAGTACTAACTAGTGGTTGGAAGGCATGCTGATTCCTCCATAGAGAATATTTAGCTTATCTGGAAGATCATCTTCCTGCAGTGTTAACACCTTGAGTGACTATAGCTGTCATTTGCCAAAGTAAATAACAATTTCCAGGTAGCCTGTACATTTCCTAGTTGTACAGGGGAAGACATCTACTGATGTAGGTTCTCACAGCCCAGTGCAGCAAGAGGGAACAGGTAAGAAAATCCCAACAATTAAGTCAACTGCGAACAATACTTTAAAAGGTGTAAAGCCCTGCCATCTCTTACATTTTACCAGACTTAAACATCATTAAAAACAAACAAACAAGGCTACTTTGTGCCTTATTTCAGATTGGTGATTGGCTGACTCAAACTCCTACAGCTGTTTCTCTTTGGGCTTCCTGTCAGAGGATATTCCCAAATTGTTCCAACATAGTTTCACAGATTAATCCATTAGAACTACTCCAGAACAAAGATTTGAAAGATTGCAAGCTAGGGATGGGACAATGACCTTTCAGTAGCCCCTGTCAAACCACCTGTCACACCCTAGACCTTGCTGAACAATTTACAGCAAATGATTGTTATTATAAACTCTGGCAATTTGTTCCATGTTGACTGAGAAGAACCTGCAGAAACTTCTTTGGTTCTTTTTTTTTAATTGTTTACCTCACCAGGGAGCACAACACTGAAGCTGTGATCTCTTGTCAGATGACCCATTGCAGCTGCTTTGCCCAAAGGTGAGGCTCTGTATTGTATAGGTAGGAGCCTTTGCTTCAGCCTAACCACAGGTGAAAGAGGAAACCTTTGTTCGTTATGGCCTAAATATCCTAAAAGCACCAGATTCCACCTGATCTTGTAAAGCTAAGCAGGGTCAGCCCTGCTTAGTACTTGGATGGGAGACAGTCAAGAATACCAGAGAAAGGAACTGGCAAAACCAACTCAGAGTATTCCTTGCCTAAGAAAACCCTATGAAATCATGAAATGAAGTCAATAGGCAACTTGAAGACATATACACCCAGAGAGAGCGCTTTGTTGTTGTGTGCCTTCCAGTCATTTCTGACTTATGGAGACCCTAAGGTGAACCTGTCATGGTTTTTTTTTGGCAGAATGGGTTGAGAGGGAGCTTGCTATTGCCTACCTCTGAGATTGAGAGAGTGCAATTTGTCCAAGGCCACCCAGTGGGTTTCTAGGTCCAAGCAGGAATTTGAACCCTGGTGTCCAGAGTCTAATCCAACACTCAAACCACTACATCTTGGCTCTCAATATAGCTGTACAAATGCATCTCAACATCTAAGAAACTGTCTAGATACCTGCTGCTAAACATCAAAGGGGAGACACCTAGCAAGAGCCAGTGAAACTAGTACGGGCCTGGAGCCAAATGCACGATTGTGTTCCCACTCCTAATTTAGCAGCATATCTAGACAGTTTTTCCTTAGACTGCTTACAAAAGCTATAATGGAGGAAGAACACACAAGCCAGGAGAGACTGCAGCAGTTTGCTTTTAACCTGAACTTACTGGGAAGAGTCCAGATTCAACCAACTCCTCTCATTCCCCCCGGTACGGCGGCAAACTACTTTGCCCATGAACGCAGGAATGGAACTAAGTGAGGAGAAAAGGGAAGGGAGTGGGAAGAGGAGAGAGAAAACTGGGACATTTTAAAATCAGACTGAAAACTGGGATGATGGAGGATTAATTGGGACTGGCCCTCATCCATTAGGACAGTGGAAGGTATATGCTTATTTTGAAACTGTTTTTCATTCCCGCCTTCCATGTTCAAACCTCCATAAGCCGGGATTTCCATAGATTCTGGGCTACAAGGATTTTGCCCCCTCTCATCTGCTCATCTTGCCCTAACCATGTATGGCGCTGTAAGATTCCTGTGCTTCAAGAAGAAGCAGGAAGAAGGCACACTTGCCTGGCATGCAGAGGTTTAGGTTAATTTCTTTGACATATGCCAGTCAATGCTGTGGTGTATGTGCCTTCAAAGCCGCCGGTCAACTTATCTCATAATCATACAGTTGGAAGAAACCACAAGGGCCATTCAGTCCAACCCCCTGCCATGCAGGAAGACACCATCAGACACTCTGCGACAGATGCCATCCGGACTATTTCAAACACCTCCAAAAAAGGAGCCCCCACCAATCTTTGAGGGAGCCGTAGTCCAGTGTCAAACAGCTCTTACTGGCCAGGAAGTTTCTTCCTAATATTGAGGTGGAATCTCATTTCCCTGTCCAGTGCATCCATTGCTGCCTGTGGCCCTAGTACTGGAGCACCAGAAAACAAGCTGCTCAACCAGTATTATTTACATCCCCTTCAAAAAGGTAAACATGGTGATCAGTCACTTCTTAACCTTCTCTTCCACAGCCAGCCTAAACATATGTTTCCAGATCTTTTTATCATTTGGGTCACCCTCCTCTGGACACATTTCCTGCTATCATTATTCTCCTTGAATTGTGGTGCCCAGAACTGGACCAGTATTCCAGGTGAGGGCCTGACCAAAGCAGAATAGAGGGGCATACTAGTACTTCCCTTGATCTAGATACCACACTTCTACTGATGCAGCCTATACTTTTTTGAGCACCATGAGTTTCCAAAAGTTCTTAGACAAGGAATACTCAGAGGTGGTTGTGCCAGTTTCTTCTCTGAAATATAGCCTACAGCAGCACTGGGTATTCATTGGCAGTCTCCCGTCCAAGACTAATCAGAGCTAACTCTGCTTACCCTCCAAGAATCAGAAGAGATCTAATGCTTTAGGGGATTTAGGCCACACCCTTTCCAGTCAACAGGATCCAGTAATAGGTAATGTGAAATACTGAGGCCCTGGAGAAGACCACGGTAAAGAGTAGGCAGCAGTGGGCTAAATGGATAAATATTTGACCTGCCATAAAACATATGCTGGGCCAATTTGCTGGCTTTGCAAACAAGGTGATGAAAAAAAAGGCATTTCAGTTGCTTCTGAATTATCCATGGGCATCATTTACCTGCTCCGTAATATCCAATAATCTGTATTTTCTGCTCTGGAACAAATATGGAAACTGAGGCCTGTTACGAGACAGCCAAATAAAGCTGCTCGAGTCACAGGGGAGGTATGGTGTTCAAATGCTGTGCGTGCATCCTAAGAGTCCAGAAGCCACACCAAAGCCATGCTCCAGTCCTTAGGGCTGAAGCATGGCTTTGGTGCGCGACTTCTGGAACTCTGAGGACTGCATGCATAATTTGAAACACCAATACCTCCACTGTGACTCGAAGCAGCTTTATTTTGGCTTTCTGTAACAGGCCTGAACAAAAAAAAACCACCCTTATATGTGGTAAGAAGCCACAGGAAACAGATTGGGGTGGGGGAGCTACACTGGGCAAAGGAGTCCTTCAAACAATAAACTTCCTGCTTTTATAAGAGAAATGTGATCTCTCCAGGGAGGTAATCACTGAACCAGAATGCAGGAAGGGAATGACTTCTAGTTCTCCCCAAGAGAATCTGTTTACTATGGGGATTGGTGTGGATTCGATTTCCTCACAACTGGAGGTATTCATCCTCAACCACCCCTTCCCCCAGCCCCCATAACCATGCAAGCTGTTTCTCTCTGAGAGAAGTCATTTCCTGGTGCTTTTAAACTGTGCCTATGAAATGTGTTATTCAGGGCAGGGAGGGGTGTTTCTAGCTGCAGCTGCTGCCCTTGTACAGAATGTTGGCCTATGACTCAAAATCGGCCTCTGAAGACCTCTCTGTCATCATGCTTGTACATTTTCACTGGTGGAGTTAATTCCCTCAGTTCTGAATGGTAGAGGCATTAAAACCTGCCGTAGGAGTGCAGCAAGAAGCAAGGACAAGTGTTTTTCATTGTTGTCCTGTGCCTTCCAGCTGTTTCCAACTCACGGCAATCTTAAAACAAACCTATCACAGGTTTTTCTGGGGCTGAGAGTGTGTGACTTACCCAATGTCACCCAGTAGGTTTCCATGGCCGAATGGGGAATTGAACCCTGGTCTCCAGAGAACTAGCAATTATCATCTCCACCAGGAACAGGTCTTTTGCAAAGCTAATGGAGCTTACCTATGCGAGAGGGATAACAATCCATTGTTGCTGGGGAAATCCATTTACTCTCCAGCTACTGTGGGAATTACAGATAAACTGAGAAAGAAGAGAGAGACTAAGGGGTGCCATAGTCGCTGCTGATCAAAGTGTTTCAGGAATTGGACCTTTAGCTCTACAACACCGTTGCACTTAGCTGCTTATAAGATTTTTTTTCTCTCTGCTTAAGAGTGAAGGCCCTGTCTTCTCACCTTATAAGTGCTGGTAGGTTGGAAACAGAAAAGCATACAGATGCGAAAGCCTGGGGGAAATACAGAAAAAGTAAGAAGGAAAAACCCTCATTTTTTTTCCAAAGCCTTTTTCCAGAAAAAGAGGGAAATTGAATTCTCAAATATTTTCTTTTAGAATGATGAATAAATGGTTAAGATAAAATTTTGACACAATTAGTGACCCCAAACCATTTCTAAAAACCACTTAAGACTTTTATGTAAGACTATGCAGCATATCAGATTATTACAATTCTTGGTTCAATTTTTTCTGTCTTTTTATGGCTGTATTATAACTTTATCCTAGACAGGAAGAAAATTTAAACTGTCATTGGCGCGTTACAGAGCGCCAAAAAGCGGCGCTCTCCCTGCGCTGTCATTAGCTGCGCCGAGAAGCCCCAGCGGCCAGACCGCGAGGCTTCCCAGGGCAGCTAAAAAGAAGCGCTGAAATGGCGCTTCTTCTTGTGCCCCGGATGTGACACCGCGAGGCGCAAGGCGTGCACTCGCGGCATCATATCCGTGGCGCGGCGTGCGGACGCTATGCATCCGGCACGTAATAATGGCGGCACCCATGTATATAGGGTGCCGCCATTATTACGCTCCCGTCACGTGCTAGGGGTGAGGCTGGTGTGGACGCTAGGTCCTCGGCCAACCCCTAGCACGTGATGGGGGCGCCGGAAGGGCCCATCAGTAACGCGCCATTGTTCCCAAACCTTGGATCAAATATTGATCAGAACAGAAACTTCAGTCAAGAAATCAGAAGAAGGCTAGGATTCGGAAGGGCAACTATGAAAGGACTAGTCAAGATCCCAAAGTGCAAAGATACAACACTACTAAAGTTAAGATAGTCCAAGCCACTATTACCCATTGCCACGTATGGTTATGAGAGCTGAACAGTGAAGAAAACAGATAGGAAGAAAATCAACTCATTTTAGATGTGGTGCTGGAGAAGAGAGCTGAGGATACCATGGATGGCCAAAAACAAACAAACAAATGGGATCTTTTGTTTGGAGCAGGCCTGAACTCCCTCCGGAAGCCAAGTTAACTAAACTGAGGCTGTCGTGTTTTGTCCATGTCATGAGAAGAAATGAGTCATTAGAAAAGACAAATGCTAGGGAAGGTAGAGGGAACTAGAAAGAGAGGAAGACTGCAAGCTAGCTGGATAGACTCAATTAAGGAGGTCAAAAGTATGAATTTTCGCACCAGATGGTTAGACTCACTAAGGGAAGACACAGGCATGCAGAACTTGAGCAGAGCAGTGGAGGACAGCAGATGTTGGAGATGTCTCATCCACAGGGCCATCATGAGTTGAAGTCAACTCGAGGGCAGTTAACAACAATATCTTCTTTGAACTAAGGGGAACTTTGTTGTTGTTTTTGTGTGTCTTTAAGTCATTTCTGACTTATGGCAGCCCTAAGGCAAACCTATAATGGGAGTTTTACTGGCAAGGTTTTTTCAGAGGGGGTTTGCCATTGCCTTCTTCCGAGGCTGAGGCAATGTGACTGAAGTCACCCAGTATGTTTCCATGGCTGAACAGGAATTTGAACCCTGTGTCCTGATGCAACACTCAAACTACAGTACTATACCACACTGGTTGTCTAAGGAGAATTAGAAGAGACAAAATATTTTTTTCTGATTTTATTGGGGAATTTTTGCTTGCTTCTCATAAGCCGGTGAACCAAAACACTTTATAGGTCAGGTGTTCCTTAATTGTAGGACCATGTAGCTCTATCTGTAACAAAAAATAAATATTTTAAAAATAAATTACTTTGGTAATTATTTTTGAATAAGCTGTGCATACTTTTATTATATAAAACATACTTTTATGTCTAATACAGTTTATATGTATATATATAAACTTTATTAGACATAAAAGTATCATGTTTTATATAACAAAAGTATGCACAGCTTATTCAAAAATAATTACAAAAGTAATTTATTTTTTAAATATTTATTTTTTGTTACAGATAGATACAGATATATATTTATTGCAATTTATGTCCCTAAAGTAACATGATTTTTAATATGTACAAGGTGGTTACACTGCATTTTAATCCACCCCAATGCCTTTTTTTTCCTGAAAAGAAAATGGAAAGAAACATGTTTTCTCACCATGGCTTCAACATTTCTGAAAATATTATATCTCTAGGAACGACTGAGTGTTGTATAAGTCTAACCAGTACTGCAAAACATGCTGTTCAACTGTGATCCATGAAAGGTTCACTATAAATCTACTTTGAATAATGTATTCAGTATCAGTTAATAATTATTGTTCAATGTACTGGAATGTACAAACATAAATTGAATAACTGCATGGTCAAGCAGTTGCTGCTTCCGTTGCCTCCTCCCTCTCTCTGAGGCAAGGGACCTGAGCCAACCATTCACAAATCCCTTAAAACATAACTTAAATTGAGATTATGCCCAGCCTCGTAAAATAAGATTTCCCTCCCACCAGCCCTACTTGGTCATAGCATGCGGACATTTCATGAAACCATCTGCACTTCATTGGGTTGAAGAGGCACATAAAGTTCTCCAAATGTCTTCTAGGCCTGTTACAGACAGCCAAAATAAAGCTGCTTCGAGTCACTTTGGAGATATGGTATTTCAATGATACATGCGTCCTAAGAGTCCAAAGGCCGCACCAAAGCCACACTCCAGTCCTAAAGACTGGAGTGCAGCTTTGGTGAAGCTTCCAGACTCTTAGGACTCATGCATCATTGAAATACCATACCTCCAAAGTGACTCGAAGCAGCTTTATTTTGGCTATCTGTAACAGGCCCTAGTTCTTTTTTCTTCAATTTTTCTGGAACTTTGGCTGCTCATATTGGCTCCCCTCACATCTCCCTCCACCAAGACTCAAAGTGGCTTCTCTAACGCCCCAAAGTGTTTGTATGATTATTTTGCCTCAACAGGCCCTCCCTCTCAAGAAATTTCTGTGCTTTTCTGCTATGATAATTTCCAAAGGAGAAGCTGTGCACATCTGTTGTGGCAAAAACAACCAAGTGTTCTGTGGCCATTAAAAAACAAATCTAAAAAAATTATTGATAGCATGAATTTTCATGAACTGTAGTCCATTTAATCCAATGCATTAAGTATTGTCCAGAATTTTGAAAGTGCAGAAGACAATTAACATAATTATCTTGTCAGTACTTTCTATATTCAATTTTCTTGTATAAAGTTCCATGCCCAACCATGTGTACTTCTATATACCTGAAATTCTGGATACCACTCCATGCATCTGATGATATGGTCTGTAATCCATGATTTTTGCTATAATGTTTTTGCTATAATGAATGTTTTAGTTGTTAAGGTGCCTCCGGACTCTTTGTTGTTTTTGCCACTTTGGGTTTTCAGGCACAAAGGTAATCATGTGTTAGTCAGAAGAACATGTATCAAAAAGGGTGTGTGTGTGTGTCAAAGATACCCCCAGACAAAAATATGGCCATGTCCTCAGGAAACCTGGCACCGCTGGCTGGCAGAGCAAGTATTAAGTCCCTGGTTTTCATAGAATCATAGAGTTGGAAGAGACCGCAAGGGCCATCCAGTCCAACCCCCTGCCATGCAGGAAATCCAGATCAAAGCATCCCTGACAGATGGCCATCCAGCCTCCGTTTTGTGCTCACACATGGAAGAATGGGAATTATTATATAATTATTATATGAACCAAGTGACCTCTATCTGCATGTGTATAGTTGTGGTACACAAATACACAGACCAAAAAGTCTGATAGTGATTAGTATGGAGTGGGTAGTATGGATGGAAGTCCAGCTTGCTCTTTAAAATGTATTCCTCTGTTTGGCACAGGAAAAAAATAATGGTCAAGCATTCTCCCACAGTGAAGTTGTCTGCAATCACTAAGGAGAAACAGAGACATACTCTGTTTCTTGGAGCTTGGTTTATGATGCAGTTCCAGGTCCCTGATTATGGTATTCTATAGGCTTGAAACAGGGATGATTATGACTAGAAATTGCCTTCAAACAAACCAATGACAAAAGCCCAAATATATGTGGGAAATGTTAGGTTAGGCTGCAAGCTTGCCATGGTTTAATATAAGTTTTTGTAGACTGATCAAGAAGGGCCAGGTAGAATTGGTGCAGCTACATTTTAATCAGTGGGGCAAAGAATTACAGGCATCTCTCTGTGTTTGATTCCACTTTAACTGCCTAGGGAGCATCTTGAGCAATCCCGGGATTGGCTGGGCACCAGTTCCGCAACCAGAGAATTCTCCTCTGGTGCCTCTGACCAAACTGCTTTTCAAGAGCTTTTTTTATTTTGTCAAATTTTAAACCAAGAGTGGGAATCATGCAGCCCTTGAGATGGTTTTGGACAGTGTTGAGGAATACTGGGAAATGTAATCCAGCAATATCTGGAGGAAGATTCCCATCGGTTTCAAACCATTTTCTTATTATTTTAGAAAGATTTTTTTTTAAAAAAGGAACTTTAAAATAATACAGAAATCATAGCAGCTAAACAAGCCACCTCATATAGTATCATACTGTTTGGACAACATTACTTTTAACAAGTTGCAATGAATGAACCAATGAATGAACTTATCCCACCTTGAGGTCTCAATGGGACTCCAAGATCAGGTAATTCTAACCTAGAACAATTTTTTCAAACATGGATGAGGAATCTTTGATTTTCCAGATGTTTTTGACTATAGGTAATGTGGCCAGTAGATAGCCAGTTTGGAGTAGTGGTTTGAGCGTTAGACTAGGACTCTGAGAGACCAGGGTTTGAATCACCGCTTAGCCATGAAAACCACTGTGTGACCTTGGGTGAGCTACAGTCTCTCAGCCTCAGGGGAAGGCAATGACAAACCTCCTCTGAATAAATCTTGCCAAGAAAATCCCATGATAGGTTTGCCTTAGGATCTCTGTAAGATGGAAATGACTTGGAGGCACGCAACAACAACTGTGTGGCCTGTAGGAATTCCTCTACTTTTCTCTTCAAAACCACAGCAGTGGCTACATCCACACTGCAGAAATAATGCAGTTTGACACTGCTTTAACTGCCATGGCTCAATGCTATGGAATCCTGGCATTTGTAGCTTGTTGTGGCACCAGAGCTCTCTGACAGAGAAGGCTAAATATGTCACAAAACTACAAATCCCAGAAACCCATCACAATGAACCATAGCAGTTAAAAGTGGAGTCAAATTGCACTGTTTCTGCAGTGCAGATGCAGCTAGTATATTGCAAAGATTTGGGCTCACTGTCCTGTGAAGAAAAGCCTGTTCTTAATAGGAGCTCAGTAGATTTCTGGATCCACCTGATTGCTTCAGTCCCAAGCCAGGATGAACAGACGCCTTCCTTTTCCAGGACATGTCCTACATTTCAACCTTCTGTCCAGGAAGAATTCCCAATTGTTCTGCATTCTGAGCATGACTAAGAAGCATGAATTTATATTTCTATGAATGTTTCCAGCTTTTGTTTTGTAATTTCCTCCATTTTTCTTGAATGCTCTACATTTTGCAGCGCCTTGTCATCCTTTGCAGTTAGGACATCTGATCACCTTGCCCCAAGCACATAAACACATGTGCTCATACAGTCCCTCACAAGGGAGCAGGTCCCACTGATTTTAGTAAAGCCTAGCATCGAACTGAACAGTACATTGTGGGAGAGAAATCCCAGCAGTTGGAAATGCTATTGAGGGGCATGCGTGAGGGGCTCGCTTCTACAAAAAAGAAAGAAACTGGCCTGAATCTGTCAGGATGTGCTCTGGGGCATATCCTGTGGAGGCACATGAGGGAAGGCGCACACCCAAGGAAATGCTTTGTGTCCTTCCATCTGGCTCCCCTTCCTGCCAGTGCCTCCATGCTTTCTCGAACAGAGAGATCAACACTGCTGTGCTCAGCCTTGGAAAGATAAGGGAAGCCAAGCTGGGAAATAAACTCCCTGCCACCTTCACCTTTGCCCTTCAGGGTATTGCTATGCATCATGAAACCAATCTCTCATTGACCCTATATGGAGGCATCCAGCGTTCTATGATGTAAAGTGTGAAGTCAGCAAACATGGGATAAGTGGTCAATATGGCAGAGGGTGTGAGACTGCGTTTGCTCATGATTTAATACAGCAGGCAGAGTCTGCTCAACGTTTTCTTCCTTTTAGACTAACCTTTGTTTGCTTATTACATTTTCTGATTCAACCGGAATCTCTTAAAGATGTAAATACACCTCCAAACATTTTTCTCGCTAGCTGCTTCAGACCATTCTGTCCCACAAATCTTTCTATTGCAAAGGCATCTGAAATCTATTCAGTTCCCTATTCTTTTGGAAAGCTCTCGAGACAAGGGCAGGAACTGTGCAGCTTCCAAATGTGATTGGACTACAGCTCCCAGCACTTCTCACCACTGGTTGTGCTGACTAAAGTTGATGGGCATTGCAGTGCAACGATATCTAGAAGGCCACTATTCCCACCCCTTCTCTTAGGAGTAGGGCTCAAAATGAACAGAAAATGTACAGGGATTATGGTTGCTAAATAAAACACAGCATCTAGGTGACATTTTCCTGTCCAGTGCAATTTCCCTCCTAGTAGGGGAAACTGTATGACACCATCAGTCAAACCACAACATTATGTTTCTGGTAATATGTGAATCACCCACCTTCCCCCCCCCCCCGCCTTCCCTCATTACAATCATAGCTAAATTTACATGTTCCTGCTATTTGGATTGTGATTATGGGAATGTCCCAAATACAGGTTCAGTGCCCTTGCCTTTTAAATACAATAAAATGAGGGATTGTGTGATTCCTTGTTTTTTAAACAATAACACTTCTTATGAATAGCTATTTCCTGCCCCCTTGTTTCCTTTCATTTCTACGCATGATGCTGAGGAGCCCAAAGCAGCTAGTAAAAGCGGCAGGATATATGTACAGTACACACATGTAATACCTATGCCCATCTCATATGACATGTCCATGAACTTGGTGCCCTACAGATATGTTGGACTCCAAAACCACCATCCCCAATGCACATGCTGTCTATGGATGGTGGGGATTGTAGTCCAGCACAAGGCTGCCCCTGTCTGCCATTAAGGTAACAAGTCAACCTGTCCATTCCAGGGCGGCTTAATATGGCATGATGATTGGCAGATCAGTGCCAGTGGGGCTTTTACATTAAGAGTAATAATACATAGGGGGCTTGTTTCTTCATAGGCCCCCAGGATCCTATTCATAATGTTATTTCTACTAAAATAATAATAATAATTTTTTTATTTCTATCCCGCTTTTTGCCAGGCAATCAAAGCAGCGTACAACAAGCTAAAATATATCCATATATACATAGTACCCCCCTTAAAACAAGGTTTAAACAGTATAAAATTAAAACTATCATGCTAAAATCCAAATAATCCAAATAATAACCATGGGCAGAGTTTAATAGATGGGAAGTCTTATTTGTGGCTGGGTATCATTCATAGAGTTTGAAGCGACCACAAGGTCATATAGTCCAAACCCCTGCCATGCAGGAAGACACAACTAAAACAGTTGTCAAGACTCAATGCCATCCTTCTGATTCTGCAAAGGCCCCCAACACTTTCCCACCTAACTTGTATCTAGCTTGTATTCAGAATGTGTCCTATGTTTATGTGTTTTAACTTAATGTCTTTACACGGTTTTATGTGTTTTAATACAGTATATGTTATACCCAGTCTTGAGCCTTGGGGAGAGACAGATAAAAAATAAAAATTATTATTATTATTATTGATGGGTGGGATAAAATTAAACAGGTGCATTTGGAATATCTTAACCTATGGAAGCAAGCCAATGTGGTGCAGTGGTTTGAGCACTGGACTTTGGCTCTGGAGAGTAGGGTTCTAATCCCCGCTTGGCTACGAAACCCACTGGATGACCTTGGGTAAGTCACACTCTCTCAGCCTCAGGTAGAGGTCATGGGAAACCCCCTCTGAACAAACCTTGCCAAGAAAGCCCCATGATAGGCTCACCTAAGGGTTGCCATAAGTTGGAAATGAAGGCACATAACAACAACAATATCAAACCTATGGAATGCAAGGAGTGGGAGAAAAGACCCCACTCCCTGAAAAACCCATGTGCATAATATGATACACTATATATGCCGAGCATCTATGTCTGTCCAAGGTTCCCATCACTTAAAAATCATTTTAGAATCCTAGACTATTGCTGCCTGCTCTAATTTCAAGGAATGAGGGCAAATGACTAGACCTGTGGTGGGTGAAACTTCCTCAAGGTATCTTCCAGGCATTGCAAAACACCTGCAGGATAACTTATGTGTATCCTCCATGCAATGTGTGTGACCGGCACATATGGTAGACATTGAGAATCCTTCTGCTGAAATAAGAATGCTAACATTTGAAAAGGCCCTCAGGTTGATTATTAGTAATGCAGCTGAATGTTAGGCACATTTTCAGTGCAGCCCAATGCTAGGCACGTTTTTTCAGAAGCAAGGCCACAGTGTTCAGTGCAACTTATTTCCACGCACTTCTGCGCAGGACTACAGTCTCCTTGTTGTACACGATACTGTTAAGAATGATTAATTGTTGGTATGCTCCTTGCTACACATAGAGGTTAATATTTGGCATCTCTGTTTCCAATCTGAGCATGCAGTCCTAACTCTTGTTGATCTCAGTGGCATTACTTCTGAGTAATTTCACACAGGATTGCTTGTTGAGAGCTGGGACTGCAAAGAAGAGAGGCAAAGAAAATTTGCCTAAACATTAGGAAGAACTTCCTGATGGTAAGAGGTGTTGACACAGTGGAATAGTGTGGTGGGATCTCCTTCTTTGGAGGTTTCTAAACAGAGACTGGATGGCCATGTACCTGGGGGGCTTTGATTATGTCTTCCTCCATGGCAGCTGGTTCAGGGTGACCAGGGGTCCTCCTTTTCCAGGACATGTCCTCCATTTCAACCTTCTGCCCAGGAGGAATTGCAAAAGGTCCTCCATTTTTAGCATGACTGAAAAGCATGATTCCCAGCTCAGCTACAAAACAACCCACAGGCTGGCCTTGGGGGAGTCACACTCTCTCAGCCTCAGAGGATGGCATGGCAAACTTACTCTGAAGAAACCCTAGAAATCCAAGAAAACTCTACAACAGGGTCACTGTAGTCATAAATGACCTGAAGGCACACCACCACTGCCACAAGAAGCATGCATTTATATTTCTATGAGTGTTTCTAACTTTGATTTTGTAACATCCTCCATTTTTGCAGTGCCTTGTCCCCTTTTGAGGTTACGACATCTGGTCACCCTGAGGACTGGATGGACCTTGGGGGTCTCTTGCAACTCAAGGAGGGAAAGGGGAGCCAAGAGGCAACCTCATTTGAGGGTTTGTAAGGCACCCCAGTGACACCATCCCCTGACTGTCTTTCCCCACTTCGATCCTTTTCTGTTTGCTCAAAATAAATGAAAGTCCATTAAGTTCAGAGGAAGGAGGAAGGCCTGAGTTTTGTTTGCCTCAGAGGTGTGGGAGGCTTCCCAAGGGCAGATCTCTTAGCCAGAGGCCCAAGATGGCCAAATATAGGCATGCCAAGGAAGGCCTTTGTTTTCCTCAGCTGGGCTACTGGGTCACCTGGGCTGCCAGCCACCACCTTGCTCCAACACCAGTCCCACCCAGGGCTCCTGCCCTTCCCTGTCACGCTGGGTTTGCAAGGCATGGCATGGGTTCCTGTTGGGAGAAGAGAGAGAGGAATGGCTGGGATGACAAGGAGGAAATGCTGCATACGCACTGCAGCAGTAATGCAGTTTGAGCCTGCTTTAATTGCCATGGCTCCATGCTATGGAATTCTGGGAAATATGGTTTGATGCAGCACCAGAGGGACCGTCTCCGATACTTTTTCTACTGCATTGAATACTCCCTTGTTGGTTCTTGCATATGTGTAAAAGGGAAAATATTATTGTGTTAACTTGTGGAAACCGACACAAAGGTCCAGGTGGGGGACAGGATTTCATTTGAACTGAGATGTGTACCCAGAAATCTGGGGTTTCTTAAGCCATAAAAGGAAAAGAGGGCCTCTAGGCATGTGCAGAAGACTGGCGGCCCTCCTCTCAATGGGAGAGGAGGAAGCTTCTAGGGGAAAGGAGTGACTTCCCACAACACCTTTTGTGAGAAAGCGTCCCTCCTGAGTGACAAGAAGTCCTCCTTTTCCAGGACTTGCCCTCTATTTCAACCTTCTGTTCAGAAGGAAGCCCCAAAGGTCCTCCATTCTGAGCAGGACTAAGTAGCATGCACTTACATTTCTATATGGTATTTTTAGTTCTGCTTTCCTTATGGCCTACATTTTTTTTCTGGAACATCCTCCATTTTGAGCATGGCTAAGAAGCATGCATTGACATTTCGTGGGGAGGGAGTGAGCTTTTATTTGGATGTGACAAAGTGGACATAGGCACTTTTCCTAGAATGTCCTCCATTTTGAGCATGCATTGAAATTTCTGGGGGTGGGGTGGGGTTGGAGCTTTTCTTTGGCTGTGTCCTCCATTCTGAGCAGGACTAAGAAGCTTGCACTGACACTTCTAGGAGTGTGCTAGCCTTGCCCACAGCCCAGGCATCTTGAACCACAAATGTCTGGCTGTCCCTCTACCCATCCACCCACACCCCCAACAGCTTCCCTTCATGCTTTGCAGGCCTGGCAGAGGAGTGGAATCAGAGGGCCTCACCACCAAGGAGAAGGCATCCCAAAATCGAGGACTTCCAGGAAAAAGGGAGGACACGGCCAAAGGAAAAGCCAAAAACACTCCTAGAGATGTCCATACGTCTTAGTCATGCTCCAAACGGAGGACTTTTTGCAATCCCTCTTGGACAGAAGGTGGACATGGAGGACAGGTCCTGGAAAAAGAGGGAAAGCCTGCTCACCGTGTCCTCAGAAGGCAAGGGCCAGCAGGGGGACCAGATGGAGGACCAGGCAGCATAAGAAAAGGAGGACAAGCAAGAAAAATGGAGAGATATGACCAAAGAGAAGCTCAAAACCCTGCTAGAAATACAAATCCATGCTTCCTTCATCCTGTTCAGAAGGGAGGAGGTGGAAATGGAGGACAAGTCCGGGAAAAGGAGGATGGCTGCTCAGGCCAATACGATGCCTTACGCAGACACGTTTGCTCCCCACTTCCACATCCACGGCCATTGTGGGCAGCTGAAGCAGCAGACCCTTGGAGAGGAAAGCTTGGGAGCAGCAACACCAACAGCAAAAAAGCGCAGCCTCTGCAGTTTGCAAGTGAAGGGTCCGTCCGTCCGTCCGTCCGTCCTTCCTTCCTTCCTTCCGTCCTTCCTTCCTTCCTTCCTCTGGTCTTGGTGGGGCATCCATCCATCCGTGGAAAGAAGCACTGGGTGGTTCCCACATGTGTCCAGCATCTAAGAATAACCACAGCACAGAAGCAGCACCAGCAGCAGACTCTCTCTCTGTGTGTCTCTTTCTTGCAAAAGAAACACACCCTCCTCTTCAGCACAAAAGAATCTGGGAGGAATGCACATTTGCACACCCCTTGCAAGCAAGAAAGAGCCCCACGCTGGCCTGAGGCCTCTGGCAGGATGGAAGCAAGGGGCTCTCCCCATCTCGCACCTTCTTTGCACAGACACCCGCACACACCCTGCCACTATAAAGTGGCTTCCTTTGGTAAATCCTTGGAAGAACCTTGAGGACACAGACTTGTTTTTTTGGAGCATTCTTCAGCCTTTTTTCCTCCTCCCCCCACTGCAATATACAGGCTAGGAACAAAGCGTGTCTCACCAAGCACACAAGAGTTGTGTTGCATGAGCTGTTTCTCCCCTACTGTTCGCCCTCCTGGAATGATGTGTCAGTTCACAATTCAGCCTAGCATCTGTTGTCGGGAATGTGGAGGAAAGAGTGAGAGAAAGAAGGGGATGTTCAAATAGGAAAAGGTTTCAAACCTAGCTAAGGAATTAGGACTCCTTGACCTTGAGGTGGTCACTACTGGGGTCTTCCAATAGTCATGATCAGTAGGCCAAAAAGGAGTTGGCTGTCAATAAATTGCTTGTCAACTGGGGCGAGGTGTCACTCTGCTTATTTTGTCTTGTATGATCGCAGAATTGTGTGTATTGCTGGCAAATAAATGTACAGCAAGAAGCCTAGCAAATTCTCAATTCATATTGAGAACAAATTCCCAGAAGTCTTGTAGCCCAGAGAAAGCCTTCCTACTTCCCCTTTCTATAAACGTTCTCTGTTGTAAAAATACAATCCATGCTCAAGGTGAGTCAAGTGCTAATAGGTAGGGCAGTAAATAAAGGATGGGGATGACTGAATAAGCCAGGAGGAAAAGGAGACTACGCCTCAGTCTCAGGAATGTCCATAAGGTGGTTGGTACTTTGTACTGCCATATAAGGAAGGCAAACTGAAAAGTGCCAATGGCTGCATCCACACTGCAGAAGTAATCCGGTTTCACATTGTTTTAACTGCCTTGGCTCAATGCTATGGAATTCTGGGAAGGGTAGTTTGTTGTGACACCAGAGCTTTGTCAGCTCCTTTCCACATGTGATATTTGCTTATGTATGAAATTGTGATTTTAAGCTAATCATCACGCATAACAATGGGAACAGAGCTGGAAATGGGAGGGTCCTCTTGCACCTGTCTCCTGCTGGTAGGCTCCCCATAAGCACCTGACAGACCACTGCCAGAACTGAATCCTGGACTAGGCAGGCCTTTGGTGTGATCCATCTCTCTTTTCATGTGATCATTTCCCCAAATTTAACAATCCAAGGCAATCTGGCAAACATTCCTTCCAAGCAGAGCAGTTGATACCACACGAATCCTCATTCCTCCCTTACGGTGGTTTTATGATATGTCTGATTTCCATTGATGCAGTGGTTGTTACTCATATTGCAGTGTTCTGTTATTGGTAGCTTAGCTATCAGTTGACTTGGCAGGCAGCTTCCCAATTTAGGAAGACAAGTAGGTTATGCTTCCGTGGGAAGGAAGGACTTAGTCACCTGCTCATAGGCGAGGTCTGGTTATTATTCTAGGTGTGTGCAGAGAACAGGGATGGGCAGAGCTCAGCTGTTTTACCTGTGCAGAGAGTTTTCGGTTCATATCGCAAGCAACATGGCAGTTTTGTGTGAGTCAAGGAAGCCATTCATTTCTCTCTGATACAGCTGGTTTCTGCCAACAGCTAAGCTGCCGGTTTAGAAAAAAAAATGGAGAGGCTGTGTTCTTGCTAACTACATGATGAATCCACCCTCCCCACCTCCACACAAAGAATAAGCTGTGGAGGTGAAGTGTGCTTCACTTCTAATGCTCTGAAATGAAAGAGGTTTCTATTGTTAGGCAGAACTCAGCAGGGTAACTATTCATACTTGGTGAGGTTTCCCAATCCTCTGGAGAACTTGAAAGAGACTTTGCAGCCAAAGGGCACTGCTAGGCTTTTCAGCAGACTACCAGCAAGGCATATTTATCACTTTAAAAGAAGAGAAACCTGGGGCAGTAAGGCCCACTTCATACTCTGATTCAAAAGTTTTAAATGGTCTGAAGCATCTTAGGACCTGCCCTATATGGATAGTAAATCTTTGCAGGCCAGTTTACTCAGATTCCCTGGAACTAGAAATGCTAATCTCAAAGGCAGAAATGGACCACATCTTCCTTAACTTTAGAGTCATAAATCCTAGAGAGATGCTGTGAGCCAAGTATAAATAAGATATTTTAAAGCAGCCTTCCCTAATATTGGTGGGGAGGATGGTAATTATAATCTAATACTTGGAGAGCATCAGGTGTGGCTAAGGCTTCTTTAAAGAACTAGCCTTCTGCTTTGCATGTAGTCTAATGCACTGTGCCCTAAATAGCCTTGGGGAAAACATTCCCTTCCTCCAGGCTACAGGACCAGACTTTTTCTCCATAGCTGAAATGCTTCCCAGCTACAGCTTGTTTTGTAAGACCATGGATAACCAAAACTCTGTATAGCATGTATTTTGCTCCCCCACCCCAACATTATAGTCTGTCCCTTTAATGGTTTGGGAACCATTTCTCATTCTTAAGTGGAGTACAATCTGAATTTTTTTATACTTGCTTGCTCTTGGTATAGTAGTGACGTAAAAGTTATTATAACTCTCCAGGCACTAGAAGCCCACTAAAGCACTCCTAAGTACCAGTCTGTCAAGAATGTCAGTATCTTGCAGTATACAAAACACAATACTACAGTGACTATAGCAACAAAATAGACCTCTGTCCTTTAATCAAGTCAAATGGTAAGGTGTGGCATTCAGCTCTGCAGATGCAGTTAGGCAGATAAAACAGGGCACAGGTAAAACCTAGCAACACAATGGCCCTATGGCGGGCAGTGAGCAGGGAAAATGTTTCCACAGAATATGCAACATGTTGGTTCAAGAGTAAGGCGGCACCGATTCTGGAATGGGATACAGGCTTTGGGTTTCTTGATGGTGGGCTGGAAGCAGATACAGTTGGCTTTTCTTAGGACACTCTTGCAGTGCCTGCTGATTCCCCCATGATGGTCCCATGTTGTTGTTGTGTGACTTCAAGCTGTTTCTGACTTATGGCAACCCTAAGGTGAAGTTGTCACAGGATTTTCTTGGCATGCTTTGTTCAGAAGAGGTTTGCCATTGCCTTCTGCTGAGGCTGAGAACAAGTGATTTGCCCAAGGTTAGCCCTGGTGGCGCAGTGATTAAATGCCTGTACTGCAGCCACTTACTCACAAACCAGAAGGTTGTGGGTTTGATCCCAGGCAGAGCTCCAGGGTCTACTCAGCCTTGCATCCTTCTGAGGTTGCTAAAATGGGTACCCAGCTTGTTGGGGGCAATTAGCTTACAGTTGTTGTAAACCGATTAGAGACTGCTTAGGCGGCATGAAGTGGTATTTACATGAAGCTGCTATTGCTATAAGGTTACCCAGTGAGCTTCATGACTGAGCAGAGATTTGAACTCTGGTCTCCAGAGTCATAGTCCAACACTCAAACTGCTATGCCATGCTGCTGCAGTCCCATGCCTTGACTGAAATTGAAACTGTGGGTAGTTCTGGGGAGAGGCATGAAGTTTGCCTTACAGAAGGGCTGCTGCACGTGCTGAACATCTCCTAGCAAAGGAGGGATGTGAAAGCCATGGAAGGATTGTGGGAGCTGTACTCCAGATGCAGTGGACTACAGCTCCCACAATCCTTTATCACTGCCCATGTTTTTGGAAGCGGAGGTGCAGTCTGTTTGGAGATCCCAGGTCTTCCCATTCCTGCAATAAATATATGGGCAGCTCCCAGTGATCGTAGCCAAGGTGCCACACAAACTCTCCACCCCTGGAAGTGCCACAGCAACCATGCCACACCATGAGCAGCTGAGGCACCCCTTTATCATTGGTGCCCATGAGGAAGGGGAAGGAGGCTTCCCCAACCGTTGCTCAAAACCTTGGAATGGGAATGTGGCGTCCCAGGTGTTTCTAATGGGCACTGAGGCCTTCCCATGCCCCTCTCTGCGGGCCTTAGACCTGCAGCCAGGCATTGGGGTGCCCTGAGTGCAAAATGGCAGCCATGGGGGGGGGGGGAGGCACAGGAAGGCCCCAGCGCCCATTAGAAACACCTGGGACGCCACATTCCCATTCAACAGTTTTTAAATGGTCTTAAGCATTGTATGCAATTTTTCACTTATAAGCTGCCTGGATTGTCATTGACAGAGAGGTGGGGTATAAATAAATAAACAAACAAACAAACATTATTGCCCACCCTTTGAATTGGGGAGCCCAGGTGTTGATAAGAATGGCCCTGGGAGCAGGGTGACCAGATGACCTAGCCGCAAAGGAGGACATTTTGAGGGAGGGACATGGGGGACACGACTGAAGAAAAGCCAAAAGCACTCATACAAATGGATGCTTCTTAAGTGGTGTCCACAATGGAGGACCTTCCGGACTTCCTCCTGCAGAGGAGGCTGGAATGGAGGGCCAAGTCTGGTCCCCCTGGTGGGACTCTGCCCCCAGAGGTCCCTGTCCCCTGCCTCAGAAGCCCCTTTAGGGAGGGTGTGGGCTCTGAGGTGCCTAGTTGGGGGAGGCATAGTCGGTGGTGCCCTTTCCTTTGGACCCAGGGAGCCCTCAGTGGAGCGGAGGGTCCCTCTGCCTCCGCAAAGCCAGCACCCCTCCCTCCTCCTCCTCCTCCTTGTTCTGCGCTATGCAGATTCCGGGGCTGAGCGAAGAGGAGGAGGAGGAGGAGGGGGCGTCGCCCTGCCTCCTTCCCCTGCCTGCCCCACGTGGCTCGGCCCTCGCCAGCCAATGGGAGCGTCTGTTTCTGAAAGATCTCCATATATGGCGATCTTCTCGGCCGGCGAGGCGGGGGCCGGCGCCCCCTGGGTATAAAAGGGGCGGGGCTGGCGCTGGGACGCTCTCACTCAGCCGGCGGCAGCGGATCTAGCACGCTCGGGTCCTTCTCTCGCTTCGCGCCTTTGGAAAAGGAAAGCGCCCGCCTCCTCCTTCTCTTCTTCCGCCTCCTCCTCCTCCTCACAGGTAGGAAACGGCCGCAACCGGCCTGGGCTCCGCTTTAATAACTATAACAATGATTAAAGTCACCATTCTTTAGGGGCTTGAGAGGGAGGGAAGCGGTCCGTTTCACACAACGCGCGTTTATTGCTGGAGGAGGAGGAGGAGGAGCGGGTGCCTTTTAATTGGGTTCTGGGAGAAAGGGAGCGCTAACCGCTTTCTGCCTGCCTTCTCCCTCTCGCTGCCTCCTTTTAGAACGCGCTGAGCGTTCTAAAGCCGGTTGCCTGGCGACCGCCTCGCGCGACCCTCCTCCTCCTCTTCCTATTCCTAAGAGTCTTCTTTCCTCTCTTTCTCTCTCGCGCCGGTCAACGGCTCCCCAAACGGGGCGGGGCCGGCCCTGAGGGCGCCTGGGTCCGGATTGGCTGGAGGCGACCGGTGACGTCACGGGGCGGGAAAGGAGGAGACGCTGCGGTGGCTTTTTCCTTCCTTTTTTGAAATTCAACGGCCAAAGGGGGAGGGGCGGGGCAGGAGAGGCGCCGTTGTTGGGAGGGGCCCCGAGGGAGGGGCCCTTGCAGCCAGCCGAAGGGGAGAAGCTGTTGAGGGGCTGGTTGGGGGTCGCTCGCCCTGCTCCAGGAGAGTCTAGCTGCCTCAGACTGCGCCACCACGTGGTTCTCTGTCCAGATTCTGCCTACATTAAAAGGGGAGCAATAGGGCTGCCTGGGCGAGGCTTCATGGAGGGTGCTCAGTGGGAGGGGGTTGTCTGGGGAAGAGAGCACTGAAATGCACGTATTAAACGTTCTGGACAAGTGTACACTTCTGTTATAATTTAGTTTGTGTCCAAGAGCTCTCAAGGCTTAATAGGGGCATAATAAACCTCTGTTTGG